>NC_142512.1:35940909-36243939 GCF_057876585.1 Rhinolophus sinicus
ATCTGGCCCTTTTTGGTGTAGGTGAATGAATGAATGAATGAATGAATGAATGAATGAATGAATGAATGCTGGAGAAGGGGCTTGTCCCACGCTGCCCTTTCTTTGTGTGGAGCTGGGGCTACAAAGCAGCCAGGCCGGCCTTCCCCGCTCCCATCCTGGGAAGGAAGCCAGCTTGCCCAGTGCCCTTCCTGCACCCGATGCCGCGGGCTCTCCTGGCGCCCTCTTGGCAACAGAACAGAGGACATCCAGAGCGGGTGGCAACTCGCCCCGCCACGGGCTCGGAGCGGCGGGCGATATGCGCTGGGGGGACGCGGAGATAGACAGACAGATAGCGCTCCCCTCGCCCGGCCCCCGCCCCCACCTTTCCCACGCCTGGGCCTCCCGGGAGCCGCTCAGACCTGGCGGCCTCGTCTGCCCTTCGACCCACGGGCTGTGGCCCTCAGTCTCCGCCAAATGCAGCTCTCAATGCCCTTGAAATCCCTGGCAGCCTGCCCTGTGAGACTGACTCTGGAAAGGGTCGCAGAGTCCCCTGCACACTTTGCCTAAAAGAGTCTGCAAGGGAGACCCCTCCCCGGGGCTTGGAGAAACCTGGGGCGGCTGCAGCTCCCAGGCGTGACCACAAGGTGGCGAGCTGGCACTGCGTGTCCTGGGATGCGTTCGCCCGCGGGGCAGAGGAAGAGGACAGAATTGAAGCGGCAGCCCTGTGAGAAGATTGTGTGCTGCTAGGAACTGAGATTTGGAGGAGCTCCTCCTCCCCCCAAAGAAAGGCGGGAGCATAATTGGGGGGTGGAATGGAGAAATGAGGTAGGCGTTGGGAACAACTTGGATGATCTAGAGGCCTGGCCTTATGGATCAAACAAGACTAAGAGCTGGGGGTCCCCAGGAAGGGGAACTACTTCTTTAGGGCCTTTGGGGGGGGGGGGAGGGTTCAATGGAACATCATGGTTTCCAGCTACTGGGGATTGGGAAGGGACAGAATTTTATACACCTCTGCATACAACCACACATGCACACACAGACGTGCTCTCCTAGACCCTCCCCTCAGACTGCTTACACCTACACACCATTACACGTTCTCACACGCGCATTCCTACACTCGGATACACCTCAGTACACTGCAGAGCACACGACATCTTCACATCTCACACCCCAAGTACTCCAGTCCCATACACCTGGTCTCTAAAAATCCCCACACTCCCCCAGTACTGTTCCAAATGCGCAGAATCTGCCCCCAAACTTACTGAAACACACAGCCAGCCTGTGCCTCATCCAGCTTCAGGCAGATCCCAGGTCTCCTGCTCCTGGGAAATCTCTGAAACTGCACATAGTTTCGGGGATAGTTTCTAATATCACTACAGACAGGCCGTGCACATCCACCCTTCCAATAAGCCCCCAAATCCACACACACTTGCGCCGGCTCCCAACAGGACCCTCCCTGGGCTGAATTAGGACTTTCCTAAGCCCAAGGCACATTTGGGTCCCTTCCTTCATTAAAAAGAATTTAATTGCATTTCATGACTGCCTTGTTGTAAAGACAATCTATGAATATCATATATTCGAACATTTTCTTCAACTTAAATTTTCTTTTTCCTTCTGATTTGAAAAGAAATTGAAACATTTTCATGGGCCCTGGATCCTTCTCACATTGGGCACATTTGTCCGCCTGTCATTTGCACAGCGCGCACGTGCACGCGCGAGCCTACACACACATCACCTTGGACCACCTCCCTCCAGAAATACCCAATAGACAAATTCCCCTCCTTCCCATCTCACCTGAGCCCACCTCCCACCCCCAGCCACGGAGACAGACAGACTGACAGATCCTGGGGTCTCTGCAGAGACATCTTCTCCCCACTCCTTCTTTCAGAGACCCTGGGGGTTTATCTGGGCTGGGGTAGAGAGCCACAGGAGGAGGAGCAGCGAGGTGTGTGTGTGTGTGTGTGTTTTGGTAACAACAAAGAATGGAGGAGAGAGAGGAGAGAGCGAGCCAGCGAACGAAAGAGCGAAAGAGCATGTTTTGCCTCGAAGGCAAGACTTGCAGCCAATCAGAACGCTGGAGCCTCCCTCCGCGACTCCTCTATTGAGTCTATAACCGGCTGGCCGGGCGGAGCTGGCAGCATTTGACTGTGGCTTGGGACGCGACGAGAGGCGCACAGCGACCGCCCGAAGGCCGGCGCTGCTCTAAGCGCCCCTCGGCCTCCCCTCCCGCGAGACGCTGCCGGACCCTGCCCGCGCCCTGCCAACACACACCCCCGCCCGGGCTCCTCCGCCTCCCCCGCGCTCCGGCCCGCTTCGGCGCTCCGCGGCCAAGGCCAGCCCTGGGGTGGCGCGGCGCCCGCCAGGATGAGTGGCTCCTTCGATCGGAAGCTCAGCAGCATCCTCACCGATATTTCCAGCTCGCTTAGCTGCCATGCGGGCTCCAAGGACTCGCCCACCCTGCCCGAGTCTTCCGTCACTGACCTGGGCTACTACAGCGCTCCCCAGCACGACTACTACTCGGGCCAGCCCTACGGTCAGACCGTGAACCCCTACACCTACCACCACCAGTTCAATCTGAACGGGCTTGCGGGCACAGGCGCCTACTCGCCCAAGTCGGAATATACTTACGGAACCTCCTACCGGCAGTACGGAGCGTACCGGGAGCAGCCGCTGCCTGCCCAGGACCCAGGTGAGGACCACGGGGTCGCGGGAGGATGGCAGGCACTGGAAGGTTCTCCAGGGAGAGAAAGGCGGGGAATTGAAGCAGAAATCTAGGGAAGCTTCGAGGGTAAGACATGTACTCTCGGGGGTGAGAGAAAGTGGGCTAGATGATCTCACAGGAAACAGACGGCCTTCCAGCCCCGAAACTGCGTGCGTCGCGGGAGCCTGGCTCGCAGTGCGCCGCGGTCTCGGATGAGGATGGGGAGAACTAGACGAGGAAGGAGAGGGCTGTGGATTGTTGGGGAGCTAAGCTAACCGAGGTGCTTTCGCGGGGAACCTCCGCAGGCGGGCTTGGGGGTAGGCGTGGGGAGTGGAAGCTCCAGGGACCCTCTGGGTCTGGGCTGGGGAGAGGAGGCTTGGTGGGGGGACATAGAAAGAGACACCCCAGAATTACGGGAGAACAGAGGGGAGCAGCGACTGAGAAGTGGAGGCGCTGAATAAGAGAAAGATGGAAACAGAGCAAAAAAGAAATGTGGGGACAAAATGAGAGAAAAGACAGAAGAAAGGAACAGAGGAAAGGACGGGAAAGGGAGGGAGGGAGGAAGGAGGGAAGGAGTCTGTACTATGCTTGCAACTTTCCCGAAAATCTAAAACTATTCTAGAATAAAAAGGTTTAAAAAAAAAAAAAAGGAAGGAAGGAAGGAAGAAGGGACGGGAAAGAGCGAAAGAAGCAACGGACAGCAGGGTCGGGGGAGAAGGGGCTGGCCAGCAGACGGGGGGCGAGGAGCCGCGAGCTGGGAGGCGAGCCGGGAAGGCGGCCTGAGCGAAGCCTCGGCTCCGGGGACCGCGCTCCAGGGCCGGGCGTGGAGCTGGGAGCGCCGTGTCGTGGGCGGCCACCACTGGCTCTGTCGCCGCCGCTCCCTCCCGGGGCGCCGGCGACGGAGCGCACAGCCGGGAAATCCCGGGGGAGTCAGTGGGCCAGAGGGTGGGGCGTCCCGCGGGGCCCCGGAGGACACCAGGGTCCCAGGCCAAGGCCGAGCCGCCCACCTACCCACCCACTCCCCGCCCGGTGCTTTGCCCGCAGTGTCGGTGAAGGAGGAGCCGGAAGCCGAGGTGCGCATGGTGAACGGAAAGCCCAAGAAGGTCCGAAAGCCGCGCACCATCTACTCCAGCTATCAGCTGGCCGCCCTGCAGCGCCGCTTCCAGAAAGCCCAGTACCTGGCGCTGCCCGAGCGCGCCGAGCTGGCCGCACAGCTGGGCCTCACGCAGACACAGGTCAGTTTGGGGCGATCGAGTGTGGCAGGGCCTCGGTGGGGCTGCGCGGGACCCCAGGGCTCCCCCGGCACTGCCGAGGCTGAATGGCCTTTTAAAATCCCTACCGACCCTTGAAACCCTGGCCTATGGGTGGAGGGGCCACTCAAATCTCAATTTCTGTCGCAAGTTTCTGCATTAGCACGTGTACAGGCGTGCATATTTGTGAACCTATGCAACTGTGTATGTCTGTCACCAGGAGACGCGTCCTCCTCCTCCTACCCCAGAATCCCCAGCTCCCACAGTCTCCCGACAGTGCCAGTCACTCACTTCATAGGGGTCCACATTGTGTCTTCCACCCCACGCTAGGCATGTGTGAGCAGAGGGGTACATCCCTGTGGATAACATTGGCACACAGGCTAATGGGTCTGTGTACACGTGGGAATCCTCACAAAGGAGTTCAACCTTTCCAGGGTCATTGTGTTTACAGATGGAAGTGCACACTGGTGAGTGCAGGGCAAAAAACGTGTGCTTGCTTCAAAACACCACACTCCTGCTCAGCACCCCCTCCTCTGCCTGCTGCCTTGGAGAGTCCCACCAAAGGGGGATAGGGACTCAGAGGTGGGAGCCCCACCCCTAGCCTCAGCCTGTCCCTAAAGCCCCCAGCTGCCTGTCACTGCTCGGGGGAGGAGTGGCGGCAGCCTGGCTCCCTGCAGGTGTTGACAGGCGGGCCTGGGCTGCGGCTGCGTGGGGCCCGGTCCACCGGGAATCTGGGTCACCTGGTGAGGAGCTGATTCATTGTTTGTACCAGTCATGGGGTGGGGAGCGGCAGGGAGAGGGGGAGATACCCCAGGGGAAATTTGGGAACTCATGGCTCACCTGCTCCTGGGTCCCCGGTCACCCCCATTAGCCAGCCCCAGAGGACTCCTCCAGGCCTGAGTGTGTGAACGTGGGTGCTCACGTTTGTGGGTATTTATCTGGGTGTAGTATCTGTGCGTGTGTGTCTTTATAGTCTGATGTCTGTGTGTGAAGTGGTGAGTGGGTATGTTCCTGCACATGGAGATGTGTTGTGTGGGTGTGTGTTTGTCTCTGTGTATCTGTGCGCCTTGCCTCTGTGTTTCTAATGTGAACAAAAGGCCACAAACTGCCCATCGCCCACCTGGGCTGCCTTTTATTGAGTGCTTACTATGTACCAGGCTGCTCTAAGTTTTTTATCTGTCTTAACTTATTTGAACCTCATACTAAGCTCATGAGGTAGGTGACAGTGCTGCGACCACCCCCAATTTGCAGCTGAGGAAGGGAAGAACCAGAGAGGTTAAGTAACTTGCCCAAGTCACATACTTGGTAAGGGGCAGAGTGGCGTTTGGATGCAGGCAGTTGAAAATTCCTCCCCACAGTTCTACCCCAGACCAGACAAAGATGCTGTCCTGGGCGTCAGGATGCCAGGGGTTCCCCTGGGTCCTGTTGTGTGACATTGGGGGGCTGGCCTTGCCTCCTCGAAGCTGGATTGCCTACAGGGTTTTTACTCAGCATTCTGAGATGCTAACTCCCCCTTTCTTCTTGGGCGCAGGTGAAAATCTGGTTCCAGAACCGCCGCTCCAAATTCAAGAAGCTCTACAAGAACGGGGAGGTGCCTCTGGAGCACAGTCCCAACAACAGCGATTCCATGGCCTGCAACTCACCACCGTCACCCGCCCTCTGGGACACCTCTTCCCACTCTACTCCGGCCCCTGCCCGCAATCAGCTGCCCCCGCCGCTCCCATACAGTGCCTCCCCCAGCTACCTGGACGACCCCACCAACTCCTGGTACCATGCACAGAACCTGAGTGGACCCCACTTACAGCAGCAGCCACCTCAGCCGGCCACCCTGCACCATGCCTCCCCTGGGCCCCCGCCCAACCCTGGGGCTGTGTACTGAGCACCCGCCTGGCCTGAAACTCCCACAAAGGACCCCAGGACCTGGCAGAAGGTGCCTCCGTCCTAGCTGACACTCAGGAATCAACAAGGAGCACAGGGGAAAGGGGAGCCCTTCCCCCCTTCCCTTGCCCCTTTCTCCAGGGACTCAAGAGCTCCAGATGACATTTGCATGGACCAACGATGTCCCCTGAACCTCTCTTCCCCTGCCTAGACATTGGGGTACTCCTCCAGATGTTGGGGCACTCCACTCCAGCTGGGACAGCTGTCCCCCTTCTGCTCCAGGAGCTTGGATTGGCTTTACACGGCTTATCACCTTCCAGCCTCTAAAACTTAGCATTGGTTTCCCAGACTGGAGATCTGGGGGCCTGGGGGCCTGTGAAGCGCTTGTGGATGCCAGGGTCTGCCAGGCCTGGTGCCTCCTAAGCCACCTGTGGCTCTTCGCTCCTCCAGCATCCCCTCTGCCAAAAAGGCGTTGGACATCGTGACTGGGACGCAGGGTGGGGACCTCAAGCAGCCCCGCCTCACACTTCTAGCCCTCATTTAAGATTTGAGGGTTAAACCAAAGAAAAGCCCCCAAGTGGGGGAATCGTTTAATATTTGTGGCTTTAGAGGGAAGAGCTCAAGGAGTCATTTCTCTCCTCTCCCTGCCTCTGGTCGGAGAGGAGGGGTGGGTCTCAGATATCTTTCCTAAGGACTCATTTCTTCTTCCATGTACAGGACTTTGCACAACTTTGGTTTTAAAAGCTGTTGAAAAATAGGAAAACAAAGGGCATTGTTAACAGATAGGACCAATCTCCCCTGCGTGGGCACCTCTGCTCTGCCCCGCCCCCACCCCACCTCTTCCTCTCCTCCAGTAAGTTGGCAGTTTTGGCGCCAAACCCCAAATCTCCAAGGAGACATACCAGGCAAGACAAACCCCAAAACACCCCCTTTCCGGTGGCCTTGGAAACAGATTGCACAGGCCTGAGATGGAGAATGTTGGGTGAGGTGCACAGGGAGAAAGGGGAGGGTTGTAGCTTGGTGCCTTTAGGGGTGAGGGGGTGGCTGTCTGGAGGGCTGGTGGCACTGCCCCTCCCTGGCCCAGACATCCCCCAGAGCTAACTTTCCTCCACCCCTGATGTGGTCAAACATCGAAGAAAAGGCGAGGTAGAAGACTGTAGCTATATATATAGTCTGTATTTTTTTAAGAGCAACAGAAAGAAGCAACCTCCTCCCTATGTGGTTTCCTATTTATGTAGCCCTTTCCTCCTGGATGTACCTGCCTGTGTGTCGTGGTGAGCTGAGAGAAACAGAGATATGGGCTCTGGCTGGATTGGGGTTTGGTGGGAGGTTCAGGAGCGAGGTGAGCGTGTGGATGTCCAAGAGTCTCCCTGCTCCCAGGGGGACAGGAACAAAACCAGCTCCCATTCCCTCCCAGCCTTCTCATTTCTGCTTTCTTACTGGACCCATCTTTATATATAACGTTAATAAAAAAAGAAGAAAATAACCACTGAGCTCTTTGAACTGGAGGCTGGAGGCAGATGGGGTTCTCAGGGGAGGTCCTGGGAGTTGGGGAAGGGGTTTGATGGGGAGGGAGCTCAGAGCCTCCAGGGGCTCCTGGGCTCTGCGCTCAAGGGCTGGGCTGGGCCCGGCCCTGGGTGGCAGGCGCTCCTGCCCCCATGGCTGCCCCTAACCTGGGTAGGTCTGGGTGGCTGGGAGGCTCCCAACTGTGGCCTCCCTGACTCCACTCTGCTTGGTGGCTTGGCGTTCCCTGCCAGCCAGCTGCCCTCCGCCACTGCTGCTGGGTCACCTCGGGGCTGCTCTTTGATCTTGGGCTCACACGCAGACATGCTTACACATGCGTGTACACCCCCTGCCTCCACGCCCAGGCACTCCCCAGCCCCTCACCCTCCTGTCTCTCCTTTCCAGCTTGGGGTGAGGGTGGGGCTTCAGACAGGGGAACCCCACTGATATAGCTGGCAGGGACCACAGGCCATTAGAATTCAGGGTGGACACAAAGAGATGAGGGGGTTCTGTGTTTACTTCCCAGGGAGGGCTCAGGCCCTGACTCAGCGCCCTGCTGCTGCCACCCTCCTCTTCTAGCTGCTGAACTCCAAGACTTTGAAGACAGAGCTGGAGGTGTAGAATGAATGGAGGGGTGTGCGAGCGACACGTCTTGGCGCAGCTGGGAGACAATGTAAATGCATGCACATGCTTGTGAAGTGGCCTCTCATACACACACGTACCAAGACAAACGATGACATCTCTGTCGTCACACATACAAGATTCCCCGACTGGAGGCAAACGTGTCATCTGCAGGCTCGTACATAGACACAAATATATACCTGAGATAGCTTGGTATCACACACATGTACGAAGCCAAAGCTATAACACTCCAAGACACAGAGGCCCCCTAATTCACAGATACACAAACACACATTGCTCAAGTCACCCCAGCATCATGCGCGTGCGCGCGCGCACACACACACACACACACACACACACACACACACACACGAAGGCAGAGGCCTGTACTGGAAAAAGTCCTGGATGAAGAATCAGCAACACAACCCAGGAGCCAAAGTGACCCAGCTCAGCTTGTCAGGCCCTCAGTTTCCTCATCTGTCAAATGGGGACAACAGTCCCCACCCTTTTGGCCGCTGGGGCTATTGTGAGGCAGAAAGCAAATAAAGCAGAAGAAGCTGGTCTCACTGAAGGTCCTTGTTAGGCAGCAGTCACAGGCCATGCCATCGGAGGGGCGCTCAGGGCAGGGCTCCAGAACGGTAGATTCCCAGCCCCCACGTCAGCCCTCTCCCTCTCAGAAGGCAGGCCTTCCCTTCCCCCCACCCACGCCAGAGGGAGGCGGAAGGGAGGAGAACCTTCAGCCCACGGACGCCAGCGGGCTGGCAAGGGTTAAGTGGCAGCTGCCAGGCGGGGCTGAGCTGAACAGTTTGGTTTGAGGGCTGCGTGCAGGCAGGAGCAGCGAGGCGGCAGCCGGGCAGACTTGCTGGAGACACTGCATTTTATTAGGGCTGGGCTGCCAGCAAAGGGAGGGAGAGGGAAAAAAAGGGCAGAAAGAGAGAGGAAGGAAGGAGGGAGGCTGGGCGGGCAGGCTGGCGGGCGGGCTGCTGAGGGATGAAAGGATGTTGTAAGCTCCCTAATTCCACCCTGCTCATCCCTGCACTGTCAGGCTGGATTAACTGCCCGGGTGACCTCTCTCAGGGTCAGCCCCACCCCTGACCTCCCCTTCCTCCTCTCCTCACCTCCAGGCCGTTCAGGTCACCCTCTTCAACAACCCTGGGGTGCTGGAAGGGAGCAAGGGCAGGGGCTTGGGTGGGGGACCTGGCTGAGTGCCAGGGTGGGGCGGCTGAGCCCATCTTCTGCCAGGTGCTTCTCGACTACACCCATCACCTTGTGACAACCTTCAGGGAAGAAGGGGGGTATGGGGAACCCCAGTCTGCCCTGAGGGTCACTGTTCTCCAAACCTTACTAACCGCTGGCTCTTGCTACACTCCTACTCTACGCCAGGCACTTTGCACATGACCCTCACAACAACCCTGCAGGTAGGTGGGAGAGTATTCATTTTTCAGATGAGGAAACTGAGACTCAGAGAGGTTCTGTCAAGGTCACGCAACTAATACAAGGCACTGCTGGGATGTGAACCTAGGTCTGCCTGGAAAGAGGCTTCTCTTCGTGGCTCAGTTTACTAAGATGCCCCAGTGCAGAGTGTCAGAGGGCTGGAGCCACCACGACTCCGCCCACCTCAGCCCGCCTGCCCTCCCCCCTGGGCTCTTCCCTGCGAGGAGAAGTGGAGGGGGGAGGGGCTGGGCTTTTCCCCCAGGGCTGGTCCTAGGAACAGCTTAATGCTGTGGTCAGGAATGCGCACATTGGAGTCAACTGACCTGTACTAAATCCCGCCTCCACCGCTCCACTGACTGTATGATCTTGGGCAAGTCACTTAACCTTTCGAAGCCTCAGTTTCCTCATCTGTAATGTAGGGATAATGCTACCTACCTAGCAGGTTGTTGAGAAGATTAAATAGGATAATGTGAATAAAATGCTTAGCGAGGTCCGCAGCATGTGGTGAGTACTGCTCAGCTAATGCAAGTTGCTGTTGACAATGGTGACGGGAGAGGGGGCTTACTCCCCACATCCCTCCCTCACACCCCAGGGATTCAGACCCAGGCCCCTGGCTGCACCTGCCACGTTGGTTGATCCACCCATCTCTAGGGGCGCTCCAAACAAGAGTAAGTCAACCGATACTTATTGAGCGCCTGCTATATGCCAGGCAGTGCTAGGAGCTGGTACAACAGATGACCGAAGCCCGGGGAAGGGAGGCACAACCTGTGCCAGGTGCTCCAGTGTCAGAGGCAGAGCCAGCCCTGAAGACACCCCAGTTGGGCAAACCTGAAGCAGTCAGGGAGGACAGAATAGGCTGTCAGAGGACAGAGCCGGGGCAGTTGGTGGTGGGTGGGAAGGAAACCTGGAAAAGCTTCATGGGAGCGATGGCATTGGAATTATGCCTTGAAAGGATGGCAGGTATGACAGGCAGAGCTGGGGGTCTGGGAACCTACTCCCGGGGACCCCACATACAGAATCATTCCCCTTCCAGGACTCAGAGGAAGGAGGCTTGGGGGAGAGCTGGAGAGCAACAGCCTCGTGGACCCTCATGGTGGGCTAAAGTTGATGCTGGACGGGCGGCACACATCCAGATGGTCCCTAAATCCTTCCCTGGATGCTGGGCTCAGAGAAGGGCCAGAGTCTGGTAGTTCCAAACTCCTCAGGTGTGCTTACCAGCTGCCCTAACACTGAGCTTGGGGAAAGGAAGCTCTTTGCCCCCCTTCTGGGAAGGGACAGCCCCTGCCCTTCTCACTTGCGGGAAGTAGATGAGAAGGATGGTCTCTACCTCTCTCCCTGAGGCCCCTCCCTTTAAGGGGTCTCAGGCACTAGGGCATCTTAGAGACCTCACCTCCATTCAGCCTCCATACACCATCTGCCTCAGCAACACACCATCACGACCACTAACTCCCCGGTCAAGCAAAGCCCCCACACCTCCATGGGGGAGGGGGTTCTGGGCAGCTGAGACAGGACCCCTGATGCTCAGCCTCCCAGCCCCCAGGGGAGGGCTCTGGTTGGCTAAATCAAGCTGAGTTGCATCAACCAAGCCCAGAGGGGATGGAAGAGGTGGGGAGAGGGGGCAGGGGAGAACAGAGAGGGGAAGAGAAGGGGGAGCATTCAGCCAGCACCCTGGCCTCTGTTTTCCCAGTTTTAATTGCAGCGTTAATCACCTTAATAAGCTGTTTACCAACCAACCACCCAGCAGCCTGAGACTCCGAGACTGAGAAGCCAAAAAGTGCTTGGAAATGAGTTTCCTAGGTAGCTCCAGGGAAGAGGGGTGGGAGGACAGTGTTGATGGGGGCTCAGGTGGGGCTTGGGGCAGAGGGAGCAGGTGGGGGCTGGTGTGAAGGCTGTGCTAGGATCTCAGGAGTCAGCTTCCAGCTCTTTGAGGGAGCCCTTTTGGACCCCCAGCAGCAACACCCGCCCCCTCCCACACACACACACACACACACACACACACACACACACACACACACACACCATATTTCTCCTTTGTCACTCAGCTGTGCTGGTTACTACTAACTGAGTAACTCTTTCCAGGCCCCCTTCCCAACATTGCGGAGGCAGAGTCTACATCTCGCTTTCTTCAGTGCCTCTTCCCCAGGTCATAGCACTGGGCATGGACCATGTAGAGTACTTTTGTTCATCCTGGGGAAGGTTGCTGCACTGGAAGGTTAGGGGCCTGGGGAAGTCTTTATACCAAGGTGCCTGGGGAGAGAGCTGGGAAGGATCTGAACTGGGGGCACCGGGGGGATAAGGGCGGGGACTTGGGCATATTCACAGGACAACTTCCTACCCCATACACCTAGCACAGGCGGGAGCAGCCAGATGCCCAGTGAACATCGAATGCCTGGATGAATAAATAAAGTGATAGAGAGCTCTTGGGACCCCTCACACAGTCTCTGTCCACATCAGCTCCCACTCCCAGCTGATGAGGGACTGGGAGGCTGAGGGGGAAATGACTGCCTCCCTCTCTCAGCTGTTGGGGGTTAAATGAGAGGACAAGAAGAATAGCCAGCCCCCAATCGCTGCTCCTGAGCAACGGCAGGGCAGGCGTTAACAGTGACTGTACCCTCACAGAGCATTATCTCATCTAATCTTCGGGAAGCAGCCCCAGAGAGATTGTGACTTGCCCAAGGTCACACAGCAAATGAGGGGCAGTGTTCCTCTGCCCACACCAGGTCACTTCTGGATAAGCATTACTGAGTGAGCTCCCAAACCCTGGCCTCTGGACAGCAGAACCAGCGTATCCTTTGGACAAGAAGGTAAGACCCAATGAGCTGAGCCCCCCCCCCCCCCCCCCCACACACACACACAACTGTTCTTCAATTGGCCCAATCTGCTGGCTGGTGAATTTAGGAGGCTTGAGGGTATGGAGTATAGATTGGCCTGTTGAGCCCAGAGGTGGGCTGTCTGAGAGAAGGAGGGGCTTAGGGGCCCAGGGCAGCCAGGATAGGCCCCCTGGAAGGAGGCAAACCTGGGGAAGGGGCTGAGAGGGTGGGGCCTCCAGGCCCAAATTCCTAGGTTGTCTCCTGGGGCAAATCAGAGCAGGATTAGAAATGTCTGCTGAGTAAGCAGAGAAAGGAGACTCCACACCCTGGAGGATTAGCCGGGGTGGGGGAAGGGGCATCCCCCCACCCCAGGCAGTTCACCTTGCACCTGGCAACCACAGCAGCAGCGCGCCCTTCCCTGTGCACTGAGGGTGCCTGGCCACGTAATGCAATGCGTGTGGCACTGTCCCACGCCCACCCCTGGAGCCAGTAAGGCCTGCCCTGAGCTCAGGAATCACCAGTGTGTGTGGGTGTGGGGGGAGGGGGGTGACATGCCCTAGACTACAGGAAGGTGGGGGGAAGCTGAGGAAAACAAGAGGCCAGAGGGAGCAGGAGGCCAGCCGGTAAGGAAGGGAAGCAGGAGAAAAGTGCTCCCAAACTCAGACTCAGATCTTGCCAAGATCTGGGCGGGAAGGGTGCTAACTGAGCACGTACTGTGCACCAAGCGCTGTGCCAGGAGCTTTCACAGGCACTCTCCTTCAGTCCTTTCAACTGCCTGGCAAGGTCAGTGCCATGATCATCCAGTTTCACAGGTGAGATAACTGGGGCTCAAAGGTTTCAATAGTTTCCCCTAAAGTCCTCCAGTGAATTTGAAGCAGAGTCCACATTTCTGAATCCCTGGTCTGTGGGCCTCTCATCACCCCATGGCCTTCAAGACTGAAATGGAGAGGGAGGAGGCCAGGCTCAACCTTTCCCCTTGTTCCCAGACCTGCCTTATACCCTTAGAGACACCAGGGTTGTCATTCCATAGACTAGGATACACATATCCAAACACCAAGCATACATAATACATACACCTGAGCTCAAACCCTGGCTTTGTTTGACATTTGCTGTGTAACCTAAGGTAACTCACTTGCCCTCTCTGAGCCTCACTTTCCTTCATCTATAAAATAGAGCTAATCATATCTATCCTGCAGGGCTGCTGAGGAAATTAAATGAGATAACACATACAAAGGACTGAGCACAAAGCATGGCACAATGATAGGAGCTCAACAAAACATACTGTCAGTTATGACAGTGTGCAGTTAGGACGCTCCTCAGTTGGCCTAGGGAGTTCTAGGCACCCTCAGTGGACCCAGAGGTGACCCTTCCTCCTTGTGAGGGAAAGTCTTATGTAGAATTCCCCCTTCTACTCGGAAAGTGCTTTCTTGATTCCAACCTACGTCTGCTGTGCTTCAGATGTCATGGAACGATGGCCACTCAGGACAGAGCCATGTGCTGGGCCTTAGAACCAACCAGAAGGGAAGATGGCAGGGGTCAATATCTTTCAGTTGCTAGTCGTCTAAAGAGCTGCTCTCCACATCTAATACTTATAGTATTGTATTATTGTGTGTTTCCATTATAGCACGAATAGTTTGCCTCATTTATGGCTAGAGAGCAGCAACTGATGTCTTATACTTGTCTTGTAGCCAGCCACTATACCAAAATTTTCTTAATTCTGGAAGTTATTTTGTCCCCCCTAGAGTCTCTTGAGTTTTCTGGGTAAACAAATATCAGTAAAAAGAAATGGTTTTATCTCTGCTTTTGAGCCTAGTGGGAGGGATTCTGGGGTTCCAGGAGGGGTAACCTTTCATGAATGAAGACGTCAGGGACTTGTCTGCCTCTGCATTAGCCCTGACACAGGCAGGGGCTAGATGGTCTCACCTCTTGACACTTTCTCACTTGGGGTGCCCAGAGGGCTGTCCTGGGAGCACAATCAGATATTCTCACCCTCAGTCAGTCTCCTGCACAACTTCCTCCCCTCTTAGCAAAGCAGCTTCTGTCCAAACCACCACTCATGCTCCTGGGTGTCTGGAGAAGGCAGCCAGATCAGAGTTCTGCTCTCAGGTTTGGACCAACAGAGGAATGAGGGTCCTTGGGCAAGGTCCCTCAAGGACAGAGGTTTTTCTTGCTTGGCAGTCAGAGATAATAACAAATTATTGTCTAATCCTTGCTGTATATTGTGCCTTTTGTGTTTTAACTCATTTGGTCCTCACAACAACATGCTATCATTTTCTTCATTTTCCAGACGAGTAAGGTAAGGTAGAGAGAGGTTAGGAAACTTCTGGGTGATAGAGTTGGACTTGAACTCATGCATCCAGCTCCTTATTATTTTGTGTTCTTGGGGATGGAACTGTGCTCTTTACTATTATGTGGTAAGCTGGTTGCTCGGAGGAGAATTTAGATGGATGGGGGAAGAGGGACACTTCTAGCGCCAAATTAATATGGCCAGGGTGAGGGAATAGGTCACCATATCCCCTGCATACCTGGTATATCTCAGAACTTACTAAGGGTTCACTCTCCTTGTCTCCATGACCTGCCGAGATATTTTGATCATTATCCCCACTGCATAGGTGAGGAAATAAAGACCCAGAAAGGTAAAATGACTTGCCCAAGGCCTTTCAGCTATGTGTCTGCATTCCAGAGACTCCATGAAGTCTCTCTGGAGGAAGAGACAAATTTCATTTTTCAAGGGGTCCCGGGGGAATAATTCTTATTGTTTAGATGGGGCTGTCAAGGGCCTGGGAGCAGGAGGCACCCAAAGCCGGGGACGGACGAGTCCCGGGGCAGACTCGGGCTTTGGAGAGGGAGGTAGGAGGACGGGACGAAGAGGTCACCAGGGGTGAGAAAACCTGCCTCAGTGGCTATAGCTGGTTCTCCTGGGCTCGGGGAATGTTCCAGGAACCCAGCAGAGGCATGTCAGGAGCCTCCCGCAGTCTGGCTTCCCTCAGGATCTGTTGGAGCAAAGAATTCCCAGTGGCTCCAGGGCTGGGAGGAGGAGCTTGCAACAGGCCCCAGCATGCAGAGCTGGAGAAAGCAACCCCTGGGTCCAGCCTGAGAGGAGTGGTCTCCTGGCTCTGCTACAGCAGACATGCTGAGCAGTGGGAGGGGTGGGGCTTAGGGAGGGGGTCACATGCCCCCATCCACTCTTAGTCCTCTGCCCAACCCCATGCACTGAGGCCCTTCCCCCCAAAGACAGTGGGAGCACCAGGGTTGGGGTGGGGGGAGCGATCAGGCAGAGGAAAGAGCCACTGATGGGGGAAGCCCCCAGACTGAGAGGGGAGACCATTGCCCTGCTCTCTGGCAACCTCCAGTCTCAAGGAGGAGTACAAGCCCTGAGCGGTCAGGCAAAACAGGAAAGAGAAGGTGATCACGGGGTGGGTTTCGAGGCCCAGGGGATTCTTGAGCAGAGTAGGGAAAGAATGAGAAAGAATGATGGAGTTTTAGGGAGCCTCGGATCTAAGTGGGATAATCCAGATGCCACGCTTCTGGCCTCATGATTTGGCCTGTATGTTATTCATCAGCTTGAAGTGGGGAGGGTGAGAGAGTGGGGGCCACAGGCCAGAGCGGGATTCCTCAGGCTGGCCAAAGGCTCATCCTTTCAGTCGGACCCAAAGTGTAACTGAAATCTGAAAGACGACGGTTCAGATGAAGCTGAGAGGAATATATTCCATATATGTTCCTCAGAGAGCGGCACCCTCCCCTGGACATGAAGTAATCTCTCCAGTGTTGGAGCAGAGAGGTTGAAAACCTGGCCCTGTGAGGAGTTGAATCAGAAAACTTGATGTTTGGAGGAAGCGTGGGGCCAACTCCTTTCTCCTTCCCGGGCTGGCCAGACAAGTCCCCCAGGATGCCAGTGGGGCTGAGTACCTTAGAGTCAGCAAGCTATGGGGTTGGAAGGAGCATCCAATCAGATGGGGGGAGCAAAGCCCTGTACTCAGGGAACCTCCAATCTGATGGGAGACAAGCTCTGCCTTGCAAAGTCCCAAACTGGGATGGAAAGGAATGGTGGACACACATCAACCCCCTAAACACACACACACACACACACACACACACACACACACACAATATTTGGCAAGAGAAATTATCTGAGTTTCAGAGAGGGTATACAACTTATCCAAGGTCACACAGCAAGGAGTAGTACAGCAGTGATTTCCTCACTACCCTGGGATCTGAGGTCCCCCTCTTCCCTCCCTAGTGCTGCAGTTGCTGTCAGGGCAGGGGAGTACAGGGATCATTGGAGACATCTGAGGGGACAGAATTTGGGTTTCTGTGCCAGGGCTGGAATCAATGGCCATGTCCAGGAGCCATAGGGTGTTCCAGGAAGCACTGGGATAGGAGCTCTTGCTACAATTCCAGAAAAGGAGGCAAGGCTTCAGGGAACAAAGAAGAATAGTCATCAGGTTTCTATGGCCATTCAGTCTCCCTCCCCAACTGTTTAAAAGGGATGATGGAGAGCCAGGAAAGAGGGCAGCAATAAGAAGGGGTGGAGGAGAGAGGGGAAGAGGTGCCAGTCTTCTCCCCTCCCCACACACTCACACACAGGGAGGCTAGTCTGTATATTGCTGGGTATGTTTTAGTCTATTTCTGCGTATGTTTAAGCTCCTGGATATCTCCTTCTTTGTTCATCCCTCTGTGTTGGGCTTCTCGCTGATTACATAACCCGTGTGTGTATTTCTCTGTATATGTCCATGTAGAACCATGGGAAGGCTTCATGCACATGTGCTCACATGGGTCTGTGTGCAACTCTGCCCACTCCATATACACTGTTTTGTGTGTGTCTGCCTGTCTGTGGAGGCACCGTCTTCTGTGGAAATGTGTGTGCACTTATGATGTCTTTATGCCTGGTCCCTGCATCTGCCTGTCCCTGTGTCTGGGACCTTTGTATTTTGAGGTTTGGGGTAGAAGAGTCTTTAACTGCCCCCCGCCTTTTAACCAATCTGGGCTGGCCAGGAAACAGGGAAGGAGAGGCATGAAGAGGGGCCCACTTTTCCCCTCTGTTTTTTCATCTTGGAAGGGAAGAGACAGTAGTTGCCTAGGGACTCACTGATAGAATTTCTTCCCAGTTCCCCCAGGTCCAACAGCCATACATACTTCTCAGAGAAGGGCCAGGGGCCGGAAGGGGGGGAGTGGGGAGAGACTAGAGCTGAAGGAGCCCCTCTTCTTTATCCCTGCTTAGAATAGGAGAAGGAAAGAGAGACGAGAAGATAGGAAGAGAAATACTTCGGGGTCAGTGAATTTTTCTCTTCCACCCTAATTGTTAAAACGTTACCTCCAGGAACCCGGTTCCCAGGTTAAGGGAGGCCCTAGTCCCTTGAAAACCAGCTACTTTGTGGGCAGGGTTTAAGGGGTCCTTGCAGAGGCCTGAAGCCCATCCCCATACCCCTGTCTCAGCTCCTGTCTCCTAGCCTCTACCTCTAGTTTCCTCTCAGCACCATCCTCCCTCCCTCCACCTCCTCCCCGGCCAAATGAGCCCTGGCAAGGAAAGGGTTAACCCAGGTGACCTGGGGATGGGCAGCACCTGCTGGATACTTTTCTGAAGACAAGGCTTCAGTGGCCCCGAGGACAGAAAGCTGAGAGATTTGCCATCACTACAATGGCAAGAGTTGAGGTTACACACCAGGCAGAACTAGAAAGCAAGAGATCGGGGTAGGAGAGAAGAGTGGGTGTATCATCACCTCCTTGACAGCAGGAAGTCAGTGTATGCCTTCTCTGGCCTTTCCCCCTCTCTACCCACATCCCTTATAACTTCTGGGGTTAGTCCTTGATCTCCAAGGCCCCGTCTACACAGGCCTCAGCTACCCGGATAACATTCCATTGACTCTGGATACAATCCCAGAGACAAGTTCAGGCATCCAAACTCAAATGAGGTTTGGAGCTGAGTAATCAGCTGCTAGGGCCATGCAGACATTTTGTCGGGGAACAACCAGCTCCCCACCCCCACCGACACAGTGAATTTGGGGGGAAGGGCAGTCTGTCACTCTGTGTCTTCCCAGCCCCCTCCCACCACCACGTTCTCCCTCTTCCCACCTGCAAGTAATTTGGCCAATGGGAGGGCAGTTAAGATTGCGGTGTGGAATCCCTCTAGATCTGTATGCATTTGGTGGGGAGGGGGCTACCTCCTTCCCCCCAGACCCCGCGTGCCCTTTTCCTCTTCACAGCAGCAAATTACTTGTAATTATCTCACATTGAAAGCCTTCAGGAGCTGCTCCCAAAATTGCTTTAATTGAATTAATTGAATCTCATTTTGTTGGGGGAGAATGGGGGGCATATCTTAAAATAGCACATGCGGAGAAGGAAGGGAAGCCCCAAGTCAGCTTTCCTGTGGTTGAGACCCTTGTAGGGGAGAGAATGTGCCCTGGACTCCCTGTTTTCATTTTCTGGTTTCAGCTGATTTTCCATGCCCAGTGCGTTTAGGAACTTGCCTGGGTCCTGCTCTCAGATGGTTGTGACCAGGGATGTGTGTAGTTCTCCAGTCTCTGGCCCATTCCTCCTCCCTACTCTCAGGATGGGCCAGAGAGAGAGGTGAGTGGATAGCAGTGGTGGCATGAACTGCCCTCGCCATGACTCCTCCTCCCCATAATCTACAGCAGCTATAAATGCCATTTATTAAGTGCTTACTATGTTCTAGGCACCTGTCAAGCATGTTACAAGCACTATCTCATTTCACCATCACAACCGCACTGCGGAGCTGGTCCTATTAGTATTCCCATCTTAGGGGGACAAAAAACGAGGCTCAGAGAGATGTGCGGTCACATGCCAAAAGTCACACAGTAGGCGGGGACTCTTTGGAGGCCAAAGCCCCCATTCTTTACCACTCAATCTTGTCCTCCCACCCTTATTGACCCAGCTTTTCCAGATGGGTTTCTTCATGGGAAGAAATCACAGGTTCCCCTTCTACAGTTCAGGTGGCTTGAGGGAGGGGAATGGGGCACCTCCCCACTGGGGTTCCGGTCCTATCATCACCCAGGAGCTCAGGGCAACTGGACCAGCTCCCAAGTGGAAAAGGACTCCCATTCCCCCTGGATAGGGCTGATAGATGAGGGTAGGAAAGGGGGTTTGCTGTCAGCTCAGCTGGCCTCTGCCTGGGAGAACAATTACACTCCTTCTGCTACTTAACTTTACAACCTGGGCTGTTGTTTTAATGATGCGACTCGTGTTGGGCTGTCCAATTAATCTCGCCTTTGGAGGCTTTCCGAGATGGGGTGGTAGATCTTATCACCGGTCTGTGGAAAGAGGAGTGTGTAATCTGCAGTGGGAGGAACAGCCGCCCTGAGGGCCTGTGGCCTCCAAGAAGACCCAGAGAAGGAATCTGGAGCAGGGGACACTGAGAGCCAGCGGAGAGAGGGGAGCAAGGGGTGGGGGAAGACATTGGTGAAGGGACGAGGAGGAGGAGGAGGAGGAGGAGGAGGAGGAGGAGGAGGAGGAGGAGGAGGACGAGGAGGAGGAGATTTCTCCTCTTTGCACCCTCATTCTTCACCACTCCTGGATCTTGGCTTTGGCCCATCTGTGCCATTTGCCATCCCCAGGAAAACCCTCCAGGTGTTTTGGGGTGTGGGGGTGGCCACTGACCCAGAACAGGGCCTAGGGGGAACTAATAGAAGGCCCCCTCCTGAAGTGGTGGGGCTTCCACCAAATTTCACCCCCCGCCCCCGCCCTACATAGGACTCCAATTTGGGCCTCTCTCTGGCCAGCAGGGTTGGCTCAAAGTGCCTGAGTGGGCTTTCCAGACAGAGCAGGTCCTGAGTGCCTGGGAACAAGTTTAGGCAGTAAGAGGAAAGCTGGATTTGGGAGCTTTTTTCCTGGACTTGGAGTCCCCTCCCCCAAACCCTCGGGTCAAACTGGGCCGGATTCCCTGAATTATTGGCTGCCCTTGTCATCAGTCCCCCTGCCTCTGGGTGCTGTGTCTATGGTGGGGTGGGGTGGTCATGAATCTACCAATGGGTCCAGGCCCAGGTGGAGGCCCTCGACTATGCCCCTACTGCCCTCTGTACTTCCCTGAGCCTGGCACCACACAGCGGCACACCATTTGTCTGGCTCCCCTGTTAGCTCACAGGGTCTGCCTGGTCACCTTGGTGTCCAGAGGTTCTAACAGAGACTCAAATGTTTGTTGGATGGAGGAAAAGTTCAGTTTCTTCTGGGGTTTTCTTCTCCTCCGCCTCCTCTTCCTCTTTCCTCTAAGTGGCTGGGGTCTTTCCACCCGCAAGGAGCACACTTCTCTCAGGGAGGACTGGATTGGCTCTGTGGGCATGTACTCTCCCAAGGTGAGCAGGGGCTCTCCCTGGGCTGAAGGGGGGGCACAGAGGGCTTTGTGTTGCCTGGTTCCCTCCAAAACTGGGCCAGGAGAGACTGCTGGTGAGGACCATTCAGACTTTGGTCATTCCCAGATTCAGCATTTTCCGGTTTCATACTGGGGCGTATGAAAATATGGATGTTATTAGAATATTCCGCAGCTAGAACCAGAGCTGGTTAATGGTAGAGGCCAAACAAGGACCTAGTGCCTCTAGTTCAGGGCTGGAAGAGTTAAACGGGAGAGAAGAGAGAGGAGCCACCAGCCTCAGGACTCAGAAAACAATCACGCCTCGCAGCCAGGGCCCAGATTTTTGTACAAATTTTAATCTCTGGAAGCTCATGGTATGAGGGATGGTAAGGGCTTGGGGATGCTAGTCAGATTGGTTATAAATGTGAGCAGTTTGTTTAGACAGAGGCAGCCGTGAGAAGCTGAATTGATGAGCCCACACCACTTATTTGGGGTGTCTCTACTTATACTCATCCAGAGAGTCAGTTTGTCCCCATCCTGCCCAAAGTGTTACCCTGCTGTGTTCCCAAGAGTATGTGCATGTGGGGTTGTTCGATATGGGGGGGGGGGGCTCTTAATAAACACCCATTGAATTATATGGATAATTGAATCCATTATCTACTCAATACCATAGACATGGGGAAAAGAGGGCTTTTTAAGGAAGAGAGCATAAATTACCCATAGGCTTGCAAACTCCACATTTTCAGCATTCCTCGCCATCACAGGAGGGTGACTAGGGGTATCAATTATGGGGTGATGGGCTGACCTCCAGGAAAAATTCGTGGGTGGGGCCTGATGGTGGTCAACTTGAAGACTGGATATCCACTTCACTTCTGCTCTTGCTGACAAATGGGTCAGGCAAGGCCCAAGGAACACAAAGAAAAAACACTGTTTCTTGGTGGTTTTGACCTTAGACTGTGGTGGGACTGCAGTCCTTTCAAGGAATGGGTGTCAAGACTAGGGTCCTGGGAGTACTGAACTGCAGCCAATGACTCTCTCCAGAGCCTTTGACCAGCTACAGGGATGGTGTCCAGTCCATGGTAGTGATGGGGGCAGTAGCTAAGACCGAAGTCCTTGATTAGGCTGTTTGGGTTATGGGGCAAGGGGGACAGGACTCCATCCCATTCTTTTTCTCCTCTAGCTCCTCGTTCTCCAGAGAAAACCCATCTGGAGCTGGTTTCCTCCTGGCCCAGAAGGGGGGCAGGTGGGCTGGGTCCTGAGCTTTGTAGGAGGGCTGGAGGCCCAACCCACCCTTCCCCAGGCTCACATCATCTGAGGTGGAGCCAGAACATCTGGGGAGTGATGCTGATACCAGGCTCCAAAGCTGTTGCCATAGCCCCCAGTGGGCAGGGCCCCTGCCTTGGGTAGATCCCAGAGGGATGGAAGGGGTGGGGAGCAGGGAGACAGGGAGGGGGGCCTACCGGGGAAGTCCCCTTCCTGCCCCCCAGAGTTCTGCTTCAGGAGCTTCTTGTATTTGGAACGTTTGTTCTGAAACCAGATCTTTACCTTTGGGGAGAAAAGGGGAAAGAATGGAAGATCAGAAGGAGTGTATGTGTGGAAGGATGTGACCAAAGGAAAGGGAGCAGTAGGGAGTAGTCCTGGGAGAAGAGCAGAGGTTGGGAACCTTGCTCCAGTCCTCCTGAGCCCTGGAAGCCCCTGAATTCCTGCCTCTGAGCTAGTACTAGTTATCCCAGTCTGGGTACCCTCCTCTACCTAAATCTACCTCCTCCCCTCACACACACACACCTTTTAACACATTCCCCCAACTCACTGAGGGCCAGCTATGAACACGCCCTAGATAACTATGACAACAAGGTTAGGGGACACATCAGTCATTCCCACCTAGGGGGTGAATTCCCAGAGAACACACTTGGGGCTGGTTAGCGTGCAGGGAGGCTGGGACTGGCCCCACCTGGGTCTGGGTGAGGCCGAGCTGCGCTGCCAGCTGGGCCCTCTCGGGCAGCGCCAGGTATTGCGTGTGCTGGAAACGCTGGTTTAGATGCTGCAACTGCAAGCTCGAGTAGATGGTCCTCGGTTTGCGCAGCTTCTTGGTCGGGGCCTGCGGGCGCTCCGAGGGCTCCGGGGACAGCTGCGGCTTCTCGGAGTCTGGGGGGCAGCACAGGACAGAGTGTGGGAAGATGAGAGGGTCTCGCGCAGTTTCATAGGCTTATTTGCATCTCGTTTGCATGCTGGCCTCTGATTAGCAAAAAGCGCAGGCACCGGGCCGGCCCTTTCTCTACCTCAAACCTCACGTCCACTGCGAGTCGGTGGGACCAGATGCGGTTCTTGCCCTCAGGGAGCTCCCACTCTTATGGGCCCCATGATCTTAGGAAGAAAGCGCCCAGGGCCGAAGCAAGGGTAGGGGCGGCGCCGGCAGCGGGAAGTCAGAGTTCAGCCGGGCGCCGTGGCGCCAGGTTGGATAGGGGTGGGGCGGGGCGGAGCCGCAAGGCTCGGTGGAGGCTTGGACCGGGGCCGCGAGAGGACGGGGGAAGGCTTTCCAGGCGGAGGGAACTCACAATCGATGCTCTGAGGCACAAGACAGCGGCTGCGTGGCAGCCTCCCCGCTGCCGGAAGAGGAGTGGGTCGGAGGGGCTCGACACAGCCGGCCTTGAACGCCGGAATGAGCACGTCTCCCAGGGTCAGAGCGCAGAAAGTGCCCCCTGGGTTTGCCCTCGCCTCCCCTGCTGTAAGGGGCTGCCCTGTTCCTAAGGCACACCTAGCAGGAAAAGTGACCATCTTTCTCCCTCCCCCGAGGCCGGAGGCCAGGGGAGGCGGCTTTCAGGGAGCCTAGAAGCTGGGTTGGGGTGGGGCACTCACAGAGGGGTTCTTGGCCGGCAGGGAAGGTGACCCGAGTCCGCAGAGCGCGAAGTGCCCAGCAGCACAGGCCCTCCTGGGTCGCGCTGCGGTGTCGCCGCGGTAAAACTGGTCACCTCCTGCCCCCGGGCTCAACCTCCCATGGAATCTCGGACGTGGAACAACCCCGCCCTAGAACGCGGGAAGAGGAGGGAGGTACGAGGGGTCCTCCACTTCCGATCCGGGTGGCCCCAATCTGCGCCACTCTACGGGGACACTGAGACCATTCCACGCAGATGGTAGGGCTGGGGTGGACCAAGCAGCCGAAATGTCCCCGGGTTTAGGGCAATGTTCACTGCATTCCACGCGGATCTTCCGGCCGTCCCAGTCGAGAGGGCGTTTGGCCCCTGTGCCCAGACGGCTGGGGTCCACCTTTGTTCCCCACCCACCTTCTCCTGTGTCCTGTGGTCGGGCTCACCCCACACGTCAGGGCCCCGCCCTTGGCCGGCCCAGGTGACCAGTTGCCTTGCCTCCCCCGCATCCCTCACCCGTGGCCTAGGGCACCGCGGGCTTCTCAGATCCACCCCCTCGACCCCCACCTCAGCCAATTCCCAGAAAAACCGTTGGGTTTCCGCTCCCGCCCGCGCCAGTCCGGCCTCCACTGCTCCCATCCTACTGCTGGAAGCCCCAGGCTGGCAGTGGAGCAACCACGCGCATGTCTCTGGCTTCGTGGACCGCGCAATTCCGATACAGAGAGAGCCTGGAAGGCAGCGGGGGGCTCCTGAACTCTCACAGCCCTCGACCCTAACTCTCCTAGCAGACCCTCCTCCAAGTTCCTTCCCTGCCAGCTGCCTTTCTCCACACTAGCTGCAGCAAGTTGCGACTGGATCTGACCTAGTCGCGATTTTGGAGCCGAAGGGACTCCCTGGAGGCCCACAGCCTTGCCTGCTCAAGGGGCTGGTGGCACTGCAGCTCACTTGGAGCCAAACCTCCCCCTAAAGCAAGGATGGACACAGAGGAGCAAAACGAGGACCCCAAGCCCTCTCTCACACCCCAATCATTCAATCTAGAGTAAGCCAAACCCTCTACTTTCAGTAGAAAAATGCTACAATCTAGTCTAAGGACCAGTGTGGTTTTCGTTGCATCCGGGGAAATTCTGTCAAATAAAGGAACTCGCTACTCTCTTGTCTGTAGACTAAGCAAAGGGAAGGCAGGGAGTATGGCAGATAGGGCTGAAAACACCATCCCCATTTCCAACAGTTATCGCAAGGTTAGCTTACTTCCACCCCACTACACACATACACACAAATGTACCATATTAGCATATACTGAAGGGAAGGGTCCAAGGGATTGTTTGTAGAAACTGGATCACTTGTAGACCCCCAGCCCCAACTGCTCCTCTTCCAATGACAGATTCAGCAGCCTAGGAGAGGCAGACCCAGTTCTGGCACAGAAGGCCGTTAACTTTTGGGGGCTCTGTGGAAGTTCTCTAAAATTCTCTTTTCTGGCCTCATGAGGTAAAAGTCAATTTGCAAGGGCCCAGAGCCTGGAAAACAGGCTGTGTTCTTGGCCTATGCACACCCTTTCTTTGGGCCTCAGTGTGCCCATCTGTACTTCAAGGAGGTTGAGCTCCCAAATCTCTAGGGTCACTCCTAGCTCAGCAGTGACGGAAGGGAGGTATGTATCTTGGTCCTGGGCTGACTCCAGCGAAGTCACCGGTGGACGTGCAACCCTGGAGGAAACTGCGCCAAAGACAATTGTGGGGCAATTAGGTGGGGTCAGGGAGTGCAGGGTACTTGAGGTCTAAGCCAGAGCCTGTACAGACCGGTGTATGTATAGGGTTGCATGGGTGCTGCCCATGCAAGGCCCAGGACCAGGAAGACGGGCTAGCTCCTTGGCTTCTTGGAGGACCTCCAGAGAGCACTTTCTCAGGAGCTCAAAGTTGCCTGGGGCAAAGGGAACTGAGTCCCCTAACAGTCCCCAAAGTCAAAGGGGGAAGATGACAGGGGTGGTCTACTCCTTCGCTGGAAGGCTGAGGTTTACAATAAGAGACTGACTGACCCACCTGTGGCTACATTCTTAGAACAATGGGTGGTGGGGTCCTAGTCCCAGATTCTGCCAGGCCAGCTTCCGGTCTCGGGTAGGCGCTTTCGGCCAGGTCCGGGGGGAGGGGTGAGAGGCCCGAATAAGCCCTCACTTCTACTGCCCTCCAGCTGGGACTTGATTTCCATTTTTCAGGTTTTGGCTTGAGTACTGCTTTCTGAGATAAGACAATCGCCACGGAGAGGGGGGACATGGGGAAGGGGAGTACGCGGTGGAGAGAATCCTGGGGAAGAGTCTAGGCACCCACACCCACATCTGGATTCTTTCAGTTTTCCGTTACACGTGGGTACACACAACCCCGCTGCTCCAGGGAGTAGGGTAGGGAGCCCCGCAGCCCCGCTTCACTTAACTGCAAATCGAAACCAGGTCGGTCTTGAAAGGAGACCTAGATCAATTCGCCCCCGCCCCTCCCCCCTGTATCCCGCCCCATCCCTTCGCCCTCCCCCCACCCCCAGATCCCGTGGAATCTGAGTAAGGTCTGAATCCCGTTAGCTGCGCCCAACCAGGAGAGGGTGAAGTTTAGGGACGCGCAAGCGAAGGACCCCGGAGATGGGAAGAGTCTCCACAGCCGGACTTACCTGCCTCCCGCTGCTGCTGAGAGGGCGCCGGGGGTTGTTGGCAGAGCAGGTAGGCGTCTCCGGGGGTAGCCGGCCTGGTGCAGGGATAGGGCAGGAGATGGCCATACGGCCCAGAGTAGGGCAAATCGGAGGCGGCTGCGGTTGCGGGAGACAGGCCTAGAGGGTAGGCAGCCACTACGGATGGGACGGGGGCGTTGTCCGGGAAGACGGCTTTGGAGGCATCCCGGCCAGGGAGGGGGCAGGGCAAAGAGGACATCGCGGCCGGGGCCGAGGCCGAAGAGCCTAGGCCATGGCGGGGCACGTAGTCCGCTCCCTCCGCCAACTCTCTTTTCCGCGCCTCGGGCGTTGGGGACGGATGAGCCCCCCAGCTAGCCTCCCACACACTTAAGATCAGGGGGAAAGTGTCTCTCTGCGCCTTTTCCAGCGGAGAGCGCGCGCCTTGGAAAGGGGTTCGGGGGGGTGCCCCATGGCTTTCCCCTCCCCCCTAAATCCATGGGGGCCCCCCCTCTTCTCGCTCTTGGGTTCGGTTCCCGGGACCCGACGGGGGCCCCGCCCACTTAGACGCCCGCGATTGGCCACTGCACGCGGTGACCTCACGGAAGCCTGGAGCTGGGGCCCGCCCCTCCGGGAACAGCCAGCCTTAGGGAAATTCAGAACCCGGAGACGCCAGGGGAGCGGTTCGCACGCTCCAGGCCCAGCTAACTTGGAGTCCTCTCTGACAGGGGTGCCAGTGTTGCAGGGCGATTGGGGAGTCTGCGAACTCCTTGGTCATGACGGCAGAAACGCAAGGGAGTTGACGGGGCTGGGATGACCAAGGGGCAAGCGAAGCAGCGCAGTGGCGAAGGCGCTGTGGTGGTGGGGGCGCGGGGAATCTGCGGGGGCGCTTTCCCGCCGTGGGGGACCTGCACGGCGGTTCCGATCCCGCAGCCATGGACCTGCGGGGGAGTCGAGACCAGACAGCCAGCGCCGGCAGCTTATTCAACGCGTCGGAATGCGTCGCTGCGGAGCGCAGGCAGTGTGTTGGTAAACAGACGCCGGGTCGGGGGAGGAACCGCCTGGCGCCTCGCCTGCCCCTCACGCGTGCAGCGTGCACACCCCCGCGGGGCGCCTTCGGCCAGGCTTGCGGCAACCGCGGCGACTGCGCCTCACCGCCACCTCCATCCACCCAGTCTTAGTTTCCACTTCCGGCAGGGGCCCCGGATTGGCGGCGACACCGCAGCTCCTGCAGGCCCCTGAGGCCGCAGGAGCGATCCACCATCTGGGCTTTTACCCAAGCGGCGTCCGGACTTTCCTGGCGCCGCATGAGACTGAAGCGGTACACAAACTGGGACGCAATACGGGAGTGGGAGGTGAATCTAGTTTGATGGCTCCTCCGAGGGCGCTGGAAATGCGGCTCATGGCCGCGTTTTCGGTCTGTGTGCAGTACCTACCTCTAAACATTAACACCCAAGACCTTTATGAACAGGGGTCCACAGGTACAAGCATCTACGACCACATGTACACAACGACACAGAGACTCCATTCAAATACAACCTATGCACTCGCATATACCAACACACAGGTGCCTACACCGGTGTTCGCCTTGGCATGTCTTCATGAACAGAGAGGTTAGTTTATGGATCTGCAAATACAGAGTATAGGCTGGGATGTAGACACATCTACATACTCAGAGATGAACTGCAATATCCTTGAATAAAAGCACTATACTTATCTCTTACGCAGACCCACGACTATAGAAGTTGAATTGCCAGTATACACACTCAAAAATACAGAAAACGCAAGCATATATACACACTTATGCACGTGTATCCACCCCATGAGAGATACCTATCCACACACATCTAAGTTGCTTTCGGGTTAGGGGAGAGACAGTTCCAGCCCCAAACCCACCAGTCCTCACCACACCCATACACACTTCTCACTTATGTATGCAACTCAAGCGAGCAATTCGTGTTGGTACCACACACCATATGCTCTCGTTATCAGAGCTCAGAATGGAGGCAGCAGTCTTGGAATTGGGGGTTAGGGGAAGACAACAATCAGAGAAAGACGCTTAGAAGAGTAAGAGAAGCTACTGGGGGTGGCCAGGCTTAGGTCTCCTGGGAGACATATAAAGATCAGAGTGGTGTTCAGGAATGGTTGAACTCCCCAGTCAGGTGTCCCTGGGGGGGGGGGCAAAAGGGTAAGTTGGCTCCAAACTGGACACCCTGCTAGAATGAATAGAGATGAGTTTTTCCAAGAAAACACACCTGTGGCACCTGGCTCTGAGCCCGCCACCCTGAAGTCTTGGAGCCTTAGGAGAAGGAGGTCTGGAGGAGCCCTTCCTCTGAGTAACAGGAGAACCCCTCCCTCTCATCCAACAGGGAATGCAGGGTTTGCTCAGGTCAGAAATGCTATTTCCACATAGGACCACCTTTCCCCCAACTCCAGCCATGCCACCACCTCCTTAGAGCTGGGGCTGTGAACTTACAAGGATCTATCCTTCCAAACCCTCCTCTCTGCCACCATCATCTTCCTCTGCAGGGAGGCAGCCACACAGCAGCTGTGGTGGGTTCCGAGGATGGCATCTCAGGGTGCACCCAAGGAAGAGAATGCTCTTTGGGGTGGGGTTGATTGTCAGGGAAGGTTTCACAAAGAAGGTGCTTTTGAGGCGGAACTGAAAGGGTGGGTGGAAAGTCACTTCCATGGGGTCATGTCCCAGGGTCCTTTCTGTGCTAGACCTAGCAAGACAGAGCAGGGTGGGTTTTCCACAGGCCTCTGTCCTGGGCATCTCCCAAAGCCAGGAGACTGGTAGTCACAGTCCCCCCTACGCTCTCAGGGGGCTTTGCTGAGCTCATGCAGGATCCTCACCCCCATGCAGCAGTAGGAAACACCTTGCAGCCCTTTCAAATTTATGAAACAACATCCAATCCTTCTACATCCTCACAAAAAGCCCTGTGAAGTCGGTATTATTATTATGATTCTTAGTATACAAATGAGGAAACCTCTCCCTCCATCATCACCTCCCTCTTCAGATCTCCCTCCCTCTTCCAAACTCTGGAGGGTGCAGGGCTGTGGCACCTGGCTGGGAAACCATCCCCCGGGAAGAGTCCCTCTGACAGGTGCCATATGCCATGAACCTCAGGGCCTGGGGTGTAGTTAGAGTCTGCAAAAGTAGAAGGGATGGGATTGGGGCTAGGAAGGGTTGTGACCCTCTGTTGTGTCAGAGGGGAGGGAGGGCTGGCCTGACAGGCCTGAGGCCTGGGTTCGCAACTCAAGTCAACCTCCAGCTCACTGGCGGTGATAGATAGATAGAGTCAGCCATTTCCCATCTCTGAGACTCATTTTATGCAGAAGGGATAAAAAGAGGGAGCTGTACTTAAGACCGCCAAGCTTTTGTCATTTGCTTTAGAGTTGATTGCAAAAATCAAAATCCCAAAACACAATGAAACCAAGAAGGAAGGGAGGGAGGGGAGAGGAAGAGAGGAGGGCAAAACAAAACGAGCTAACTCTCTCCGGTCACTACCAAATACCTCAATCTCTAGCTTGTCACAAAAGCCAGAAATGGTTCTCCCGCTTTCTCCCTCAGTTCCTCTCCCTTAGCGAAAGGAGCTCGCTTGGAGAACCTCACCACCGAGGTGAGGCCCTCGTGTCCTGCGTGGGGAACGCGGCGCCGTCGCAGTCTCGGGAGCGAACGGGAGAGCGGCGACTGGACCTGAGGGATCCGAGCGGTGCACCGTGGTTTGCAGGCTCTTCGCGGGTCGCCGGGCAAATCCAATCCCACCTGGTCGGGTAAACGATTCTCTGCGCAGAATAAGCATCAGCGGCGGTGGGCTGTGTGCCTTGCTTGAGATCACCCCGCGTTCGGACCCTCTTTTGAAGCGGGGAACTCCATCCGAACCTGTGCCCCTTCCGGACACCCTAAACACGTGGTGGGTGCAGGGCTCTCCCCACAGTCTTTGGGCTCGTTACGCGGCGGGCGGCGTGCTCCTGAGCAGAGGGCCGGCGTCTGCGACCAGAGCCGGGGGCCCGGGGCCGTCACCCGTGCAGATTCACTTGTGTGGGTCCGCCCAGAGGAACAGAGGTTCCACCGCGCCCCCAGTCCTCGGCCCTCGGTGGCCTTGGCGGGTTTATCCGCGCCCTTTCTCTTCCATCCCACCCACAGTCCCCAAACGAAATTTTAGCTTAGTTGTATCTGTTCTCAGTGAAATTTAAGACAGACTTTGCGGGGCTTTTGTCGTAACTCGGTTTCGGGAAACCGTGAATAATTCGGTTTGGCGGGGGTGGGGAGGCTGGAAGGAATCCTCCCTCCACTTGGCCGGGCGCGCTGTGGTTAAAGCCCCCACATTCAGCGAGGCCAGGGGAAGGGGCAGTCTGTAGATGCCTGCGTCCCCACCCCCTCCAATTTCACTTTGCCTGAAAATTGGAATGGTCGCGTCTCTTTTTTCTGATGGAGCAGTTCACAAGCGCTGGCGCACGAGGGGTGGCGGGCTGCTTACTGAGGTCTCCGCGGGCCCTGCCGCACGCTGCCTTGGCGCTCACCTCCACACTCCCCAGAGAGCTTTCTCCGCGACGGGCGCTCCGCCTGGGGGAAGCTCTCGGGGGAGGGGCCTTGGGGCCAGCGCCACCGCAAGGTCACCGCGCTGCTAGGGAGGAGGGCTCCCTACCAGGGTCTCCAGCACCATCTTCAGCGACACGGCGACACTCTCCCAGTGTCGTCTTTGCTTGATTTCCAAATATCAGCCTCCGCTCCAGGAAAAGTCTTCCATTTGGGATTGACTTAGACGATATATATATATATATATATATATATATATATATATATATATATATATATATATATATATATATATATTCAAGACGAAACAAAACTATGAACCACTCTTGGATCAAGTACACACACATACCCCAAGAGAAAATGGTTAACAAAAATGGGGCAGTTTTGAAGGTGCGATGGAGGCGCCGGCCTGTGCGGCGAGGGAGCTGGACCCCACGGGGCGCGGGAACCGGGAAAGGCCCCGGGCTGAGGGCGCGTGGGCCCGGGGAGCGGGACTTCTGGGCCGGATATCCCAGCCACGAACCCGGCAGGCCTGGGGAGGAGCCCGCGTCGGAAATTCGCGGGACACACCGCGGGGTCTGCGCCGCAGACGCCGGCTGGGGAGGAACGCGGAGAGCTGGCGGGAGGCCCGGGACCAACCCCGCTGCAACGAATTCGCTGCGCCCCGAGCGAAGGCAGCTCGGTCAGGTTTTAGAGACCTTTCCAGACCCCAGCACGGAAACTAGGGCGTTCGGCCGAGGTCTCCATCGACTGTTCCGGATGGAAGCCGGAGACAGGACGTGGCGGGAGCGTGGAGGTGCATCTAGCACGCACCAAGGAAGCAGGTGTGTGCACAGGCTCACGCAGTATCGCTCAGAACACACACATACACCACAGCCACAGCATACACTCCAGAGGCAACCACACAACCCCCCCAGCACGTACACAGTCACCTCACACCCAACACACAGGTACACACGCATTACTCACTCACAGCCGCCCCTCTGGACCCTTTCGATTCAAGGAAGGTCTATACGGCTCCGGTTATTGGTTTCACTTTCTGACTCCCCGGCGCTTTTGAGGTCCAGACTTTTTTGTCTTGTTTTGTTTTCAAAAGAAAAAGGTGGGTTCCGTCACCGCGCCCTAATCTGGGCTGCGGAGTCCGGGAGAAGGGGGACAGTCCGCCTTAACTGTTGGACTGGGCCTGGGACAATGAGGGAAATATTGCCTTGGGAGGAGAGCGAGGCGACCGCGTGAGCGCCACGGACGCACCCGCACCCCCTTACCCCCAAAGTGAGAAAAATAATCACAAGTACAAAAAACACCCCCAAAACCTCCTTTCCCTCTGGGTACCGCAGCGTTGGGCTCCAGCTGTCAGGCCTGGTGTAGGGGGAAGGTAGATGGGGGAGGGGGAGCGGCAACTCAATCCTACCGCCGCTCGACTCTTCTCTTCCAAACCCTCCCCGACCCTGCTCGTTCAAGGGGAGAGGGGGCGCTAAGCTGAGAGGTAGGGCCCCGGCACACTGTGCGCTGTTTGACTCTGAAGAGGGGAAGGTTGTCGGCGCACTTTCTTCCGCTCACATCTACCCTCCGTTGTCAATCACCTTTAATTCCCGATGGAAAAGGGTCACACACTGGAAGTTCATCAACTGCTGACTGGAAGAGGCTGGAGGACACGGAGTGGGCAGAGAAGGGGGGAGAGTTTGTACTGGCCCGGTGTGTAGGGGCTTTGCGCTGGTCATGGCCTCCGAGGGGAACTGAGCTAAGCTGGGTTACTGATTTCCGTCTTCTCAAACCAGTTTGCCCCAATCCTCCCCTGAAGGCCCCTCTCAACTGGTGAGCTGACCCAAAAGTATCCAAGCTGGACCTTAGCAAGGATGGCTCCCAACCTCTGGGGGAGACAAGCTCTTCCCCAGCCCAAATTCAGGGTGGGATGTGCCCCAGAACTAGTTGGGAGGGGGAAGCTCAGCTCCACCCCCAGCCACCAACCCCATAGGAGCACTTGGCTGCCTCAGTTGCTGTCCACAGGAATTGGGGGTTGGGGGCAGACAGGTAGTGGTTCTCTGGCTACTTGAGGCACAGGAGGATTCAGATGGAGGCACTATTTCTGGAGACACCTCTAAGGAAACTTCTGGAGCCTTTGGAGGATAAGGGGAGCAACCGTGACCTGAGGCCCTGCATCTTGGGTAATAACAATAATAATAATAATAATAATAATAGCTAACACTTTTGTTTTCTGTGTTCCAGGCACTATGCTAATCCCTTTTGTGAATCATTTCGTTTATCACATGACTTCTATGAGGTAAATATCCATATTATCCCCACTTTACAGATGAGGAAATAGAGGTGCAAAAAGATTGAGCAACTTGCCTAAAAGTTAGAACTGGAACCCAGGCCAGCTTGTCCTCTAAGTAGCACTCAGCAAGGGCAGAGGAAAGGCTGAGGAGGGAGAGGGGACCCCAGGAGAGGAATGCCTCCTGTAGAATGGGGATAGGAGGAGTAATAATAATATCAATAATGGCTAATAGTTATCGTGCGCTTCATATGTCCTGTGCTTCACGTGCATTTCCTCATTGAAATCTTCAAATAATCTTGCAAGGGAGTTCTATCATGATCCTCCATTTCTCAGATGAGGAGACTGAAGCACAGAAAAAGTGTGTGCAGGGTCTATACTCACTTTGTTGGAAAGTGAGAAAGTGAGGAAAGAGCTGAGACCGAGAGTCAGGAGGTTCCACACTGTGGAGGGCCTCAAACAACAACCAAGAGCTTAGGATGGGGCCCGTGGGCAGTGGGGAGGACCAGGATGGAAGTTGAGAAGCTTCCCGGGAGCATCTTGGGTACCACAGTGGGCTGGGAAGGTAAGAGTCAGGTGGCAGCGAGCCCAGTTAGGAGGCTGTTGCAAATAGGTCAAGTGTGAAGTGAGGAGGGAGGGCCCAGTGGGTTGGTGGTGGAGGCAATGGAAAGGAGGGGAAGCGTGAGAAAAGACAAACTCTACTGGGCTTGGTGACTGTACCGGAAAAGGGTAGAGGCAAGAATGACTCTGAAGTTCCTGGCCTGAGCAACCAGAGGAGCCGCAGGAGGAAGCTATGTGTTTGGTTCAGAGATTCAGGTATTTGATGGGCGGATGGACCATGGACCAAGATTCTAGGTTTGGATACTCCAGCAGGCAGCCAGCCACTCTGGTTTCCCTCGGGTGCCCCTGCACAGGTGTCTTTCTCAGGGCCCTGCCAGGGTGCACAGGTGAAACTTGCATATATGCAGATATATGCAAATGAGATTAACCCAGCCTGGGCCCTGAGCCAAGATCCAGGAGAGGGGAAGGGCCGCCCTAGCCCTGACTCACCCTCTGACATGCCGCCTGGAATGCCACCTCCCCAGCTGGGCTTCCTCCAACTTGGGAAACTTGCTTCTGGAATCGCCCTGAAGCTCAGACCCAGAAGATCACAAGCCCAGAGGATCTGGAGGTGGCTGAAGTTGGGGACTTTCTAAATCAGAGTAAGGCTTTAATCTGAGCCCTCCTTGCAAAACTTCGGCAGAAAGGGAGAAGGCAGGAAGAATACCTGGGTAATAGGACATTTATAAATATACAACACACATGGCAGTCCTTAAAGCATTTTTGCATCTATAACTTCATTGATGCCTCATGATAACCTGGGAAGGAAGTTTATTAGCCCCATTTTACAGGTGAAGACACTGAGGCCCATGTCATGAGGTGCTTTGCTTGTGTGTACAGAGCTAGAGTTCCAATCCAGGCCTTCTGCCTCAGTGCCCTTTGTACTGCTCTATGGTTTAGTGCTAGGCTGAGGGAAAGGGGAGCTAATTCTGGAGTCTGGGGTTCAATTTAGGGAACTGCTGACCTTTGTGTATCTAGATAGTCATGGGAAAGAGGCCTGTAATCCTCTCCTCAAGAACTTTGGTGAGTAAGTGAGCTCTTGTCTCTAGACCACAACCTCCCATCTGGCTGGACCATGCATCCCACTTCCAGCTTCTTCAAGACTCCCCACAATTTCTCTTTTTCAGCACCGACTGAGTACGAGGCGTGTGCAGGGCACTGTGGGAGATCAGTGTATGTCCCTCCCAACAGTGAATTTGTCAATTTCTGTGTATTAAAATTGTGGACAAAATATATAAAGAAGAGTGAATTAAGATACATACACACAGAGTTAAGGAATACTTATAAAAGAGCCACCTCAGTCAAGAAATAGGACTGCCAGCTCCTCAGGAGCCCCTGAGTGACCCCCCCCTCCCAGATCATGATCCTCTTCTCCACCTAGATACCCCAGCCTGTGTGCTCATTATTTCCCTGCTTTTCTTTAGTTTCACCACCTATACCTACTTACTTTCACCTGTTGAAGAACTTGACATGAATGGAATCAGACTGTACATAAGATTCTTGCTTCCCTTGCTTGACAGCTCATTGATTCTAAGACATCCTCCCCTGATTTTTCTGCCCAGGACTGTAACCGTCCCTCCGCTTTCCCTGGAGCATGTGTTCAACTATAGCATCCCTCTCAGATGCTTTTGGGTGGGTTTCCTGCATGAGGGCAGAGATGGAGTCTTCTACCTTGGTGAACACAGCCTCTGCACAGGGCCAGGCACAGAATAAATGCTCGATTTGCAGGCACTGAATGAATGAATGTGGACGCGTGCAATGCTGTACCACTGTTTACATTTGTGAGGGGCAGGGGTGATATGAGTCCATAGGGTGAGAGTCCAGAGGTGGCTCCTACCAAAGAGCCCCTTCTCTCTCCCTGCTCTCCTGCTGCTCCTCAGGGATGAGGGGCTGTAAATGATAGCGTCTCCCTAGACCCTTTCCACCGTGCAGCCAGGTGCAGTGAAAGAGCACAGCAGCTTGGGAGCCAGGCAGATCTGAATTCTAATCCTCCACCCCTTACTGACTTGGGCAAATAAAACTTCCCTGTGCCTCAGTTTATTCTGTGAAATTGATGTAATAACAAGCCCAAGGTTGTGAAGATTCAGGAAAGTACGCTACGTGGCTGGCGCATAGTACGTGTTTCCCATATGTTAACTCCCCTTCTTTCTGATGGGTCCTGTGGCTCACTCACAAGGGATGCGCTTGTCCCTAGCACTTAATCTACCTGGAGGGTACCAGAACCAACCTGATTCAAAAGCTTTTGTTTAGAAAACAAAAAACTTTTATTCCCAATGGACTGAGTGATGGTGGAGGTGTCGTTCCCAGGACAGAAAGCTACTGCAGGGCAGAGACCCTGCCTTCCTCAGCCCTTCATCCTTCCTGTGCCCTCCACACTGAGGTGCTGAGGGCTGCCTTCATTCTCCAGCTACTCCTGAAGCCACCCTCAGTTCCTTCTACGTACAGGGATGCTTGTGAGGATCTGGCCCCTTGGTGGCAGGTGGAACACTTTCACACTGAGGATCTCAGCTAATCCTTACCACCCGGTCAGGTGCAGCAAGTATTGCTGTCCCCATTTCCCAGATGAAGAAACCGATGCTCAGAGCAGCTCCAGGCCTTGCCCAACATTGCACAACCAGTGAAGGGCAGAGCTGGGATTGGAACCCCAGCTTCCTGACTCTGAGGTTCTCCGGGTTTTTTCCAGAGCAGCCCAACTGTCTGAATGGGTGATGGAAGAGATAGGGATGGAGCTGTCAAGTTGCTGTCGCAGGGGCTTGGCGTGGTCTGAGTGAAGCCCCTGAATGATGGCAGGAATCAAGGCTTGGAAAGAACGAAGGCAACGGGCCCCATGGAAAGTAGGCTGTGGGAATGTGAGAATTGCCTGCAAAAGCGGGAAGGGCTTCAGATTAATTCTGTGTAACATTTGAGGTAAGAATGCCGAGAACCAAATGGAAGTCAGAAGAATGGAGATTTATGTTCAATGTAAGGAAGACATTTTTAATAATTATAGATTTCCCAAAGCGGCACATTCTCCACCTCTCTTGGACACCAACTTCAACCTGGTGGGCAGTCATTATGTCACATCTTGTTTCCTCTGTTGGAATAAGGCGTTCTGGGGTGGGGGGCAGTTTCACTTCTTTTTGAGCTTTCCTTCCTCTGATGTGTGTGTGTACCATCCATCCTCAGTAAATAGTGGAGAGTCCCCACTGCTGGAGGTGTTCAAGCAGGAGTTGGGGGATGCTCTAAGATGTGGTTGAGAGCCTGGGCTCTGGAGCAGATGGCAATAGGTTTGAATCCCAGTTCTGCTGCTTGGAGAGGTAGCTTAGAATTTCTGAACCTTGTTTTTCTCATCTGTAAAATGGAGCTAATAATTCCTACCACATAAAATTGTTCTGAGGATCAAATGACACACACTATGTGACTAGCAGTGTGCAGAGCACATGGAAAATTAATAATGCACACTTTTTGATGCTATATGTGGTTGAGGGGTGTATCATGGGCTAGAGAAATGGGATAGGTGCCCACTAATGCCCCTCCAATCCTGACAGCATATGACTGTATTCCATAAGCATCAGGAAAGAAGCTTAGAAACCAGGAAGCAGATTGACTCAATGGATGAAAACTGGGCTCAAAGTAAACAGAACCTCCAACCAGAGTCCCTAGATGCTTGAGACTGTGCCACGGCTTTTCCCCTGGCCCTGCCTGCCCTCCTCTTAGGCAAGCCCCCAGGCCTGAGGTTGGCACTTGGTTCCAAAGACTGAGCATCGTCAGTCTTTGAAAAGGTACCAAGAGTCCCCACACAGCCTGGTCCACCCTGGAAGCCTAGCCTCAGCCAAAAACAGGTCCAAAAAGTTCTGATTTGGCCACCACCTGCTCTAACCAACACTCCCTTCAATGGCCCAAGCCTTTAACCAGCCAGGTGATATGGCACCTCCTGGAGGGTAGCAGTGGCTCCTGTGTGCCAGGCACCCTGGGCTGGGAGGGGCCCTCGGCAGCTTCTGGAGTAGCCCTCAACCTCCAGCACTGCTGTTCCTCAAAGTTTCATCATCCTTCTTAGAGTTGAAAAGCACCTCAGAGGTCTCCAGAACCAGCAGGTCTCAAATTCTGGAATCAAGAAGGTCTCAAGTGGGCCTGCAAATCTGCATATAAATAAGCACTCCCCCCACCCCCATCCTGAGAGAAACTGATTTGGCCCAGTTCCCTTGCCCTTGTGGAGAAGCTGAGGGGACGTGACTGGCTCAAGGTGCCATGCTGGAACTGGACGAAACCTGGCTCTCTGGATCCTACCACAGGGTGTTTTCCAACTCAGCTGCCTGTCAGGGCTCAGTCTCCCAGAGAAGGGGTGGGGAAGTTACAGGGCAGTCTTTCCTGAGCCTACCCCTGGGCCTCCTTCAGAGGTGCTGTCAATTATGTGAGAACCATTCACCCGTCTAGAAATGGCCACTGAAAAAAATGAGTTTGAAGAGTCTTACACCTGCCGGGGGCTTCCCCAAGGCCAAGGTGTAGGAACAAGTCAGTGGTTGGGGCTAGATCCATGGAGGGTCACACAGGCACACATTTGGAAATAGCCATTGTGGTGGCGGGACATTTTGGTCTGATTTAGAATAACCTCTCTATTCACCGGCACCGAGCATAGCACCTGGCACACAGGGTCAAATGATGGCATGTTGAATAAATGGATGATGCTTAATGTTGATTGGACTCAATCATCTCCAAGGCGACATGCCCCTCCCTTCAGTGGCAAGGGGTGTGGGGACTCAGCAAAGCTGGAAACGCCAAACAGTGGGCGCTCAGAGCAGAGGATGGCCCCAGAGGAGCAGCCAAGAGGAGGAGGGAGTTAAGCTGGCAGCCATGAATGAGATGCCTCCCCGTTCCTACCCCAGGGGCCAACTCCCATGGGTCTTAGCCCCAGAGGTCCCATGAACAGAATGGGTCTCCGTGATGGTGCTCATACTGTGGAGATGTTGCCTTTGTGACTGTGAGCATGTGACTAGTGTGTCACTGGGACGCTGTGTGTGTGGCACTGTGGCTTGGGTGTGGCTCTGTACACTGTGTGGGAGCTATGTGGCTGTGGGCTGCATGTGACTGTCAGTGTGGCTTTGTGTGTGACTATGTGCATAGAAATGGCCATTGCCTGTGCGTGGCTCTCGGAGACTGATTCTGAGAGTGGCTGGGTGTTGTTCTGCGTGATTTCTGAGCACCTCTGGGGGGACGGGTGGGCCTGTGGGAGGCTCTGATGATGTCTGTCCGCGTGTCCCTGCGAGGCTGGCTGTGTGATTGTGCCTCTACGTGCCACTTCCTGGTGGATCGCTGGCTTTCCATGTGGTGTGTGTAGCTGGGTGTCATGCCCTCAACTGTATGTGTCACTGTGTGTGTCCCTCAGGGACTCGGTTGTGTCACTGTGTGTGCCTGTGACTGTGTGTGAGACAGCATGCCCCTCAAACCACCTTGCTGGGGTAGCTTTGATGTGGTTGAGTTTCTAGGGGCCATGAAAACGCCTGCTTCCCTCTTGAAGACTTCAAAAGATGGCGATCCTTTCTGCCCAGCGGGGAAAAACCCATTGCCCCCTCGCCCTTACCCTGTCCTCCTGCCTGGAGGAGAGGCCTGTTTGTTTTCCTATTTTTACTGCCTAGGATGAGTTCATGGCCACAACTGACTCACCACTCTTTCCGAGAGACTTGGGGAAGGAAATAGGGGTTGCTTGCCTGGGGCCTCTGCCCACTAGCGCAGGGACTTTCAGAGCAGGGCCAGGGAAGACATCTGTGTCCATTGTGAGTGGTGTGAGCACCTCAAACCCTTCATGTTCTCCAAGCCTGGAAGGTCAGGAGTCTTCTTTAGAGGTCATTGTCTAGTCCTCCATCTCCTACCCCAAATGAGAGGCCTCTTTCCTTATCTAAAAGTTCTTCTCACCTTTTAGTCACAAGGTCAATTGGAAAGTAAGTCAGAGCTTTGGAGGAGACTTTGATGTCTCATCCAGATCCATGTCACTGCAGATAATTCACACCTCAGTCGGGTTCAGACACTAGCCAGGATGCCTGGACTCAACAACACTGTTTGGGCGCCCCCTATGGGCAGAGGCTGCCCGGGCTGAGGGAGGAAGAACTAGAAAAAGGAAACCTGCCCACAGTTTCATGAGAGAGACAGTCCCTGTTCTCCTAGACACCCTAGTCTTATGGGGGCGACAGTACCCTCCAATACACAAGCTCTGAGACAAAGAACAAGGAGAATTCAAACCATCGCTCCCTGGGCTGGGAGAAGAGTCATGATCCGAGTCTGAGTAAGAATCAGAGAAGGCTTCTGGAAGGGGCTGTGGGGATGCAGTGTACAGTGGGAGGGAGAAGGCATTCTGGAGCGTGGGTAACTGGGAGGACTTAGGGTTGGAACAAATACAGGAGGCGAGATGTCATAATATTTGTGTGAAATGATGAGGGGGGTTTGGCCTGGACCCTGTGCTGGCAGAGGAACTAACTCTGCCCGAACAGGGAGTCTGTAGATCAGAAGTCCCCTGCTGTTTACCTTGTGTCCTTCCAGCTGCAGCCGCCTACAGCCACCAGAGTCTAGTTGACCAGGAGGGAGCTCGGAGGCTGGGGTCTCACCCCTCCTCCTGCCCGAGCCTGTGGAGCCAAGACCCCAACCACACTCCTAGCCAGCTTGCCCAGCCTGCCCCCATGTCCACCCTAAAGATGCTCCTGCCAGGCTCTTACCAGCCAGTGGCTGAGGCCATGAAAATGTCCCTCCACTCCCACCCTCCTGGCCCGCTGCCTTGGAGGTTCCTTCCAGCTCCTGGGACTAACTCACCAGAGCTCACTCTTTTACCTGCCTGGCTCTGGCCTGAAACTCCCTCATTTCAAATTTAGGGGTGTTTGGACCACCCTCCTGGAGGAATTGAGGACAGTCTCAGAATAAGGAGTCAGGAGGCCAGGCTTTAGGGAACTCACTGGGCAAGGCATTTAGCCTCAGTGTCTCCATCTGCAAAATGGCGGTAATGGCGCCTGCCCCGCTGGGTTCCCAGGGCGGGTGGGGAAGGCTCCAGTGAGCTCATGGGTGTGAAGGCCCTGGTGAGCGCTGTAAATAGTCCAGTGCTCATGGGAGGGAGGGAGGGAGGGAGAGAAGCTGTGTTATTCCAGCTGGGCCTGGCTGTCCGCATGGAGGTCTTGGCCAGTGTGGGGCTGGGTAACTGTGAGGGTCTCTGTGCCAACTACTGGCAACTGAAGACGTTGAGACTGGCACCCCAGTAAGAGCTGGGGATAGGTAAGGCCCTGCAGAGGCCACGCCAGGGACAAGTACAGCAGGGACTGTGGTATGAGGGCTTTGGGCAAATCACTTGGACAAGTGACTCTGAAGAAACTGCTTTGGGGACGATGGGTCAGAAACCTGAGGTCACCAGTGATGTCACTCTCAGCCTCTCTGACATCTCTGCCCCTGCAGGGAAGTGACAGAAATGCTGTCTTCTCTGCCCCTCTGTTCCTAAGCCCTGGGGACAAGAGGCTGAGCATGTTAGCTGGTATAGACTCAGGGGTTTCACTGTGGCTTTTTCTGGTAAGGAAAATTCTGGAGCTGCAACCAGTTCCCCAGGACGGTCTTGCTATATCTTTCTCTAGTCTTTCAGACGGCTCAGACCCTTTTCCTGTGTCTTCCAGTGGGCAAACCAGGGCCTTCCCATGTACCCCTCATTCCTCCAATCTTCCCCTCTACATACTCTGCTCAGCCATCCCCCTCTGTGTCTTTAAACAGGTTACTCTCCCTCTGGGGAGCCCTCCCCCAAGACACACTTCCTCAGCCTTAGATTAAGTCCTGCTCCTGTCAATTTCTAGCCAAGTGACCCTCGCCAAGTCACTAAACCTTTTGAACCTCAGTCTTCCCATCTGTAAAATGGGGCTAATTCTACCTCCCAGGGTGGTGACAATGAAGAGATAACACATAAAGTACCAAGCCTACTTCCTGCCCCAGGCAAGAGGCTCACACCTTCAACCTTCCCAGAATCCCTCCCAAGGCCTCAGTTTGCCTCATATTAATTTGCCTCATTTTATTGCTTTGTAACAAATCAAAATTCAGATATTTACTGAATACTTGCTGTATATTTAACACTATATCAAGCTCTGGGGAGGTCCAGGAAGCGTTCCCTGCCAACCTGGAAACAGTTGCCAGCCTTGGTGGGCAGGTGACACCCATAGATATGGAATATCCACCCACTCTAATCGTGCAGCTATCATGCCAGGCCAAGTGAGTAGGAGGGTTTGGGAGGAAACAGAAAATGGTCAGCGAAGGAGTGGTTCAGGGGGTCTTCCTGGAGCAGGAGGTCTTGCAGGATGAGTAGGATAGGCAGAGGGGACAAGAACGGCAGTGTGGACAGAGAGGGCACAGTAGAAGGGTGGCCATGGTATGCTCATTGGGGACACAGGAGTAGAGAAAGAGTGTGGAAATCATGGGAGTGAAGACTGAATTGGGAAGGTCAGACCAAACACTGGAGACCACTGAGAGTCAAGTAGAGGAACTTAGATCAGACACGGTAGGAAACACGGAGCCATAGCAAGTTCTTGAGCAGGGGAGTTACGGTTGGAAGGGAAGGGATGGGCCTCCCATTTATTGAGCATCAACTGTATTCCAGTGCTTACTATGTGCTTTCCACGTAATCTCCAAGCAACCCAGTGAGAGATGCGTAGTTATCTCTATTTTACAGATGGGAAAGCTGAGACTTGGAGAAATTAAGTAACTTCCCCAAGATCATAGAATTAAGGAGAAAGTGAGACAACTGAAGTTGGCCTACCTCCAGAGTCCATGCACTTGCCAGCACAAGCCAGTTTCTCACAAAGAGGATGGGGTCAGAATTGGGCAGGACCTTTCTTCCCCTCCCCTCCCCCACTGGCCTCTTGGTGGAGTTGGCTATGGGAGCTGGGGCATTTGGGGCCAATGAAGGTAAAGCTTCTTCAGCAGCTGCTTAGACCAGACAGGGGACCACTTGTCTCATGTCACCACACAGGGAGAGGCCTGGAGGTTCAGCGTGAGTGAGAGGGAGAAGTCAGATGTGACTCTGGACTCTTGAGCCTGCCTGCCCTGGAGGAGCGGGAGTTGTTGACGGAACCGAAGAAGCCAGAGCAAGCTACAGGAAGGATGAGGCATTGAGTTTGGAACATGCTGAACGTGACACAGTGGGCCAAGCTGAAACAGTCCCAGCTTTGGAAATCCAGGCTCTGAGCTCAGTGGAGAGGCCTGACCTTGAGGACTTTTCAAGCACTCTTTCCTGTCCCCTCTGGGATGCCCAGAAAATGAGGATTGTGGTACTTCCTTCCTTGGCCTTTCCACTGGCCTTCAGAGTGGGGCTTGGGGGTGCATCCTAAGAAGGCATGACGGGCAGCCCTTCTCACCACCTCCCCTTCTTCTCCCTGCCTTTGGTGTGCCCTTTGAGGTCTGGGAGCCAAAGGACCGCTCCCTCCGCTACGTCCCTCCAAGGACTGCTCCCCTGATTTCACAAGCATGTACCCCCCCACCAGCCCTTGGGCTATCTGTGCATGTCTTTCTCCCTCCCCAGCTCACTCATTTATTCAACAGATATCTCTTGAACACCCGCTATGCCAGGCCTTGTGCTGGGCCCTAGGATACAGCCATGTCCTCAGCTTATGCTCTAGTTGGGGGTGGGTGGGAATAGACAATAACCAAGTAACTAAAGAGAAACTCACTTCAAGTGGTGACAGTGTTGAGGAAGAATAAAGCAGAATTGTGGAGACAGAGGGGTTGGGGGTGCTGGAAGACACAGAAGCACTATTTTAGATCAGGTCCTCTAGGATGGCCTCAAGGAAGAGCTCTCTTGAAGTCTGAATGAGGAAAAGTGTAGGGAGGACCATCCTAGTTGGAAAGAATGGCTAGTGCAAAGGCCCTGAGGTACGGGTGGGCCTGGTGTGTGTTTGAAACAGCAAGAAGGCTAGTCAGCCTGGAATGGAATGAACAAGGGGAAAAATGGAGGAAGATGACGCTCGAGAGGTGGGCAGAGTCCAGAAGGTGTAAGGCCTGTAGCGTTTCCATATTATGTTGAGGGAGATGAAAGCCCCTTGGAGGGTTTGAAGCAGGGAAGGACATGCTCTGACTCACATTTATAACGATCCCTTTGGCTGAGGTGGTGAGTGCTGATTATTCTGGGGGTGACTTCCAGAGACCCCCAAGAGAGTGACGATCATGGAAGAACTGCCTATTTACCTTTTGGGTATCCCTTTGTTCCCAGCCTGGTGTGGGCATGCATCTGTGGCAGGGGTTCTATGAGGAGGGTGGCTCCCACCAGAGCCACCCCAACACCTAGACAGAAGTCTCAGGTCTGGAGAAATTGAGGGTGGACAGAAGGGAGGGAGGTAGTGGAGTAAGTGGCCCAGCAGGTGACCATTGCTCTCTGCTTGCCCCTCAGGTCCTGCAGGAACCCCTGGCTGCTCAAGCAGGGCTGCAGGGAGAAGAGATGGGGGTGGCCTCTGTTTGGGTGAGGCCTGTGGACCTCCTGGGGGCTGAGCCTGGGGATAGATGCCCAGGAGCATTGGGAAGGGACTGAGTCAGATCCGGAGAGCAGCACGGGGCAGCCCAGCTGAGGTCACGGTCTGGTGGCTGGAGGTGGCCTCCTGACCCGCGTCCTCCACCCCCAGCTGGTGTTTGTCCAGAGGGCCCTCTGACATGCACCAGGCGCCTTCCTGGCCTCACTGTGGCACTCCTGGGACACAAGATGCTCAGAGCCAAGACTAGGCCATGCATGGCTGGGCTCCAATCTCCACCCTTCCTGTGTGCCCAAATTGACAGAGGCATGACCCTGCCCTGAAGGAGCCCCCAGAGTGAAACAAACTTAAAGAACGTGGAGACTGAGATCAAAAGGAAACTCTCCAACTGGATCCGGACTGGGAGTGGATAATGGGTCAGGGTGGTGGGAGCGATAGGAGGAGGTAGAAGCATTGAGTGGAATGGCCCCCAAGGAGAGCAGTGGGAATAAGGCCGGATCCAGGCCCTGAGACACTTTGTGGACACAGGGTTCCTCTGTCCAACATGTCCAACCTCCTCTATGCAACTGTGGGTAAGGGGCTCCATCCAAAGGCAGCAATAAGCTTTGGCAACCACTGCCATCCCCTCGGAGAGAAGCACTGTGCCCTAGGAGCATTAGAGCAGGCAGGGTCCTGACATGAGGATGTCCCTGGTGCCCACAGGGGTCAGCTCACTCCTGGCTCCATCCAGAAGCTCAGCCTCTGACCCCCAGGTACCCACAATGCACTGAGGCCAAGAGTTGTGCAAGGGTCAGGAGGCAAAGAAGCTGGCAGCGGGGGAGGGGAGATTCCTGTCTCCCCCAGCTCCCTGAGGCCTTCCCTCCCGCAGCCTTGGCCTGTGTGTGTGCAGCAAGCGCCTCCTCCACGGTTGTTGTCAGCTGTCAGAGCTTGTTTGGCCTGAGGGTTCTTACCCCAGTGCCTCCTCCTCCTCGCCTTCCTGCCCAAGAACCGCAGCCAGAGGCCTGAGACAGGAGGAAAGCCAGGGGCTAGAGTTGGGCTCAGGCATGGTTGAGTCCCTGAGCCCCAGAGCAGAATCAGGAACCCCCTGGACAGATTCTCATGGTGGGGGGTATTTCCTGCCTGAGGTGGACTTCAGTGAACCCCCAGCAGGAAAAATAGGACTGAGCCCCAGACTCAAACACAGCAAGGTGGACTCTAGATTTACGGCTAGGAAAATCAGAGGGCCCTGGGGAGAGATGTGAGCAAGTGGTTTTATAACAGTCCCAGCCATCTCCAGGTGGCACTGGCTGCCTTGGGGGGGAGTGAGCTGCCCATTGGGGAGGCATTCAAGTAGAGGCTGCAGAAGTTAATCATCCTCTTGCTGAATATTCATTGAGTACCTTCTGTAGGTGGCCTGATCCAGGCAGTAAGTGGGGAGGTGGCTGTTGAATTACATGAAAGCTTCAAGCCCCTTCGAGTCCTGAGTTCCAAGACAGCATCAATCTGGGTAGAGTTCTCAGAGGAGGAGGCAGGGACAAAAAGGAAGGGCTTCTAGGAGGGAAAGGATGGGCCAGGCCTGCCGCTCTGGAGCCTGGAGAAGCCTGGGGCAAGCTGCTGTGAGACACAGCCCCCTCCCCAGGGGGTATAGGAGCTTAGGTCCTGGGGGTGCAGGGCAGGGAAGGGGAGCCAGACAGCTTCTTAGAAAGTGGCAGGCAGGTGAGCGGGGCTCCCCAGTGATAATTAAGGAACAAAGGTGCCGAGGGAGCCTGCGCAGGCCTCTGGGGCAGGCAGGCTAATGGGAGCCTGGAGGAGAGGTAATAACAAGAGGAGAACAGAGCAGACAGCCCGGCGTCGCTACACCCACAAGCCGCCCCCTCGCCCTCCTGCGCCAGAACAATAACTGAGCACCCAGCTGGGGGTGAAAACATATGGGTAAGACACAGGCGCGCTGTTCCGGGCGGACGCTGGAATGAGGTGGTTATGGGGATGTGGATCTGCAGGAAGAGGGAGAAGCTGATGAGCCTGGGGGAGATGGGAGTGGGTCAGCGTGAGGGCAGGGAAGGGGGCGAAGAACTCAGGCAGGTGGACGGTCGCCTGGGATCCTGAAGGCGTGGGGGTGCCTGGGAGGACATGGTTAAAGGGAACACTGTCCCCACATCTGTGTTATGGTGACTCATCTCTCCAGATGCTCGAGGTGGCCACTGAGACAGGAGTGTGGGGCTCAGAGTTAGGAAACCTGGGCTCTTGCTTCTACTTGGGATGGGACTGTGACCCCAAGCAAGGTTCTCGGATCTTGGGCTTCCTGCCTTAATGAAATGGAAACAATACTACGTCGGGTACCATGCAGTGGGGTAGGACAGTTCAGTGGGCTGGTGTGTAGGAAAGCCCGTGGCTTGTAGCAACCTCCGGTACAGGTATCCCCACACTGGATGGAAATCAGACGCTCACCTGGAGCCACACACCAGGTTAGTGCGCGACCTGAGCCTGCATGAGCAACATTCACTCACAAAGCCTCACACAACATTTCGACCTTCCCAATCCTCCCCCCCACACATGCATACCCACACACACACCTGTGTGTCACACCTGTGACAGCAGAATTCCTGAACTCCCCACAGACTCCCACAGGGGCGTGCCTATCTTTAACGTTTGCTCCCCAGCTACACCCCCAAAAAGAGGCCTGCAAAGCCACCCCAACACCAACACCAATGCAGTGTGCATTCCTGCTAACTGTACAGAGGCCCATCAATGAATAGAGTGCTTAACTATGTATATACTCACGTGTACCCGAGTGTGCACACACACCCATGTACACTCATGCATATGCCTAAAGCTTTGGAAACGCAGCTGGGAGATCACTTAGGTTGGTTGCTGCCTCCAGACCTGGAGACCATGTAACGCTCTCACAGCTGGTGGCTGTCCAGCCGTGGGAGATTTTTGCTCCCGCACGGTTTCCGTGTGTTCACATGTGCGTACACCCTTTGGTGCACTCAGCCAGACGTCATTGCTCTCCCCTCCACATCCCTCCTATCTGACCCAGCACAGTGCTGTCTGATTCCTATTCCCAAGACTCAGCTTTCCCCGTGCCTCTCTGCTGCGCCCACGTCCTACGTGGCTCCCCATCTCCCCCTAAGATAGTCCAGCGCTTCACCCCACCAGTCCTCCCTCCAGTTTTCAGTGGCTTCCCCAACTTCACAGGACCCCAGGAACCTTAGAAGATATCAGTCCTATCCCCCACTCTAGTCCGTGAATCCCCTTCTCAAATTGCCACGCCTTCCTTTGAGGTTCCAGTGCTGAGAATTCACTACCTTCTGAGCGGGCCGTTCATTTCATTAAAGAGACTGCCAGGATTTGAGCTTAATCTAGTGTGGGCAACCCAGTCTGGTTCGGTTTCTGCTGCCTCCTGGCAGTTTTCTGCCCTCTCTCGCCCCGAGGTTCCGCCTTTAGCACTCCCTGCCTTCATGCAGGGGGTCTTCTCTTCTTTGCCATGAAACTCTGAGCCTTTGGGGGGAAGGGTGCTTGAAGTAGCACTGTAATTGGGTGTCCACGCCCACATCCACGTCCAGGCGAGCATGTGCCCACGTGTACAGGCCTGTCCCCATGCATTCTGGGTATGCACAGAGACTGCAGGTTCTGACACAGGTGGGCCTCAGCGATCGCTTCAGGAAGCCCCACTGTGCCTGCTCTGTGCCACAGTGTTTACGGCCCACTGGCCTGAGACTCAGGTTCTCCACATTTTCCAGTTCTGCTCCCATCTCCCTCCAGGGGAGCGCGCACAGTTGAAGCGGGTCCCTTCTCTCCTAGAGCCCCCAAACTGTCAAGGCGCAAATTAGTTTTGTGATGTAATTGCAGCTCTACTCCCACTCCCTGACCCCCTCCCTGCATTATTTTTCCTCACAGCACACATCCCTTCTACAAGCTATATCACTTGTTTATTTCTTTTAACTAATTTCTGTTTTCCTCTTGTAGAGTGTGAGCTCCTTAAAGCAGGGACTTGGGGCTGTTCTGTTCGTTTCCGTATCCCCAGTGCCTAGAATAACGTCTGGCACACAGGGATCAGCATCTGGTGAATGGACGGAGCTAACGGGTTTCTTCTCCGTCACCACTCCTGGGTAGTGAGCGCCAGGAGACTCTGAGTCCATGCCTGGACCTGTCTGCCCTGTGCTCACTGTGCTGTGGGGTGCACACGAGGAGTTCAAGTCCATGTCTGTTGGATGAATGAACAGGGGCCATCAGCAGAGGTTCTGTTTATCCACGGCACATCCAAAGCCACCTGAGGACACAGCCGTGGGCAAGATGGGCAAGACAGCACAGGAAGAGAGGAGGAAACCGGAGCTCCCCTCTAGGGGGTCTGCACACACACTCAGCTCCTGTGGCTGACCAAGCTGCAGCCTTGGGGCATGGGCAGGATGTGGGGTAGGGATCCTAGCAGGTTTCTTACTGTTCCAGGAGAAGCAGGAGGAGCCGGGGGCTATAGCTCAAGGAACGGGAGATAGGCTTTGTGCCCTTTTCATGGACCGTGGAGTCAGCCCCTTCTGATACTTTCTAATAGGGCAGCTTTGGTCCTCACTCAGCCTCTCTGACCTCAGTTTTTCCAGTTGAAAACTGAAGCAAATAATAGTACTTGCTTGTAAGCAGAGACCTAAGCACTCAAATGTTATCTGTCATTGTTGTGAGGATATTGATGACGAAAAAAATAAATAGGGTGAAACAAGGAACCTAGCCCTCGTCCCAGCTCCTCTTCTGGCTTTTGGATTAAAGCAAGCAGGATCCCGGGGGCTGGGTCTTAGGGGAGCTAAAAGCTGGATGAGGACTCAGGGACCCAGAGAGGAGATGGCCAGGCCAGCAGGAGGCAGGGCCCTGGGGAGGCCAGCTCTCTAGTCCATGAAAGAAAGGGGGAAAAGAAGCTGAACAGAATCACCTCCTACTTCCTTGCCACTCTGCATTATGGACCATGCAGGGGTGAGTGGGGCAGAGAATGGCAACATCAGGGAGTTCTCCCATAGGGCCTGCTACCGTGGTGGGGACTTAGGATGTGTCCTCATTGCTGTGGGTTCCACCTGCTCTGGGCAGAGAACGTCCTTGTCCTGGAGGTCCCAGGGGTACGGAGAGAGCACCCTGGATCAGGAGTCAGGAGATGCAAACTCCAGCCTGGGCTCTGCATCTCACTCACTTCGGGGTGAGTCACTCTCCCTCTCTGAGCCTCAGTTTCCTCTTCTGTCAAATGGGAAGATTGGATTAGATGGTCTCTAAGAGCCGCCTGACAGGCAGGCTGTGGTTCTCTAGGGAAAGTGAGGTGAAGCATATTAGCAAAGGGCCTGAAACGTAGTAAGTGCTCAATAAATATTGGGTTCCAACATGTTTGAAGCTGCCTCTGAGGAGAGACAAATCAGGGCTCCCCTCATATTCTACCTGCCCCCCACTTTTGCCAACAATAGAATCCTCCTTCAGGGAGCCAGAGGCTACGATGAAAGTGTCAGTTGGCCTTCCAAGCTTGCCCCTGCCGCTTCCTAGCCATCTCCACCCTACCCCTCACTCTGGCTACCTCCCAGCATCCTGCCTCCCCTTTCCCTCCCCCACACAAGAGCTACAGGGCACCTGGCAGGGAGGCCAATGGGAGTTCCTGCCAACCCCCTCACAGACAGGCCTTGGCTCTCTGGGGCCTACTCAGGTGGTCTAGACCGAGGCAAAGACCAAAGTCTCAGCTAGTTTTCCCCAGCAGTTTTAGTTTCTTTAGGGCCCAAGCTCTGCAGACTTCAGAAGTATCAAAGCACTGAGGGTCAGCACCTCTCTGCCCCCTTCCACGGAGGCCCCCCCACTCCCGAAGCCCCTCTCCATCCCAGCCACAAGAAGGTCCTGATCTATGTGGGGGGGGGCAGTTTTTCCTTATGGTGGAAGAACCACTTTAACAGGTGCCTTCAACAGAATGGGGCATCTGGAAGGGCACCCATCTTCTTGGGTCAGAGGAGGGCACATGCGGGCTGAGATTAGAAGTATGAGTTGGGATTTGCCCATCAAACAATGGCGAGGGAAGGAGAGGTCATCTCAGGCACGAGGCAGGCATAGCTTACTGTGGGAACCCCCAGGGTCCAGGGCTGTATGAAGACATCTAGCAGACGAGACTGGAGAAGCAGGCGGAGGCTGGGCTGTGGAGGCTTTTGTGGGAATGGGAAAGCAATGAAGCTGACCACCCCTCAAAGGTGTGGGCCCAGCACAAGAGTACAAACAGAGGCCCCCAAATCGAGATACTGAATTAATTAATAAAATATGTTCTTCTTGCCTTCCTTGACAATATACCTTCATAACAACAAAATGAAAAACTTGTATGAAGCCATGGTTTTTATAGGATTGAATATTTATGTACTAAAATATTCTAATGTAACAAAATTAAAAGGCCAAATACAAATTATAACTAACAATATCAAAACAGCAAATTAAAATTCTTGAAGTAAATCTCATATTTAAAATTTTGTAAACATAATTAAATATGATATTTATAAAATATAATTCTTTGTAATTCGAATATCCAGCACCCACCAAATTGCCAATATAAAGATTCAAATTTCAAATTTCACGTATGTTACATCCAGGCTTACACTTATACAAATTAAGAGCTATATGAATTATTTAGTGGAGTAAAATGTTTCTCACCTGCAATGTGCATGTATTTTGAATACAACGCTAATTTGTGTGTACTTCTGGAACTCAGAGAAGTAAGAGTCTGGGTGCTTGACACTAGTAGGAAATTTTATTATATAAGAATTCATTGAGTCATTCTTGAAATTTTTACTTTTTTTAATAACCTATTGCATATATGCTATCTGGAAGGAAGGATTTAACAAGTATATCCATTTATTTTTTATTTCACCCAAGCACTTATACAACGTCCATCTCTGTCACTGGCAGAGGTACACTGATGGCATATAGACGTAGTTGCTTTTTGTTTCAAGAACTTAGAACGAGAAGCTTTTCTCCACTCATGTCTGATCAATGTTAATTATAAGAGCAGAGGTTTAAAGTGATGGGCTGTGCCATGTAGTACTCAGTACCAGGTCCCGCGTGACCTAGGCATCCGAGGGGTCTTTAACAAAGGTAGCGTCTGTGCTGTATTTATGTTTTGAGGGGCCTGGCACAGGGGCCCTCTTGCTGGCTCTAAGGGCAGCACTGCTTTGAAGGGTGTTGAGCAGAGAAGTGACAGGGTTAGATGCTCACATTAGCAAGACCACAGTGGAAACTTGGGGATGGATGAGAGGGGAGCAAGGAGTCTGGGAGACTTTTAGGGGGGACTATTAAAGTAATTTCTGAGTGAGAAGATGGAAGTCTGGACAGAGAAGTAGGTGTGGATATAGAATGGTGAAGAGAGGTTAAGAGAGAGATTTAGGAAGCAAGAAAGTTCCTTCTCCTTTTCTCCATGGTCTCTAGAACCTCCTCTCCGAGGTGGGGTGGGGGGACACGGAAAAACAATACCGGCTAAACTAAGAGAAATTCAGAATCAAAGACAAAAGGCGACCAAGACTGACCCCAGTCCTCAGCTCTCTGACGTGAGCAAGGAACTAACCAGAGGCCAGGGCTGGCTGGCCCTTCCCGCAGAGGGCAGTGCCTGTAGTGAAAAGAGAGGAATCTGAGGTAGATTTCAGGGAGCTGCTTGGGGCAGGTGCAAGGTGAAGGCCAGGCAGGGGCCAGGGAGGGGCACCCAGCCCCAGAAGCCATCCCCAGGCAGGACCCCGTGCCTGGAGGCATCAGGCTGGACAAGATGACCTCACAGGGAACCCTTCCAACTCAGAGCTCTTTGCCCTGATCCCAAGGGCTAAAACTCCACCCGCGTCCTCCACACTCCGCCATGTCTACACTTGGCAGCCCTCGAAGATGGTTATCTCCCTCCCCCCACCCCCACCCCACGCCTCCACCCACCCCGCCTGTCCGTCTGCCAACAGTCCCACTGCAGGCCTTTCATCTCGTGCCACAGCAGCCGGCGGATGATGCTGCAATCCCCCACCCCCTGGGCTGTCCAGCTCCATGGCATGGCTTCTCCTGGGCTTGGGCCCCACAGAGCCGGAGCCGGAGACCTGAGACCCCCAGGGCTTTGGCTCCCTCCTTCAGACCCTGGCCAGGATCTGAAGGTAGCCCCCGGGGCAGCCCCTCCTCACCCTGTAAACATGAGCGCACACACTGAGGCACATCGCCACTGTCCTTTCCTCTCAGGGCAACCTCCCCTCCATCACTCCTCACCCTCCTGCCGTGTCCTTTCTGACTTGAAGGCCCAGCCGGCTGGGGAGAGGCCAAGAGACTCCGGGCAATTGGAGGAACAGACATTGGGGATGATAGCCGCCATTTTCTTCACCAGAATTTTCTTTTCCTGGGATTGGTAGAGGCAGGCAGAGTGCCGAGGCAGGGAGATAGATGAACTGACCTGCAGCAGGTCAGGACGATAGGTTCAGCTCCTCAGGTGGACGGGTTGCCACCACAGGCCTCACCCTCCTTCCAGCCCCAGCCCCTTGCCCGGGGCCTTGGGGGAAAGTGTGGGGTGAGGCCAACTGGCATAGGTGGGGAGAGGGGACAAGATAAGTTCTCTGTGAATCTAGGGGGTGTCAGCAGCCTGCTGAGAGGTTGGGAGGGAGGCAGAAGATGCTTTAATGGGGGCAGGTAGGCTGAAACAATAGTGCCAAGTTGCCCTCTAGGGTTTGCTGAGGACTGAGTATGGATGAGACAGAAAGGCTAAGATGTAACCTTGTCCTCTGGCTGGGCTGAATAGAGGCCAAGGCATAGCTTGTCCATCCCCCTGCCTCCAGCAGGAAAGAATAGAAGCCACACCTGGCAGAGGGGGAGAGGAGACTTTGTCCAAAACCCCAGCCCCCAGCCTTGGGCACCTAATGGGTACAGACAGGTGGGCCAGGCCTGAGCTCTGTGGGCCATAGTCATCTAGGAGCCAATCCAGGATGTGCGGGTGCCTCCTGTACAGGCTGGGGGGGACCACTGAGGGCAGACAGTGGGTCTTGTGTATCTTCCTACCTGCTCCACCACAGTGTTGGGGGCCACTGCCCACTGCCAGTTGCATCAGGTGACTTACCTGAAGCCCTGCTTAACTCAGTCACTCATTACTGAGCACCTCCTACATTCCATTCCAGGAGCTGTGCAGGGAGCAGCAGGGTCTGGGGAGCACTGCACCCCCCCCCAGCTGTTTGCGGGTGAAGGGGAGGGACACAAAGACCTTGCGTGGACAGTGAGGAAGGGGTGCTCCTGGGGCCTGGGAGCTCCTTGAAGCTGCCCAGAGGAAGTATGGTGTGATCAGAGCCTAGAGGGATGGGCAGAAATTGGGGAAGAAAGTGTGCACCCCAGCAGGGGAGTCTTTGGGCTACTGGGAGGATGAGGGTGAGAGGATGTGCTCACCCCCAGAGCTCAAGACCTACTGTTTAGTGAAAAGGGTGCAGGAAAAGGGTACTTGTGCATATAAAGGGCAGAAGAATTACCCCTGGGTGGGGAGGGAGGGACTGGAGAGAGGGGATTAAGAGAGACCCTTATTTTACTGTTTATTTTCTCACGCTGTTGAAAACTCATGCAGGAGTGGATTCATCTATTACTCATGGAATTGAAAAAATATAAATGGTTAAATCTAAATAAAGTATTGGGTTTAGTTCATAATAATGTACCGGTGTTTGATTTTTAGTTGGGACCAAGTTGCCCCAGTGATATTGACTGTTAACATTAGGGGAAACTTGGGGAGGGGGTGTATAGGAAGTTTCTGTTCTGTCTTTGCCACTTTTCTATATATCTAAAATTATTCTAAAACTAAAAACAAGGTGTGTTAAAAACTATTAAAAAGACCAAAAAGAAAATGCCTCACTCAAAGGGCTGCCGCTGAGTCCATTTGGTTACCCTGCCACACTGGTGGCTGACGGTGGCCTGACTGGGAGGCAGGGGGGTAGGCGGGAGTGGGCCAACTGCAGGAGAGGGTCCCTGGTCATTTCATAGAGCACAGCTGCATGGGAAGGCTCTCTATACGCTTGACGAGTGGGCATCAAGAAGGCTTGTCTTAATGGGTCAAGGAACTTCTAGATTAATGGCAAACCAGACAGATAACCAGACAATCCAATATGGTGAGATGGCGTTATGGTGGCAAAACGCAGGAGCTGTGAGAGCATGAAAATGGGGACCTTAACCCAGACTTGGAGGGAGGTAACATCTCATGCATGCAGATAGACTGCAGATAGACAGGGGGAGAAGGGAGAAGAAATTTCCAAACAGGGCCTATGCCTAGCTCCTTCTGGTTAGGGTACGGTGTGGAGGGGAATGGGGCTCAAGGCCATGGCCGGAAGGTGGAGTCCAGTTTGGACTCCAGACTCCTTATTCATCCTGTCTGTGGGCAAGTGACTTAAATTCTTGAGGCCTCAGTTTCCTCATCCATAAAATGGAGGTTATCATTCTATCTGCCCGGGCTGCCTCCCAGAGCTGTTGTAATTGTCACATGAGACACTCATTGTGTGGCATGAGACACTCAAGGCCTGGCATGGGGCACAATCACCCTGGAAAAATGAGCACTGGGTCCATACTGAGTGGAAGGGGTGGGCACACACTCTCTGCCCAAAGTCAGGTCTGGCCATGCATAGCCCTGGAGGAAAACCTTAGGGGACCTCCCCACGGCCGGGCTCTCTCCCCAAGAGCTGGTGCTGTCCTCCTCTGATGGCTGGGCACAGATACCAGGCCTTCCCTGGTCCCTTAGGAGATAGGCCAGAGTCCCCCACGGTAGGTGGGGGCAGGCAGTGGGGGCCTGGGAGAGCAGGCTGCCAGGGCTGGGAAGATGTTGAGGTGAAGATGGAGGTATCTGTGAGGGCCCAAGCCCAGGGGGGAAAAAATTCTTGCTGGAGCTGTATAATTAAAATCCTATTAAGCGGCGCCTGGCAGTCTCCCATCAACCCCCACCGAGGCTCCATGCTGAACCCGCGCAGCAGCTGCAGCACCCTGCTCCCTGGGCACTGGCTCGGGGCTGGCTCTGCTTAGGGAGAGCTGGGGGCCAGGATTCAGCTGGCCTTGGGCAGAGCCAGGGTGGGCCAGGATGGGCACAGGGAGGGGAAGTGCGGTCAGGGCTCTGGGTCAGGACTGCTTCTGGGCCCCTGTATCGCTTCCATCCTTCCCTCTGTCCTGTGAGAACTCAGCATCTTTCCTCTATTCCCTCAGCCTCTCGGCCCGGACTGAAGTACTGTTTTCCTGGCTACCCATCCTCCTTCCTCCTCTTCTCTTCTAGGCTCTCAGCTCTCCTTCGGGCAGGTCCTCAGAGTTCTGCGCTGTCCCCCTTCAGCTCCCACCCTCCTCATGCCTCTGGCGCTCTCCCCTTCTCCTAAGCCTTCCCCACGTCTGAGACAACATCCCTTTCTCTTCCCCTCCTTAGGTTCCAAGCTCTTCTTCTCCATGCAATCTGCCAAGATGCCCCTACCCAAATTCTATTTACTCTCTTCTCTGAGGCCCTGCCCTTCAATACTCACTTTGTCTGTACCCTGCATCTATGTCCTGAGTACACTAGGGTCTTGTCTCCCCCATCAGAATGATTACTGTCTCTCCCATCACTCTGGAGAGTTCCGGGCATGCAGAGTGCAAACCCTATGAGTTTGATGACCTTGGGGATGGATGGGTCTCTTCTCAGCAGGGGTTCCATCCAGAGAGCCCTAGAATCCAGCCAAAGCAACAGAGTCCTGGGCAAGAAGAGGGAGGCCTGGACCTGGGGCTCCCTACCCATCCCTTCTGGGTGGCCTAGAGAAGAGCTCTGGAAGCAGGACCGATGAAATGGGAGGGGGGTATAGGATGGAGAGGCTGGCTGGGCCTCACCCCCTGAAGAATGCATCCCAGCACCTTTCCAGACCCACACCCCCAGTTTCAGACCCTATCCCTTAGCTCTCCCTCATGGGCCCCAAATGGGAGTGGGTGCTCTAATTCCCTGTGAGGGGTGGTGGCCTGAGGTAATCCCAGGTGTCAGCCCTAGGTGACCACGGTGGGTGGGTGGTGGATGAGAATGGTGAAAATGGCCTAAGTAGAGGCAGAATGCCTGGAATGCCAGCTGTTGGAGGTGGCCCTCTTGAGTCACAGGGCTGCGGACGTTCTGAGCTGTCCTAGGGCCCTGTCCCCTGCCTGTCACAACAGGCTGAACTCACCAGATTTCCTCTGATTCTCCAAGATCTCTTGGGCAGAGGATTTCACTCCCTTCAAAACCCCTTTCAGACCCCAAAGAAATGTCAGGACCATGGCCCCTTTCCAACCAAGCCACTGCACAGTCTGGGTCCCCCCTCACCATTCAGGGGAGCTGCCCCTCCCTCCAGTTCTCCGGCTCCTTATAACTGGAGAACCAAGTGTGGTTCCTCCTTCAGTCCGAGTGGAGGTAACACAGGAAGGGGCGAGCACTCCACCTAGCCCTCTCCCCAGTCCCCTCTCCAGGTTCTGCTTCCAAACCTCTGCAGCATCAGCCTAGAACTCAAGGATTCAAGCTGGAGCTCTGCCACGAACTGGCTGTATGACCTTGGGCAGCTGTCACACCCCTCTGGGACCCCATTTCAGTATCTGGATGAGTCTAGGGATGTAGAGATTGACTCCCCCCCCCCATGATGCTGACCACGCCCCCACCTCCAAGCCAGTGCCTCCCCGTGCTCTCCCCTCCTGCCTCCCCCTCCCCACCAGGTACCCACCCAGTATTCTCATTTCAATAAGCATTTACAGGGTACATACTAACGTCACAGGCCCTGTGCCAGCTGGTAGGGTCACAGAGACAAGACACTACGTCTGTCCATTGCACCTGCTCCTCGCTCGCTCATGTCATTTAGGGGGGAGACGAGAGCAGACATCTAAGCAAAGGCAGCACAACAGAAAAACAGACTATTAGAGGCTCCATGAAGATTTATGCAAATGAATGCAAATGAACGAAAGAGGATAGGGTAGTTTGTGGGACCAGATGAGTTTCTGAGCATAGATTTGATATAATGTTCAAACTGCAAGGGACTTTGGAGGTGATTAGTGAAACTGAGGCCCAGAGATGGCAAAGGCCTCCCTGAAGGCCCGTAGAAGGTAGGTTGGCATCGAGACCAGGGCCAGGGCTCTGTCCACCATGCCAAAGGGAAAAAGCTGGGCCTTCTGGGGAACAGGGGCATTCTCCAAATTCCCCCAGGGTAGAGAGGGCCAAAAGAGTTGTCCGCAGCCCAGGCTGCGTGAGACTCGGCTCTACCACACGAAGCCAGCCAATCGGTCCCAGAGAAACAAGTCCTGCCTTAAAGGTCTTACATTGTTTAAGGGGAAGTGGACAGTAGCCCAGTGACAGTAATATAGGGCCCAGGAGCCATGTCCCAGGGAAAGCCTGAGCTTCTACTGAGGAGGGCCAAGGAAGGAGAGCCCTTCCTCAGGGGGGATGGGGACGTGGAGACTGTAACCATGCATATCCACAGGGAGCAGGCTCCTTCTGGACCCCAGCCTTGATTTACCCACAGCAAGTCTGCTTAGATCTGTCTCCCTTAGATCTGTCTTTCTACACAGGTTTTGACAACACGGTGTCCTTTACCACCATGAAAGCCACTATTCAGATCTAAGCGCTTCATTTGAAAACAGGAGACCAAGGCTCAGAGAAGAGCAGTGACACCCCCACCGAATCACGCAGAGCCAGGTTCCCTGTCTTCTCTCCTCTCCAAGTCACTTCATCTGGCCATGGCCACTAATATGGAGTCACCAGGCCAAAAGGACCCTGAAGAGACGCATCCTGTGCTGGGAAGTCCTATTAAGGAGACAGAGTGGGGACAGAAGGGAGAAGCAGAGAGCTAGGCTCTTTGATTCTGGTTCCCTCTGCTTCCTGACTATACCTCTCCCAAACTTCCCCCACAAGACTTCAACTAAGACCCTTGCAGCTGCAGGGACGAAGGCTCAGCAAGGGGCAGCTGCACACCTGGTCCAAAGCTGCGGTGATGTCACCTCCAGTTTTCCCGGATGTGGGAATCTTCCCATGATGACAGACAAAGTCCACAGGCCTTTCATTCCACGGCGAGAATAGTGTGGAGGGGGGAAGCCTGTGGGGTGAACGCCAGAGATGCCCCTCTGCCCCAGAGAAGGATCCAGGGTACCAGATAGGGCAGGATGCCTGGTCCTGTATTACTTAGGCACTTGTCTCAGAGGCCCTCAGTCACAAAAGTACAAGGTCTGCCCTCCATCTCTCTTGCTGTGATTTAAACCCCTGTGTATTCATGGAGTTATTAGCATAAAGAAACTCAACTAGTGAGCAGATAAGTATTTATCTTCTGCCATGGGGCCAGCACAGCACCAGTCCATAGGACCATAAAAGAAATTCATCGTAAGATCCCAGCCTGCGGTAAGGCTATGGCTTTATGAGCAATGCGTTCTCCCTGCCCAGCCCCACACTTCTCATTCACTGCCCACTCCCAGCCCTCACTTTCCCCCCGGGAGCCCTAATTTCACTGACTGTACTCTCCATACTCTTTTCCCTCCGTACTTTGTGATCCCAATTGGACAAATCACTCCCTTGTCTGGACTTCAGTCTCCCTGTCTATAAGAAGGAGGGCCCTGTTTCCCTTTGTTGAGGGGTGTCTCCAAGAGCTCACAGCCCACCAGGCCCCAGCTGGCTGAGTCAAACAGGGACAAGGCGTCTGCCACGTGCCCAGACCACAGAGGGGCCTCTGCTTGCCCCAGGAGGGGCTGAGATGCAGTTTCACCCTTGTCTCTGACAGCGTCAGCTAAGTCCTGCCGGTGTCAGCACCCTGCCCAACCCCACCCCACCTCATCCCACCCAACCCCACCCAGCCCAGCTCCACTCAGCATGATGGCATCACCGTCTTCCCATAGCGGGGGGCCTCTGGCAAGCTGATGAGCAGGAGGGTGGGGGTCCTGACACTCCCCAAGTCCTATTACCTAAAGTGCCACCGCCCTGACTCTGTAATAATTGGGGGGCTCATTTACATTTTGCCTGTGTGCGATTTCAGAGAGGCTCCCTGCCCTCCCCATCCCAGGGGCTCCACTGCTGTCTGCCCAAACCCATAGCTGGCTTCAAGGGAAGAAGAAAAGGGCTGGGGAAAGGCAGGAAGTGGGAGCCAGAATGAGGGGGGAGAGGAGGGAGGTGTGCTCCCGGCTTCTGCAAGGAAGGGGAGTCTTGGCAGGGTACCCAGACTTTGTGCCAGTCCTGGCTCAAAAGCCAGGGTGGGGATGAAGGGGGTGACGTCCTCCACCTCCCCAGTCTCAGTTTCCTCATCTGTAAACTGGGGCTAATGACACTTAACGAGGGGGGTGGGGGGAGGTATGTAATTAACTCCTGCTGGCTCTGGGCTTTGAAGTGGGGCAGAGGAGGGGGCCAGCTGGGCGGGTTGCAGGCAAGGCAGAGTTAGAGGCCGAGTTCACTGGCCTGTAGGGGGAAGGTGAGAGTCCCAGGGACCCTCTCCTATCTGGGGAAAATAAAAAAGCTGAGATCACACACTTAAGGGAGGCCGTGTAGGGCAGGGGATAGACAAGCAGATCCAAGGTAGGGGCACAGAGAGGCCCAGGTGTGAACCAAGAATGCCCTAGCCACCTAAGAAAGGGGCTCCCTAATAGGGGCTGCTAGGGTGAGAAGTGGGGAGTGGGTTTCAGACCAGGAGACCTCTTACACTGTGCTTCTATCCCACAAGCCACAGTGGCCTGGCCACCTTGGGCATGTCTCCATGGGCAAGGGCAACAGCTCTGGGCGCATGGGCTCATGGGAAACTCACCAGGAGTTGAGAGAGGATAGGGATGCTAGAAGGGGAGGAGGTTATGGGGACTGAGCACAGGGAGGTGAGGACAGGAGGGAGGGAGTACCACCTCCCACGCCCTTCGCCTTTCCGCTCGCCCCACGACGTCAGGGCTGAGTCACTGGGAGAGGCTGCTGTCCAGCAGGGGTGGGAGGACCCTGGGGACCAAGTCTGGACACCATCCCAGGCCAGGCAGTGTGTAGGGCACCTTTAGCCTGGTTGGCACAGTCCAAAGTTGCAGGCTTAAACCAACCATCCATAGTCCGGCCTCCCACGCCTGGTGGGCAGAGACTTGGATGGGCCTGGAGGGCCCCAAAGGCCATCTGGGAGGGTCAAGAAGTCATCCCTGGCGTCCTCCTGCCCCTGGACAGATTGACAATGAAACCATCTAAGATACACCAAAATATATTGGAAAGTCTTTCTTGATGTCAAACCATGAGTCTTCTTGCTACAAACTCCACCCGTTGGGCTCTCAGCAGGGGTAAAGACCAGGTGGTCACTGCTCTTCCTGGGACCCCTCTCTGCCCTACCATGCTTTCTCTCTCCAGCTCCTTTTTGTTTTCCAATAGGTGGTGCATGGAGGTAGTTGGATTTAGCCAATGGATGGAGTAGTATGCTCCCATCCTCCACTGCACAAGTTCTAAGACCCCCAAGGATTAGTGAACCAATGATTCCTTTGGCAGAGCCTTAGAACCATAAAATACAAGCGTTAATTTTGTCTCCTGAATAGAAAGAAAAACTGAAAGAAATAGAAAGAAAAATATTTATTAATACTTACTAGGTGCCAGACACTGTTTTAGGCATGGGTATAGAGCAGGGAAGAAGTTAGGCAGGGGCCCTGCCCTGGGTGGACCAGCTCTAGCCAGATCAAGAGTGTGGGGAGGGGGCCAGAGCCCATAAGAGGGATGGGGGCTATTTCTGGAAGACACCTCAGAGGGCGAGGAAGATTTCGGCTGTCCAAGGAAGATCTGGATAGAAACTCCACCCACCACAAATCCTAGGGACCCATAAATTCCAGAGGTTCCCTGGGACCAGGACACCACTTTCCTACTGGCCACCCCTGGCCCTGCCCAAGCCTGGGACATCTGGAAGAACTGATGTGGTTCCACCCACTCATTTCCACCCCCTGAGTGTGTGTCTGGGAGGGTGGCAGGCGAGATTGATCGCATGCTCGCTGGCTGTGCAGCTTTGTAAACCTTCTTGAAATTCAGGGTTTTTCTGTTTTCTAGGTTGACAGCCCTCAAATGGGTCCAGGCCGGGGCTGCCCTCTTGCCCGCTCAGGGTCTGCAGAATGTAGAGTCAGGACATCCCAACCTGCTGGGGACTCTTGGGACCACTCCCTCCCCTACACACACGTGCTCAACTCCATCCCACTCGGTAGCTCACTCTTCTGGCCTGAGGTCTCTGGATGGCTCTGTCACTGCTTGTCTCCCTCCCTGTAGGTCTGTGACCTCCTGGGTTCCTGTGAACTGCAGGGGGTAACTCCTGGAAAGGGCGTTATTAGGTCAACTGAATTAAGTCCAATCAAAATTGGAACACAGCTATGGTAGATTGGATAAAATATTGTATTGATGCCAATTTATGGAATTGATAACTGAGAGTATCCCTAGTGTTCGGAAAGCACGCTGAAATATTTACGGGTAAAGGGCCATGATGTATGTAACTTACTCTTAAATTGTTCAGGGAAAACATTGCGAGACAGAGAGGGGGGGGGGGAGAGGGAGAGAGAGAGAGAGAGAGAGAGAGAGAGAGAGAGAGAGAGAGAGAGAGAGAGAGAGAGAGAGAAAGCGGAGTAAAATATTAACAATAGACTAATCGAGTGAAATGTATTAAAGATATACTTTTTGTACTATTTTTATTTTTGAAACTTTTTCTAAGTTTGAAATTATTTCCAATGACAGGGCTAAAAGGAAGGGCTGACTGTTTCCCCGGCTCTGGCTTCCCCTAACCTCTGCATTCCTCCCATATTGCCCAGGATTTCCTGTGTTTCACTTATTCCTTCATCGCTAGAATAGTGTCTGACCCATGGAAGACATTCCGAAATAAATAGGGGCGATAGGCTAGATGGACACCTATGTGCCTATCTTTGCGTCTGTGTTCACGCCTTCATTCATTCATACATTCATGCATTCATTCACTTATGAGTAAGCATCCCTCGGCAGCGTGCATCCCCTTGGTCACCCTCCACATGTGGGGAGACCATCATTGTGGTTCTGAGTGGGTCTCTGGCCTATATCTCGATGCCCCTGACCCATGGACATTGACCTTGGGGCTGTGCCACCATCTCTGGGACTCTCTGTGGGGCGGCGGGTGGGTGGTTCTGAATGAGGTTGTTTAGAGCCTGGGCCCTGCCCACAGGGCTTCGGAAGCTGCTGGCTCCCTGCCTCCCTCCTCCTGCTAACCTTCTCCCCTTTTGCTACGGAGGGTATACATGCTGCCAAACCCCATGCAATGGCTGTAGTCCTGGGGGTGGGGGCAGCCAGGCTGCGGGCCAAGGGTCCAGTTCAGGAAGGGCACCTTCCAACCCCTTCGAGTCAGCCTCAGGCCTGGCCATGGCACCCACCACCCTTGGCCTCCTGAGGTGACATCACCAGCGCTCTCCCCACGCACACACACCCCATGGCAGCAGCACTCCCAGCACCATCTCGCCATCTCCTCTCACACATCAAAGGACCAGGCAGCAGCGTCCCCCTCCTCCCGGCCCCCAGGGAATCAGAGCCAGTTTGTGTAAATGCTGGGCCTTCAAATAAATAAATAAATACTGGAGCATGCTGGGCCTCCCGCCCCTCACTGCTGCCCGGCGCCCAGGGCTGGGACCTAGGCATGGGGCCAGCCCCTGACGAGGTCTTGGGGACCGCCTGGAGCTGGAGGTGTGTGTGAAGAGTTTCGCGTGGGCTGAGGCCTAGCTTATCCTCAGCAGCATCAAAAGACTGTGTTGGAGAGGGCTGGGGAAGCTGTGTGTGGGGGGGGAGGGTCCCTCAGCAGGTGCCCTCTGTCTCACCACCCACCCTGCTATCTCATGCACAAGCCTCCCCCTCCCTTCTTCAACACCTTTGACTCCGAAGCCAGCCTGTTTCTTCCAGCAAGTCCAGATTGCATCCCTCCACTGGGGGTGGGGGGTGGGGAGAAATCACACGCAGTGATAGGAGTTATTGAGGGGATCCCTTGCTAGGCTGGGGCCTTACTGATCCCATGGAAGAGAGCAGTGAGTGGGCTACATCAAGGTCTGAGGCCAGGAGAAGGAGGGAATGAAACAGCCTATATGGAGACAAAGGCTGAAAGGAGAGGACGCCCCTTGCACCCCAGTGCCAGGGAAGCAGTTTTGTACTCCGAGTGGGCCAGTAGACATGCCCAAGGGAGGCATAGGTGTGTAGGCTCTCCGTCCTGGCTTATCAGCTGTGTGACTTTGGGCCGGTCACTTAGCATCTCTGGGCCTCAATTTTGTCATCTGTAAAATGGACCTGCAGCACAGCACCTCCCACAGGGGAGCAGAAAAGATCACTGAAGATGATCCCGATGACGTGCTCTGTAGACTGTAAAGTGCAATGCTCCCAGTTTGTTTCACTGCTAAAGGCGGAGCACCGTCCTGTGTGTCTGTGGCTCCCCCACAGGAGGGCCTGGCACAGAGAAGGCACCAAAAACATGTTGACGGAATAATTGAATTTTTAAAAAATGAAGGAACGAATTCTAGACTTCCTCAACTTTTTAAAAGTTTTTGGCCATGTCATCCTCCTGTCCTCATGTTTTTGGCTCAGGACCCCTTGCAGAACCTGATGAAAACTACAGATCTTCACCCCCGAGGAAACTGCACACACATGTGAATACAATTTCCGGGATTCACACCCCAGGTCCCAGCCCAGAACCATCTCTTTAGTGAGGGTATATGCAGCCCAACTCCTCCACTGGTAACAGCGACCTGCAAAGCACGCTCTTCACGCAGGAGCCGGATGTATATGCTTTCCAACCCCCCACCAACCCTGTGCCTGCAGGTGTTATCGTTCCCTTGGACAGACAAAGAAACTGAGGCCCAGAGACATGAAGTGACTTGCAGGGATCAACAGCAAGGCTGTGCTAGAGCCAGGGTTTGCTCAACACGTCTGACTCCAGAGGGCTTCAAAGCCCGGGCTTTTCCCAGGTTTTGCTCCCTAGAAGTTATGTTTTTGTCTCTGGCCTTTGGGCCCTCAGTTGGGACCAACAAAAGATAACACAACACCTTTCTGGGGAGGATGGTGTGGGTGGCCCACAGACTGGGGCACACAGAAGTGGGCTGACAAGTAAAGAGGACAAACTAAAATGTGACGCCCAGAGAGAACCGTTCTGTTGAGCTTTGACACTGTCCATAAGGCAGGAGGTGGAGAGCAGGGGCAGGGGAGGCGCAGTTTGGAAAGAGAGAGGAGCACAGGAAAGCGTTGAGAACACAGAGCAGGGCCACTCTCTCTGCACGTCAGACTCCCTTGGGCGGGTCACTGAGGGTTGGTGTGGGCGAGCTTGTAAATACTAGGGACTAGTCATGTAGTGACCATGTATGAGCGTCCACTATGTGTCCAGCCCTGTGCAAAGCAATTTAAGTACATTTTTTACTTAGCCCTCACAAGTCTCTGAAGTAAGAATTATTGCTCACCCCGCTTAACAAATAAGGAAAACAAGCCATTTGCCCAAGATCGTCCAGCTAGTAAGTGGCAGAACCAAGTACAGAGTAGGTATGCAATAAACGTTTGTCACATGGATGGATGGATGGATGGATGGATGGATGGATGGGCGGACAAGTAAACCTTGGTCTGTCTGAAGCCCAGATTTAGCTCTTAACTTCTCTCTAATCCTGGGAGGCAGTAAGGAAGAAAGGATTGATAGAGCCTTTCAGGGGCCCCAAAGGAGAGGCACCCTGGCTGTGTATCTTACCCCACATCACTTTGAATAAAATTCAGAGTAATTGCCACAGTCTACAAGGCCCTATGTGTTCTGATTCCAGACTCATCTCCTACCACGCTCCCCTCTATTTATTCCATTCTTTGCTCTTCTGTCAATGTGGCAAGCGCTCCCCACCTCAGGACCTTTGCTCTTACTGTTCCCTCTGCCTGAGATATCTTCCTGTCCATCCAGCTCTCTGCTCAGACGTCATCTCAGACAGGCCTGCTGAGCTCCTCATCTAAGCTATCATCTGATCACTCCCTGTTTCCTTATCCATTTTAAGTTTTCTCCTGAGTGGTTAGAACCAACTAACCTCTTACCTGTTTGTGTCTGTCTCCCTCAACTCCACTCAGGAATATAAATCCTGTAAGAACAGGGGTTTTGTTTTGTTTACAGCTGTAGTCCCAAAAACCTGAAATGTTACCTCATACAGGGTCAACGTCAATGAACATTTGCTGAATAAATTAGTGAATGTCCCTGACTAGTACTGACAGGAAGGGCAGGACCTGCTCTCGGGCACTGCTGGGCTTCAACATGCACTAAATCCATGTGAGAAATTGCCCCTCCTCCAAGCAGCCCTCCTGAATCTATACCTTTTTCAGCAACAAATCAAAACCCCACTATTGAGAACTCCTTGCTGCATCCAATAAGACACAATGCCTCCCTCTTGTCTTCTCCCTCCTCACCCTGATCTCCCTTCCCTGTGATCTTTCCAGGTGGGAGAAAGGGGGAGGAAAGCTGGGCTCTGGGGTGCCCGCCTGGCCAGCCTACAGCAATCAGTGCCCCAGCCAGGAGGTGGGAGGTGGTGCCTCAGGCTTAAGACGTGAATGGAGCAGGAGGTGGATGAAAGACAGCTAGCCTCCTGGCCTAACGTACAAAGGGGACCAGAGCAGGTGTGAGGGAGGCCTGGGGGCCACTCAGAGGAGAAACTGGAGCTGGAGCTGGAGATCAGTTTCATTGCAGTAGTGCAGATTTCCATGAGCTTTCTTTAGCTGTCACTCATGCTTTGGGGACAAAGCTCAGGCTGGAGGTTAAGGAGAGGCAGAGGTCTGGGGGTAGGGGCTCTTTTCTCTCTGGGTCAGTCTCTAGCAGCATCTCCACTTCCCATGAGGCAACCACACCAGGCAACAAGAACTTGGAGAAGATGGTCCAACAATATCATTGTATAGCTGGGACCAACGAATCCGACGGGGTGCAGTGAATCACAAAGATCACACAGCTACTAGCAGAGCTGAGACCTGAATCCGGGAGTCCTGGCTCTGGGGTCAGCTCTTGGGAACTGACTTTTATGTTCAGTCTATTCTGTCTCCAGGGGCCCATGGTTGTGATTATGGTCAGGAAGTTCATGTAGGGTCGCTAACGTTGAGCTGGTACAACATTTGCTGGTACATGGAAAGGAGGGGCCAGGTCTAGGGCAAGGGCTGGATGGGTGCGCCCCCGACAGGGGTGCCATAGCCAGACAAGTTGGGCAGGCAGGGCTGGGCCTACCTGAGCAGAGGCCCAGCTCTGCAGAGCACTGTCATGGAGAGGGGACAGCTTGCTCCTGCAGAACTGCCCGAGGCCAGCCCGAACCGCACCCCTATGGCAGCTGCATTGCCCCAGGTCATGGAGGAGCCTGAGGAGGGGACAGTGGAGGGTCTGTGGTCTAGGTGGGGTAAAGAGGGCGGGGGGCCAGCCAGGTAGGAGGGCAGGCTGGGCGGGGGAGGAGGAGGACAAAGCTAGCCTGTGTGGCACCAGGGACATTCCCAGTGACTGTCCTGTTCCTCCCTGATTCTGCTCTGGACAGGGTGGGAACAATGCCCCCATTGAGGTCCATTCCCTCAGGGATAACATCTCTGTGTCCCCCGGGACAGGAGCCAAGCAGGTGAGCCTGGTGGGGGCTGGGAGCCTGCTCCACAGCAAGACAGGCAAGACCTCAGGGACAGAGCCAGGGGTTCCGAGGGCAGAGGTTTCCCCATTGGACATCTGCTCTCTCTGGGGCCACAGCAGGGGAGATTGGCTTCAGACTCCTGGGTTGGGCAGGGAATTCACCCCCCAGTTTGGATGGAGCCCTTTTCTGCTCTGAGAGGGAGCCTGGGACTACCAAGGACTCATCCTATAACTAATCACCAGAGCTGCCAGGGTTGGAAAAGACCCCCAGGAGATGAGGCCCAGCCCTCTCCACTTAGGAGGGATGCAACAGAGGAAGCAGGTGGAAGAACAAGAGGGGCCCGGACTTTGATTTTATCCCGGGAGTAACAAGTTGTCCTCGAAATGTCTTTTCAGGCCAGAAAGAGAAAAGGCTCATCACCTCATTGGGACACCTACTGGATTCCCAGTCAACGAAACTCCCAACAAAATAAGAAGCTGCATTTGCTATCATTAAAAACGGAATTCAGCAGTGTAGATTTATCCCTTTATTGAATACCTGTCTGATTGGGTGGTCCTGGGCTGGGTGAAAGAACTGCTGGGCCGCAAGGGAAAAGGGGCAGCCTGGGGGCTCGCCTGGCCACCTCCTCCCTGACCGGGTGACCCTGCAGGAGATTCAACCTCTCTGGACTCAGTAACTCGGCTCTGAAGTGGGGATGGAGGCCATAGTGGCCTGACCTTAGTGGGTTTGTTTATGTCTGCCTCCCCCACAGGACGATGAGGCCCCACAGTTGCGTCCCCAGCCTAGGACCGTGCCCAGCGCACGCTAACCACAGGAGCTCAGAAACTGCACTGAATTAATTTTGAAGAGGGTGGTGGTGAAAGTGTTTAGAGCATTAGAGCTTCTGTCAACATTAATGACAACCCATCAACATGAAGGAAGGAAGACTCGGTTCCCGGCCTTGAGAAGCCTGTAGTTCAAGGGAGCAGCCACTGGACACAGGATGACACGCAGGAAAGAGGAGGGGGCACAGGAAAGAGTGGGGCTTCCCAGGTGAGAGGGCTCTAGGGGAGGCAGTAATGCTGGGAGGCTCTGAGATGCCCTCAAAAGATGGGGAAGAGTCTGGCAAGCAGTGATGGGATTCTGGGAGTCCTCGATGCACAAGGATGGGATTCCCTCACTCACTGACTCCTTCAACTGTCCAGTTACATTTGTTGAGCGCCTACTGGGTGCTGGGGATACAAACATGAACAGAGGGGCCCTGTCCTCAAGGAAACCATCCCAGGAGCTCAATCGCTGCCTTGGCAGGGACACCAGCTAGAACCTTCATCAAGGAAGCTGTTTCTGAGCCTAGACTGGAAGTAGTGGTTGTTTTCCAAGCAAGTCGGTGGCAAAGGGGAAGGAGGGCGCTGTAGGTGGAGCAAATGTAATGTGTGAAAGTGAGAGCCCGGAGCCCATTCTGAAAAAGGCAGATGGTTGTTTTGCTGCAGGCAATGGGGAGCCATGAAAGGTTTTTGAGCAAGGAAGTCCACAATGACAGCAAAGTCCTTCAGAGATAGCCCCAGCTGTAGCAAAGAGGCCAGGCCAGAGGTAGGGAGGCTTGGGAGAAGGGACATGAAAGTCCACAGGGGCCACAGTGGGGCCAGGCCCAAGCAGGGAGGAGGGGCGAGTTGGAGATGGCAGGGAAGGAGCAGCAGAAATAGGTGAAGCAGCTGGCCGGAGGCCAAAGCTCCAGGCTCTTAAAGAGCAGAACTGGAGGCAGAGGACCTCATAGCACTCCAGAGCAGGACGGACACCTTGGAAGACACTTCAAGGAGCCCCCACTCTGTGCAGGTCTCCTTCCTGCAATAGCTGCTCATGAAACCTCAGTGACGCTCCCTACCTGTCATTTAGCCCATCGTTTAGTGGGACAGCTCCAGCTGGTGGGGAAAGGGCTTCTGCAGGCCCTGCTCAGACAAGTAAACATAAAATGGGTCAAAGGAAGGATGGATGGATGGATGGATGGATGGAAGGATGGATGGAAGGATGGATGGATGAATGGATGGATGGATGCAGAACACATGTGCATTGAGGCACAGGGATAAAAGAGCAGGTCTCCATGTCCCTCACACCGAGCCTTGTAGCTCCAGCCCTGACCCTCCCCTTCTAGGCCCTGATCTTGTCAACCCTCTCCTCCAGGAAGCCTGCCCGTACTTCTCTACCCATGCAGCTTTCTCCTCCATCTTGCCTGGCTCTGCAGCTCTAACCAGTTGGATTGGATGTCTCTCTAGGTCGTGTCTGCCCCCCAGTAGCCTGGGAGCTGAGGGACAGCGCAGAGGTTTGTGTCCCTTGGGTAATACTGCATGGCCCCTGGTGTCCACATGGAACCCTGTCTCCAGGGGCTGTCAAGATGGGGTTGGCGGAAGGGGACTGACCAGACCTGATCTTCCTGGTTCCCATCACAGGCATCAGCATGTACTGTAGGCCCTGGTACGGGGCTGTTCCCCTGAACACCCACCTCGCTAGGCTTCCTCCCCTTTGCGTCAGCCTCAAAGCCCCTCTGCTGGAGGGTAGGCCACCGGCTTCAAGCCTCAAGCAGCTCCCAGCTGGGACCTCAGATACAGGCGTCTACCCTCACACTTTACACAGCTGTAAAAGGGGCTAATGACCCCCTCCACCAGCCCCCAACCAGCAGGAGGGGCAGAGGAATGCTGGCCAGGGCTTGGCAGGCTCCACATGAAAGCACAGAAACCAGTGAGGAATTTTTATCCTCCTGGGGATGGGGGTGGGAAGGGAGGAATGTCACCTGGAAACCATCCACCCTTTCCTTCCCTCTCAGGAACCCTTGGCCTTGAAAATTAGGTAACCTAGACACTCACCCCCCACCCCCCCCACAAAAATCAAATATGTCCTTTTTATAGACTTGCCCATATTTCCTGGCCTCTCCTTTTAAACAGTCTCCTCCTGATTCTCCAACTAATAATAATAGCAATAGCATTTCCTGTGTGCCAGGCACTGTTCCAAACTCGGCAAACTCTTTCCAACTCAATCTTCTCATTATCCCTAAGAGTCTGCTACTCTTATTTCCACATTTTATAGATGACAACACTGAGGCACAGAGAAATCATTTACCCAAGGTCTCACGGAAAACAAGTAGCAGGATGTGAGTCTGTATCTTTATCCACTCTCCAAACACCAGGTACCCCACAAGTCATTTCCTCCTGACCCTGGAGGGAGCTGATCTCCAATTTGTGACAGGTGAGCAGAGGGGAAACTGGATTCACAACTTGTCCGATTTCCTCCTGCAGCCCAGCACCCTGGGCTCGGAGCAATGGCCTCAATTCTTAGATGGAGATCCCCAGGCTGATCCTTCTCAGAGAGGCCAGAAGGCAGGTAAGAGAGGGTTTGCTCTTCCAATCCAGCAGAACCTCAATTAGGGGAGATGGAAAGTCACACCCCTAGTGATTGCATCACCAAAGGGAGGGGTATAGAGGTTTTGAGAGAGAATTCTGGATATAAATAGCACCTCTGCTGTTTACAGCTGTGTGATCTTGAGCATTACTTCATCTTTCTGAGCCTCAGTTTCCTCATCTGTAAAATGGAGCGAGTAACAGGACCTATCTCATAAGGCTGTTAAGGGGATTAACATGTCAGCTGCTAGAATGCTTAACCCGGTGCCTGATATGGCCCTCGGTGGAGGTCAGCCATGCCTACCAGCCAGCCAAAGGGCTGCCATACCATCAAGAAATGGGAAGTGGGCCTGCATGGGGGGTTGCTGAAGAGCCCAGAAGTCTTGCTATCTGCCCTGCCTTGGGGAGGGGCCCAGTCAACACCACAGCTCTTCATGGGCAAATTCATGGGCCAGGGGTGAGGAAGAGGGGAGGGGAGGGGTGGAAATGGGGACAGAACACACCTGCTGGGTGCACATCCCCTAGCACCTCGAAGCCAGCAAAAAGCTGGATTTGGGGCCTGACCAACCAGCATGCAGTCTTTTTGTGGGACTTTGGCCAAGTGTCCACACCTGCCTAGGTCACAGTTTCCCCTCCTCAAAATGAAGGTGTCCCCACTTACCAGAAGGCTAGCACTGGATAAGTGTTTACTTTCTCTGTTCTCTGTTCTCGGATGCCTGCAAAGATAGCCCTGTCTCCTTAGCGGGGAGGGAAAAGGTCTGCAGGTTCCATCCCTTTGGGACAGCAAGGATAGGACTCCACTAGGGGAAGAGCAGATGTTCTTCTCCAGCTGTTTGCTGTTCATCTGCCCTGGGGGAGATCAGTGGGCCCTTCCCCTAGGGGTTCAGCTGAAAGTGGCCTGCAGCCTGGAGCAGAGGGCTGAGCAGCTGGGGCAGGGGGTACAGAAACAGGAGGCTTTCCAGACACAGGCCTACTTGCTCCTGGGGTCTGGGTCTTCAGACACTGGGCCCATGGCTGGTGGAGGAGGGGAATGCAGCCAGACCAGGCGCCCTTCCTCTGTCCTGCCCTCTTTGGTCCTTCCGGTCCCCTAGTCTCAAACAAGCTCATTTCACTCGAAGTGCCCAGCCTACTGTGCAAGATGGCCTTACCTCCTAACCATTTTGAAATACCCTCTTCCCCTCCCCCCCTTCTGCCTTCTCTGGTCCATCTTCCTCCTCTAGGAACCTACCCATCAGAGGACAGAACTATTGCCCTCAGCCTCCCCTGCCAGGATCCACCCACCACCTGGGATACTAGTCAGGACTTGGTGATTTGTTGAATCACAGACCCAATGGAGAGGGTTAGGGTCACAAAAGCTGCAGTGAAGCAGCTTAGCAAGCAGGCTCTAAAGTTGGTCAGACCGGGTTGGGCTCCCTGTCCAGGGAGATGGTGCATGGAACGCTTCGTAGCAGTGACTGGCACCATCATTATGATGGCAATTGTTACAACCCCGGTATTTTGGGACCACAACACCTCAGGCTCCAAGATTCTTAGGATCATAGGACTGCAGAGTCGTGGCTCAGAAGGAGCCTCGGAGGTCATCTGGGGCAACTCCCCTTCTCCCCTTCTGGGTCCCCTCCTCCAGCTGCCCTTTCTGGAAGCATCAGACCTGAGTTCCTGACAGCAAGGACTCCTCTGGGATAGTTGTCCACGGGCATTTTGATGACAGGGAGACCCAGATGGGTGAGTAAGCCTCTTTCTATCGCACTCACACTCCCAGAAGTTCCACCCCTGGCTCCAAGAAAGTGTTTGAACCAGGAGAGTCACCCCCCAACCCCATCTTGAGCCTGTCAACTGTGGTCCCAGGCCTGGAGAGGCCTCAGCTTCAGTATCCTCCCCCCACTGCTCAAAGCCCTGACCCCGAGGACCCTGGAGCTGGGCAGGGTGGGCAAGGATAAAACCGGATATTGCCTCTTTCAGGCCTGCGCCATTGTGGGGGCTGAGGGCCAAGGCCTGAAGGGCTCTGGTTCCTCTCTTCCCCGTCCCTGCTCAACCTGGTGGGCTTCCTGCAAGAGGTGGGTTTGGGAAAATCTCGATCATTGCCCAATGAGTATGCGGTATGTGCAGAAGCCAGTCTGGGGCTCTGAGGGGAGGGGCCATGAAGATGGGAGGGCTGGAGGGGTAGGAAGGAAAGGGGCCAGGAGAGAACCCTGAGAGGGCTTGCCCTTGGCCTGGATGGGGAGTGGAGTCTGTTAGTATTTTACTGCTGATGCAGTGTGGTATCTAGGAAGCTTCAGGGCCCTGCCCCTAGGAAAGGCTGTGTTCAGTGGGTCCCAGGCCTGGGGTCAGGGAGGTTCCTTGAGCCTGGCCAGCTGTCTGGACAAGGGTGGCCCAGCCCTCACCCATCAGGTCACTCTGCGTGCTCACCACCCCTTACTGGGCTCGCTCATTCTTTTCCCACGGCATCCCTGCCATGTGCCCAGCTGGCATGAGCTATGGGGATGGTGCATGAATGAGCTAGCCTGGGTAGGTGGATTCAGCAGCTGCTTAGGCCAGGGAAGGAGGTAAGAGAGGACAGGCAGAGCTCCTGAGCAACCACCCTCCCACCTCAGTCTGTGCCCCAAAGCTCACTTGTAGATCTCATTCCACTTGCCAGATCAAAGCCCTCTCTGTTGTAGGCCTTTGAGCAGCTTTGGGCTCTGGAAGAGAGAGGCTGGGGCCCAGAGCGGGTATGAGAGTTGGGGTAGGACCAGGAAGGCACTCTGTCTGACAGCCTGACTCCCCTGGTAGTGTTTAAACACCTGGCCCAGCCCTCTGCCCTCCCTCCTCGGCCTCACCCTCTTCTTTCCCTCCTTTCCAGGGCTGCTCCTCAGTCTCCTCTTCCTGGAGCCCTTACAGATTCTTTTTCCCTCTGGCCAGGCTCAATTCTCCATCTTGCCACCAAGTGTGTGTCAGGTACCCATCACAGCGACCTGGTTCCGAGGACTTTACCCCCATACCTGACTGCCCACTAGGGACCTCCAAGAAGAAGAGCAGAAATGTGGCTCTGCCAGGTGTGGAGCAAGTGGGCACATCCCTGGGCACCAGGCCTAGCAAACAACCTTCCGCTGCTGGAAGCAAAGGAAACAAAAAGCCAAGCTCCCTGCACCTGGTGCCCGGAGCCCAGGGACCAGCCTCTGGGTGCCCAAAGGCCTCAAGAAAAAGAACCAGGAAGGGGCCAAGGGGAGCTCACCACATTTCTCCAGGGTAAGAGGCATGGCCCCCACCCACAATCCCTGGCTGCACCAGGCTTTGCCACCAATCTGCCTTCCCAAGAGACATGCCACCTGCTAACTGGGCAAATAGACGCTCTCCTCAGGTCATTTCTCCTCTGGCTGCAGCCCCCAGGCAGGATCTTTCATTCCATTGAGCCCCTCCTCATTCCTGGTTCCTGCCTATCCTCCTGAACTTTTCCTCAGAGGCAGCGACATCACTCTCCTTTTTCCAGTATTGCTCCCTTCCCTCTTTCTTAGCCCCATTCCACACTCCCCTCCTCCAAGAAGTCCACCATGATTTCCCTGCTCCACTGTTGGCAGGTTACCTTCCCTCCCACCCCATCCTCAGCAGGCTAGATTTCCAGCACCACTGTGCCTGTGTACAAACGCACCTGCGCAGTGAAAAGTAGCAGGTGGGGGAGTTATTCTTGGTATATATTATTCCTCAGATGTTTGCAGCGCTTTATAGCTTTCATACCACTTTCCCATACATTAGTTCAAATCATCTTTAAAATAACTAAGAGGTAGGCAGAGAGGGTTAAGTATCTATAATACATTTTTATAGCAGACACTCTGGCCCAGAGAAGGGAGACTTGCCCAAGGTCAGCAAGGCCATTTAGAGAACTCAACCTTAATTTCCTGACCTTCTGTGACTCAGAGACGCAGGGACCATCAGTGTTTGTTAGTCTAGGAAGGCCTCCTGGAGGAAGTGTGTGTATATGCTACTAGAGGAGAGAGAAAGAGACCCAGGTGGAGAAGGGCGAGGGGCCGTGGCCAGTGGGCAGCGTGGGAACCGGCTGGGAGCGTGCAAGGCTGGAGCAAGGGGAGGGGGCGCCACTCTCACCGCAAGGTTCCGCCCCTCAGCAGGCGCAGACAATGGGGTCGCTGTGCCTGGCGCCCCCTCCTCTTGCTCAGCGGCCCGCGTCTCCCCCCCTCCCCAAAGCTGCTTTCAATTTAAACGCCTCCAACCAGCGGGTGCTGCCCCGGGGTGGGGGAGGAGGGGCGCGACCGCAGCGCTGAGCGCCCCTGTAATTTCCGCGGGGAGCTGACCGGCTCAAACACGGCCCCGCGGTGCCCCGACCGCAGGCCCCGAGACCGGAGACGGCGCCCAGACGGTCTTGCCCAGGTCGTGGGAGCGCCGCTGGGGCGGCCTCCTCCGCGTGCCCAGCCAGGCCCTGCTGCCTCCTCCAGGCAGCCCACCGCCTTCACGGAGCCGCTCCTCCAGGAAGCCTGTGTGCCTTCTCCAAACTGCTGCTGCCTCGTGGTCCCCAGCACCTCTAAAAACCCAGCTTCCTTTGGGGGTGGGGGGGAACTCGGGAAGGAGACACGGTCAGGAGTGCCCGTTCTGTTTGTATATTGTGTCTCCCCCATCAGACTAGGGTCTGCGGAAGGTAGGAGTTGGTTCTCTTTAAATTAGGGTCTTATGAAGGGAGGTATTGGGCAGTGCTTCCCCCATCAAACTGGGGAGATCTCTCATAGCAGGTGTTGGGGGGAGGGTCCCTAAAAGACAGTGAGCCAGTGAAGGAGTGTTTGTAAAGCGTGAAGTCTAGTGCTCAGACCTAGAGTAAATTTCTTTTTTAAGTGCTAGCTAATACTACCAGTGATTACATAATAGTAGTTTCTCCAAAGATGGCGCTCTGGAGGAAGCAGGCATGTTCCACCTTACCTCTCTTTCCCCAGTCCACAAGTGCCTGTCTCCCAGCTCTCTGCCCTAGAACAGTCAGGAAAGGAAGGGGACACCTTCTACAAGCTGTACTGCCGCAGCTTCCAGAGGAGGTCCTAACATACATAGATTGTCTCCAGAAGAATGGGTGAGAGCTTTCGTCCCTGCAATCTGTCTGCTCACCCCTCGGCTTAGCACAGATCAGACAGGAAGAGGAAGTGAACAGCAGGAAGACTTCTCTGAGTACTAGCAAGGGGGCTCCAGGGACTTCTCCAGGTTGGGCCCTGAGTTGTGACTGTGGACGTTACTTGCCTGCCAAAGCTCCCTCTGGCCTCAAGTGCTTATTCCGTTCCCTGCTCCCCTCTGCCCAGAAGCTATCTCCATCCACCCTTCCTCCCAGGAACTCAGCAGGAGCATTTTGAGTTAATACGTAAGGGTGAGTTGCGAAGATGGCCTGATTTCCCCGAATCATTGCTGTTCTCAGGCCTGTTTAGATGGGGCTCTGTTGGAATTTTCCAGATTGGTTGTGTGTGTGTGTGTGTGTGTGTGTGTGTGTGTGTGTAGCTGTGGGGAGGGAGCTCAGCTGGGGGCCCTGGCTTGTCCTGAGTGCTCTGCTCTACCTTGTTTCCTCCTCATCATGTCCCAAACACCCCTCTCTTTCCAGCCTGGTTGTTGTGGTGAAGCTAATCAGTAGTAATTATGGGGGAAGGAGGGATCCTGAGAGAGACCCCACAGAGACCACCTCATCCGCCCTGGCCCAGTCCTGGTGGCCCTGGCCCCCAGGGCCTAGGCCTGGCTCAGTTCTGCCGGTGAGGGGGAACCCGCCACCCCCACCCCCGCCCACTGCTCTGCCCTCTCCCTGCCAACCCTAAGCCCTGGAGCCACAGGTAAGCTCAGTCTCCCCCAGCTGTTCCTTTCCCCATGCACTCATCTCACATTTATTGGGCACCTCCTCTAAGCCACGGCCCATGCTGGGCACTGGAATAGACTGGTTCCTGCCCTCATGGAGCTGTCATAGGACTTGGGTGAGTGTAGACATTTCAGAGGGAAAGGCAGAGGGCTCCCTGCAGGATCAGAAACCACTTTAGGGAGGCCCTCACTTGCCCCCATCTTGCTGCTGCGCGTGTGTGTGTGTGTGTGTGGGGGGGGGGGGGGGGACAGAGGGGGGGGCTGCCGGGCAAAGCACGCCAGCTCCAGAAGCCTGTGAGGACTTCCTGCCTTCTGCATTCCTTACCTGGCATCGTGCCCAATCCCGCCTCCCAACCAGTGTTGACAGGTGTCAGGTGGACCCAGCTCTGCCTCCGTCCTGGCCACCTGCCCTCTTCCACAGCCTCCTCCATCCACTTCAGTTCTCTCTGCTCTTCTGCTTGGTCAGGGGTCCCTCAGCAGTGCAGACCCTCAGTCAGCACCTCTCAGTCACCTGCCTGGGGCTCAAGGCCCCATGCTGGGACAGCCCTTTGAGACCACGGAGACCAGGTGTCTCGTCTCTTTCGCACACTAGGAAACTGAGGCGCAAACAGGTGGAGAGGGAGGGAGAGTGCCAGCAGTCAGGGCACAGAACTAACATGTCGTCTTCTGACTCCCGGTCCAGTGCTCCTTCTGGGGTGTCCTTCCTGACCCTGCACCTGAGGGCAGTGTGGGTCTACTCATCCTCTATCGCCTCACTGTGCCCAGGAGGATGGAGAAATAAACAGGGGGCTCCACCATCTTGCCTTCTTGCCCTGTCCCTGTACCCTGGGCCCAGAGATGGAGTGGTGGGGTGGGAGGGCCCAGAGGGGGCTCAGTTGAGGGTCTCTAATTTGCTCCTGCCTCTTGATGTCCAGAGGAAAGCAGGCCTCCTGTTTCCGAGAGATTGCCAAGCATAAACAGAGGTCATTGCTCCCCCCTGCCCGGAGGTGCCAAGGTGGTAATTAGGCTTGGGGGTGGGTCCTGGAAGGATGGGGGTGAGGGAGCGGCCATTATCCCCAGGAGCTGAGCTGGGCAGAGGAGCTGTGTGGTCCAGGCAAATGGGTGGTTTGTAGGTGGTCTGGGGAATGAATGACTGAGTGTTTGGAAGGGAAGCTGGTGGGGAGGGAGCAGAGGGAGAGAGTGAGCAGCAAGATCAGAACAAAGCTGGGGAGTCTGTCCCCGTCTCACTGGTCTGGGCCCTTGGCCATGTTCTGAGGCCCCACCAGGGAGAGGACCACGGGGCACATGGGTGTGTGTGTGTGGGGGGGGATGGTTTCAGGGATGCTGCCCTGAGCCTGTGAGAGTGGAACACCTGGGCCGTCATGCCTGGGGTTGGGGGAACAGTAAGCTGTCTGCTGAGATCAGGGCCTCTGGGCGCTATCATCTCTCCACCTGCTTCCTCAGCTTCAGGAAAGGTGAGGGAAGGAGGTGGCCAGAGGTGGTTCAGTGCAGCGTTGCTGGCATGCGGTGGGGTGCTGGACTGCTGCCCCTCTGTGCCCCTCACAGCCCACCTCTAATCCTTCTCACTGCAGGGGGAAATTCCATCTTGGGCTGACAAGGACCTTTGATGGGTCTCCACCTCACAGGAGCTGTGGATCTACAAGACAGCCTCCTCCTCTGAGCCCCATCCACTGCTTCTCCATGTCAGGCAAGATAACGTGTATCAGAAACTTCACTGTCCTGAGTCTTGGTTTTCCTACCTGTATAATGGGGTTAATACAAGATTTAACGGTGAGGATTAAATAAGCCAGCTCAGGGTTAGTGTTCCTAAAATGTCAGTTGCAGTAATGACTAATGCCCCACAAGATGCCCCTTATGTCTAGAGGCCAAGTCTCCTCCCTGGAATGGCTACCTGACCCCTGGCTTAGGGACCAGGACTGTGGTGGGCAGGCAGAAGGGTGAGCAGGTTACAGGGAGGGGGTGAGTTGCTGGGACTGTCCAGTGGCCTCATGCTTGGCCCGGGCACATTCCTCCTCCCTCGCTCTCCCTACCTGCCAGCTGCCACCTGTACTGCCAGCAGCACTAGTCACCTGGACAATGCAGAAAAAAAAAAAAAAAAGGTGCAGTAAGACTACCAGACACAGGTCCTCAGAGGAAAGGAATGAAGTGAGGGAGCCGGCCGTATCTGGGCAGCCTGCTGGGCACCTCCACTGATGGCCCACATGGACAAGCCAAGCATCTATGTCCTGGTTTCATGCTGTGCCCCCAGCACCCTGGGAGCAGCCTAACAGCAGGGGCTGGGTTTCCACCCTCAGACTGGGGAATTCCTTGAGGCAGAGGATGGATCCTCACCGTGAGACCTCAGGATTCATGAAGGCGGAGCTTACCCAAAGAACCTGGCCGCAACGGCCTGGGCTGGGATTTGATGGGTCAGCCTGGCACCTTTATGGTTTCAACAGCCTCACTCCATTCCTTGCTCAGATCCAAAGTTCACCACTAATGGGAAAGTCCCTGGGGAAGCTCGAGGGAACTGGAAAACCTGGGAAATTGCCTGCTGCCCTGTGATCTGGAAATGGCTGTGTTGGGGGGAAGGGCAGTGTGTGTGCAGAGGCAGGCTCGAGATTAGGGTCCTTCCCAAATCATTCCCTCCCCTCCTCAAAGCCAGGCAGGCTCACCCCTTCTGTGCTCTGCCCCCAAGGAGCTGGAGGGCGAAGGAACTGCTTGGCATTTAGTGGTGGGGTGCCAACAAGGGAAAGAGGGCACCTTCCTCCCCCAGACCCTCCGTCAGGCCAGCAGGGCAGCCTGCAGGGGGTGTGCTCCGGGGTCATTGGCACCATGGAGGATGGCAAAAGAAGCCCAGATGATGATACCCCTGGCTTCTGATGCCAGCACCCCCTCCTCCAGTAAGAAAAGAGAGCCCCTCCCCATCATTCCCCACTCCATCCTAATGTGGATCATGGGGGTTGGAGGGTTAGAAGGTTGGGGAGGGGGCTGGGCCAAATGGAATGCTGCTTCCTAGGCCAGAACTGGGAGGATTGTGAGGCACATTGGGAAGGTGGTTAGGAGTTATTTAGATAGGGAGGGCACAGAGCTTTGGAGAGAGGAGATGACCATAAAACCATCTCTCCCACCACTCGCTTCTGTGCCAAACCTCGCTGAATACCTGGCAGAGAATGTCTCCTGGTTTAAGGTCTACTTCCATGCGCATTCAATGCAGAAGTCTCCGCATCCTCTCCTCAAAAATAAAAACACTTTTACTAAAGGCCTCCCGTGTTCCAGACCTACTGTGTGCCGAATGATGGTGTCCTAAGCCTGAGTGAGTGGCACTCCCTCCCTCAGTTACTCACAGTCTCGGGGCTGCAACACACAAGACAGGTTCCAGTTCAAGGCAGAATGAAATACAAGCTAGGCAGAGATGACAAGAAATCTGGGTGTGCGGGACAGGGAAATTCGTACTGACAAAAGATCAAAGATAACCTCCCCAAGCGTTCAAAAGGGTAATGCAAAAGGTACCTGGAATCTAATACCCCAAAGTGCCTCTTCTGCCTAGAAGCCTCTGAGTCTCTCGTCTACATGTGTCCCCCCCTCACTGTAACTTCTTGAGTTCCTAAAGACACCCTGAACTTATCAGTTTGTAAGGATATATTTATTTATGGGATTATATAATTAATCCTTCTCCCCCACTACATCGTAAGTGCCAGGAACAAGCTTGTCTGTGAGCCAAGGTGGTCGGCCATGAAAGTGCACGGCAGGATCAGGGTAAAACAAGCCACTGGATGTGGCTGGAGTTGAAGGGGGTGAAGTACATGGTGGGGGCCCAGGCTGGCAAGGTAAGTTGGCACCAGATCATGCCAGGAAACGTTGAGACTTTATCCTGCTGGCAATGGGGAGCCATCAAAGGTTTTTGAGCATGAGAGTGGCATGTTCCAACCTGTGTTCTGAGAACCTTCTTAGTGCAGAGCGGAGGAGGGATGGGGGGGCTTGGGGTGTGCTCCCTGGAGACAGGGGATCAGCCATTTTTGCAATAGTCTCAGGGACTAGTTAAAAAAAAAGGCCTCAACTGAGTCCAGAGCAATCAAATTAGACAGAAAAGCAGGCACCTTTGACCCACTAATGCCAAAACGATGGGGCTTGGTGACCCGCTGGATGGACATCCTAGTCATGCTTGTCTTGAAGATGGTGATGCCTTTAAGCCAGATGAGGCATACCCGAGGCTCCAGTTTCTGAGGGAGATGAGTTGTATTTGGACATGTAGGTCAGGCATGGAGTCCTTTCTGAGGTCCACTTTCTAATTCTCCCACTTCAGCCAGAGTCTACGTTCTCTGCCCGTCAAGAAACCCAGCTTCAGGGTGGCATACTCCACTTCCGGGCGGTGAGGCTCATAGAGACCCCTGGGGAGTGAGTGGGTGGGCAGGTGGAGGTCAGAGCTGGGCACTGGGCCTCCTGGCTTCCTGCCTCCACTTGGCTCTGCCTCCTACTGGACCTCAGACTTCCTTCCCCTCTTGCAACTCCCACTCCTCAGGGGGCATGGGGGGCGTCTCCCCAGGGAGGCTGGCTAAGAAGGAGACCTGGGAGCTCTCAGACCTGGCCCAGTTCAGGGAGGGTCAACAAAGTGCTTTGATCTCTGAGAGATTCACTTCTGGGGGGGGGGCAGGGGCGGGGGGCAGGGGCGAGTAGCAGGGAGAGATCTGAACTCTGAGGCAGCTTTAGCTTCAAGAGCTTTGCCCTCCTCACCCTGCCCACCAGATACCCTGTGCACATCTGGATTCTTGGAACGCTTAGCAGGAAAGAAAGAGGGGCTGGGAGACACAGGGGTTGGTGGGGACACATTGGCACCCGAGTATAGAGAGGGGGCACAGGCCCCAGGACACGGACCCTGAAAGGTAATCACAAGGTCCACGCAGGGCCCTCCATGGAGAGCACAGGACACAGCCCCCAGACCCTGGAAGCAGAGCCCAGACATCAGGGCATCACAGAAAGCCCACAGTGAGCCCAGGACACAGAGCAAATACCTGCTGGCAAAGCCCCCACTGAACAGAGATGTCCCTGCATCACCCAGCAAATGCACATAAAAGGAAGAGAAAGTGTCAGAGCCGAAAAGGATCCCACACCGTACCTCCAACGCGGAGCTTCCCAAACTGTTCCCTGGAATCCTCCCTAGGTCAGTGGTCTCACGAGATAGGTCACAGGGAAAGGGGACCTCATTCCCTACTCCAACCAGAAACTCTCCACTTTGTTTGATTTATATACTCGGCTTCAGCCTGAGATTCTGCTTGGGGTTCAAATGTAGGTTGCTGCTAAAACAGACAAAAATAACCCCACATTTTGAATTACTGACGCTATAATTCTACAGACCAGAGAAAATGGGACTCAGAACCCACTCTCCCCGAGTCTAACAACTGAGCTGATCCTCTCAGCTCTTCAAATGTGTGTGCTGGATGAATATATGAAGTTCTGGAATATTGTCCGGTTCCCTTGAACTCTAGGGACTTTCCATGAGAGGGCACATCGGCTTTGGAAGCTGCTGGCTAGCGCCCGGTGGAGAACCCTGGGGGGGGGGGGGGGAGGGCGAGTCATTTGTTATCAGGAGTCCTGTCTCTTAGCTGTGTCAGCCCTAGAACCAAAAGGGCTGAGGCCAGCGGGGGCGGGGGTGGGGGGGAGGAGAGGGAGACCCCTGCCGGAGCTCCAAGGCCGAGGCCGCCCACTCATTAGCCTGGGTGCACAGCCTCTCCTTCAGCCTCTCGCCCCTCGCGGTGGGCGACCACCCAGCAGCCGGCGGCAGTGAAGGGTGTGGCCAAGAAAGGGTTAATCTGCAGCGCCTTTCATCAGCAGCTTGGCGGGCTCCCAAGGCCCACAGGCTGGGTACCTGGGCGCCTACCTACGTCGGTGGGGCGGAGACGTGACCACAGGGCAGCCCTGCCGTCTGCATTCCTCCCGCGTGAGTGCGTGAGTGACAGCCGCCGCCTGCCTGAGCCCCTCACAGGCGCCCTGCCTCTCGCCAGGCCCGCCTCGCAGAGGTGGGGGCCAGTCGCCGGGAGGGGAGTGCCCAGGGCACCCGCGTCTCCTCTCCTCTTGCTGTGGCCCCTGCTCTGCAGGGAGCCCTGTGCTAGGAGGGGGACTAGGAGAACCCTGCTGGGGACAGAGAAGGGCGACATGCAGCCTTCGCAGTGAGGCCAGGATTCAGGGATGGGGAGATGGCCTGGGCTTCCTGAAGGAGGGGTTGGGATCGGATAGGCACAGCCAGAGCTAAGCCAGGGCTCTGGGAATTCGGCCTCTGTCCCCTGTGTCCTCCCCTGCGCCAGTTCTCCACGTACGTTTCAACCCTCCCATTACCAGCCGTCCTCAATTCCACTTCCCTGAACTCACCTACCCTTGCTTTGATCTCTCTTGGAGCCTGTTGGTGGAAACAGGAAGTTGCCTTTGGCTTGAAGCAAACTCAAGCAGGGTGTAAACAGGCCAGCACTCCACCTCAGGCTCCCCCAAGATGGACACCAAGTGTGGGAAGGGCGTTGGGTCCTTCTCTCTGACAAGGTGGTTGAAACCCCCAGGCCTCCCTCCACCCCCAGGCCTGGGGGTTCTCCAAGAAGGCCAGCAGGACTAGAGAGAGGCTTCACAGAGGCATCCTCATCCGAAAGAAGAGCAGGCCCCCAAAGTGGAGCCCAGCCCAAAGCCCAGCACCACTCCACCAGATTAGTGCGCAAAGCACTGCCTCCTGGGAGACGGACCTCCCCAGGGTCTGCTTATCCACCCAAGCCTTCTGGGAAAGGAGCACTTAGGCCCACCCAGAAAAGGGAGCTGGGCAACCTAGCTCTAAATTCCGCAGCCTCCCAAATGCCTCAGTAGACCCAGAGTCATCAGACCCAGTAGGAAGCCAGCAGAAAATCTTCCTGAGAAGGTTCCAGTCCCCCTTCTAGCTGACACTTCAAGGTCAATTAGAAATGCAAGCTCAGCTCTTGCTTCCTGCCACTCTCTGTCTGGGTTCTAAGGGCCCTGGGCAAGAGTGCAGAGCAGAGGGAGGGAGAGGCTGAAGGGGAAAGGGCTTGTGGAGAGAGGGTGAGGGTGGGAACAGCTGCGGGCCAGCCCCAGAGCAGCCCACCTTCCAGAACAGCTCTGCCCACTGCTCTCCCGCTCCTCCACAAGTTCTCTCAGACATCTCCTTTACTTCTTCGCTTCTTTGGATTCCGTTTCTTGGACTCCAGTTGCTGCTGTGAGAGCAGGTTTAGTCTAATATCTAGATTTTCTGAAGCCCTTCCCTGCCTTTGGAATCCTGCCAGATGACCTCCTCCTGCTTCTCCATCTTCAGTTAATTATGTAATTAATGTCTGGGGAATGGGGTTCAGGCCACTTTCAGGGGAGGAGCAGTAGACTCTCCTGCACTTGGGACTGAGGACTTATTCCTGACCTCAAGAAAATATCCATCTTTGCCTCCACAGGAGATGGGTGAGGGGGCAGAGGCAGGTGGTCTGTCCAGGGGACCCTGCTTTGCTCTCCCCGAACCCAGCCCTGGGGCCAATGACACCATCTCAGTTCTCCCATCACTGAAATGGGATAACTCCAGACACCACACACAGCAGGTGTTCTGAAGGTTCATGTGTTCATTAGAAATGGGTGTTGGGTGGTTGTGGCCCTTGGAAGAGCTGGCCAGCTTGGCTGCTGTGATCACACCCCAAGCCTGTGGTTCTCAGCATGAATGAGGCGAATAACCTAGCTACCATCCCCAGCCCCACTGACCCCCGAAATCAGAATATCCAGGCATTATTACCTTGAAAAGAAGGCTGAGGAACCTACAAATAATCAGAAGACATTAGGCTAAAATTAGGTAAGGACGTAATAAAATCGAATAAGAAATCAGGCAGCAGACCTCAAAATAACTGGTTTCTCCCCCATCCCTCTGGGGCTCATGCTTGGGTTGGGTGACTAGCATCTCAGTTTGCCCAGGACTGTTCTGGCGTTAGCACTGAAAGTCCCTCATCCCAGGAAGCCTCTTAGTCTGGGGCAAAGCAGGACAGTTGGTCACCCTTTCTCAGGGCAGGTTTAGAGATTGGAGGGTCACAGATGTCTGTTTCCCTTCTCTCTGTCCGGTTTTCTTTAGATATCCATGCGGCAATGGACAAATGCTGAAGGCCTGAGAAGTTTCCACTGCCTACCCCCAAAACTATAAGACATCACAATGAAAAGCAGCCCTCCTCCATCTCCTACTGAAGGCTAGGACCACTTCCCCTAGTTACTCCTCTTCCAGGAGAATTCTCCTCCAAGGACTGAGGTCCTGGACCCGTCCCCTAGCTGCCTGGGGGTGCCAGGGTTCTGCAGGCAACAGAGAGCCCTGGCACCCCCATGCAGCTAGGGAGAACCTTCCAGGAGACAAGACCCAGCTTGCCATCTGGTGGTAATTCCCCAGGGAAGAGATTTGCCCAGGTGACCTGTAGGTCAGGCTCCTTTAAATAGCCCCAAATTGCCTTTGACACAGGCAACCTGGGGTCGTGCTGGGGGAGGAAGACCCAAGGCCTTGAAGGCCACACCCCCCAGTGGCACTACCTTGAAGCCACTTCTGAGGTGGAGCCTTCCAGCTGTGCAACACTCATCCCACAGGCATTCCTGGGGTAGCTGCAGCAGTGGGTCTCCGGGAGGGGCAGGGAAGGGGTGACGGAAGTGGGGCAGGCCCTCTCTTACACCAGTAAAATGCCTCGCTGTTTTCTTTGAGGAAACACCAGTCCCATGCCTCCCCCACCACCACTCACACGCACACACGTCTCTGTTGATCTCTAAGCATAACCATCACAGTGCAAGATGAGAACCCAAAGTCCAAGGGAGACCTGGTGGGAAAGCTTAGAAAATGCTGTTCCCCAGGCCCCACCCAACAGTGAATCTACACAAACAAACACACACACACACTTGACACAGCAGAGCGATGGGGCATACAGGTGCTTGGGACATTTGCAGCATGGCATCCCTCATGGCACCAGGTCAAGGGGGTGGGCAAGCCGCCTGGCCTTGGGCCTCTCACTCAGAGCCAGGCCCCCCAGTCTGGCCAGGGAGCTGTCAAATCCCCCACTACAGAGACAAATGGAGCCGTCAGAGAAAATAGCTTCTAATGGGGAGCAGGAGCCAGGCTGGGCTGGGCTGGGGGGGAGGACTCTGCTGGCCAGATGTGAATTCTTCACTAATCACACCAAATTGGCCCAATTTGTTCACTGACACGCGGGGGACCAGCTTCATCTTTCTCCCACCAAGCAGGCTTCCCTCCCTCCCGCATGGAAGCACTTTTGCTCTAGGGATGGGGCTGGCCAGCTGACAGCAGGCTGGAGGAAAAGGGGATGAGGCCAGATTTACACACACCCCCTCCCTGGAGAAGCCCAGGAGTTGCCTTGGGCTTGCCTCCCCTCCATCTCTGCCAGGCCCCCCTGAGCCCTGAGTAGTGAGGGCCACACAGTTTAGGGACCCTAGGGAGGGGGGTGAGAAAGAGAAGGTGGCTAGGGCATCTGCTCCCTTGGAAATGGGTGGCACAGGTAGGAACTAAGGAACTGAGAACATTCTTGGGAAGAGCAGGGAGTGGTCTTGGGAGAGGCCAGGGGACCATGTAAGGCAAGATGATGTCACCTCTTAGAAGCTGTCGTTTACCAGATCCCATTAGGGCCACCAACTCTGAGTATACCGGAGAGGGGAGGCAAAGGAGAGCCCTTGCCTTCTTTCTTCAAGTCTGAGATGAGCTGAGCCCTTAAATACTTATAATGTACCCTCTCCTCCCCCCAAAAAACACGTATTGAAGGTGGGACTGCAGCAGGATGGCTGCCAGGGGACCTCCTCACCTTCTACTTCACTTGGGCCTCTTTTTCTCCAAAGCAGAGCAAAAGGCCATAGGACATAAGCATCTCCTGGGGTTTGGGGGTTCCAGGAGGTAGGGTAGGAGTGCTGATGGAGGGAGGGGGTCAGCCGGGGCAGGAGCATAAGTGGAGGCCCTAGCCTCTGGAACTCTCTCTTCTGTTCCTGTACCAGGAAAGGGAGCATATACACATGGGTTTAGACGTCCTAGCCACCATCCAAGGTCCATTGTTTCCCCTGACCTCCCCCACCACCACTTCACTTTCCACCCAAAAAGCCACCCTGGGGCCTAGGGCTTTTAGTGCGCCCAGCCTGGGAGGATGGAGTAACGGGAGAAGCCTGTGTAGACCCTGACACAGGTTCAGGGCTTCTTTGGCAGGGAATTCTGGGGTTCTGGGGTCTAGAAAAGAGACTGTGCCAAGTCCCCCTTAGCTTCGTGGTATACTCACTCTTGGGGAGGGGGATATGGCTGAAAGAGTGCCAGAATAGGGCCATTAGTCTTGGGCCCAAGGCAGGGATGGCAGGGTCTTCTTGCCTGAGGGCTAGGGAGAAGGTGAAGGACGTGTAGGTGCCCCAGTCTGGCGAGGTCTGGAGAAGAGAATGCCTCTCCTCCCCATGTCCCCTCCCCTACTCTTGGTCCCCATCACCTTCAGGCTAAGCCATTCCTGCCCCTTTCCCAGGTCAGCTTTCACCCCAAGTCCTAAACCTTCCCAAGGCCCAATCCTGTTGTAATTAGTGCTACTCCCTTGGGGGGAATTCCACTCCAGGAAACCAGTGGGGGGGCAGCCCTCAGGGGGAGATCAAGTTCTCAGAAGGCAGGGAAATCACCTGGTGTGATAACCTGTGGGACCAGGTATTGCCTGCTCCCGAGGGAGGAGGAGGACAGAGCTGGAAGCAGGTGGCTCAGGAGATGCACAAGGGTGACAGAAGCAGCCAAGCCCTGTAGGTGAGGTCAGAGGGCATCCTGGGAGAGAAAGGGCAGAGGGGAGAAGGAGCAAAGTGCTGAACAAACTCCATCCTGCTCCATCAACAGCTTCCTTTTGTTAATTCCTGCTCCTCCCTACCTCACCTGCCGCCTAGAGTTTTTCCTGGCTAAGCAGAGCACCCCCTCCTGGCAAGGTTACAGAGCTGGCTTCCAGAAGGCTGAGCATAAATAGGAAAGGAGGAAAGCAGGAAAGTCCCTTGGTTTCTTTTAGAAACATCCTCTGCCTTCTGTTTTCTTGCACATTCCTAGTTGATTTTGTGGGCCTATCTTCCCTAAGAACCAGAGCTCTTCTTCTGGCCCAAAGAGTCACGCTGACTCCGGTATAAATTCTAGTTCTGCTACCTACTTGCTCTGTGATCGTGATCTATTATTACGTAACTTTGAGCTATTAGGTAACCTCTCAGAGCCTCAGTTTCCTCATCAGTAAAGTGGGAAACCTACCACAGAGAATCACTGGGAGGACTTTCGGCAGAGCATGTAAGCCTTTCGGGTAGTGGCACCTAGCACACAGAGCCAGCTGACTCAACATCGATTGAATAGTGAATGAATGAATGAATGAATGGATTTGAAGGGCTCTCTGTTACGTCTTTTGCCTAATTTCCTTACAGATTCTTGGGCACCATCTGGATTTCCAACACAGCAAGGACTTAACCCCTCCGTGTCTCAGTGTCCTCATCTGTAAAATGGGAAATGATGAAAATACCTACCTCCTGGGATGACTGTGAGGACCAAATGAGTTAGACCAGGTAGAGATCTCAGAGCGGTGTCTGGTACTCAGTAAGAGTGTGGGGGGGGGAAGTTAGTGCTTTTAGACTAACTTTTGCCCATCCCCCAACACACGCGCAGGGCCTTTCCCTCTGGTCCACACCACCTGTCTTCAAAGGAACCGAGATGCCCCAGGGCCCTTCCTCTTGCCCTAATCTTACTGGCCTGCAGGCCCAGTCCTCCCACCTTGGAGGTCAGAAAGTCCTTAGCTTAGTAAACTCCTTCTCACAGAAATACTCTCTCCCACTGGAGACTCCAGAAAAGTCCCTCAGAGCGGCCGCCCCACCCAGGCCCCGTGTGTGCCTCCTGCCTCCCCCTCCCACTCCGTCTCCAGGACTGAGCCTTCTCGTCCCTGCCCTGCTCACAACCAGTGACCTACCTCTCAGCCCTACCCCTCACCGCCCCTCTGGCTGGCACCGGGGCCAATCTCTCCTGGGTGGTGGTGGTGTGCAGGCCGCGTCCACAGCAGGGTTCGGGAGGAGCCGGGGGCCAGGACCAGCCCAGGCCGGTGGCTCAGGACTCCTCCTGCTGAAACCTGCCGCCTCCCAGGACCTGTGGACACACACTCCTCCATCCCCTTCCCTTCCTCTGCCACCAGGAAGCAAGCTCCAAACTCCTTTACCTAGAAACCAACCCTCCCTACCTCCCCGCTGCTGTCCTGAGAGGGCTCTGCCATCCTGTCCCAGGGCTCTTTGTCCCAGTGGGTGGGGTCTGTGGTCCTTGCCTGGCCTCTCTAGACAGTCCTTCTCCCTGTGGCTGACCTGCCCTCATTCTGGAGTGGGCTCTGTCCCAAACGGTGGGAGAGGAAATGCAGTGGCTCTTGGCTAGCAGTACTTTTCAAAGTTCTCCCTGGGGTACCTGTAAGAGCAGGAGCTGGGTCGGGGGAACACCACTCAAAGCAACCGACTCACAAATACTTTCATTGCAGCGTTCTGTTTCACCTTTCACAGACATGTACGTATGTACACGCACATTTCACTCCATGTTATCTCCAAGTTTGCTTTAACAATAGAAGCAAGCTCTAAAACATTCTAGTTGAATTACTTTTTTCCCCTCCAAAAATCTTTGGGTCAAATATCAGAAAGATGTATAATAGCTTGGGGTACTCCTTGGCACACCCCATGTGGCCCAGGATACAGCAGTGTCTCTGTTGGAAAAGCTCCAGCTGAGTACAGGAGGAGGGGGAGGTCTGGGGTAGAAAGCATGAACAGGTGGTTAGGGAATGTTGGGAAAAATTCTAGCAACTGTTCCTCGGAGCTGAGCAGACCATCATTTCTTCCCTTCCCTTGCCAATCTGACCTGATCTGAGACCAGCCCTAACTTCTAAACATGCCCTATTTGTACTCAGATTTTTCCCCAATGGGGTTTCCCTTAAGGTGTATTGTTCCCAATTCCAGGCAATCCAAACCTTTGCTCCAATCCAAAGAAGAGCTTTTGGCAGTCCCAATTCTGGAAAACACCAAAACAAAACCTGGCACACCCCGACCTCTGCCCACCCAGCAGCATTCTTCACCTTCCATCACTCTGTGCCTCAGTTTCCTCATCTGAACTTAGGTCTCTAAAGATGCCTCCCACAGCAAGAATTTTAAACCTGCTTATGGAAACTGTAAGCCTCACTAGAAAATCGGTCTCCTTACTTCAAAACTAATATTCTTTAGGGATATGAAAGACAGTTTGCAGAATATAATCAATAATGTTGTAAAGATTTTGTAGGGTATCAGATGGGCACATGTCTTATAAGGGAGACCACTTCATCGAAGGTGTAGATGCCTGACCACTGCACTGTACACCTGAAGCAGAAGGGGAATAATACTGTATGTCAACTATAATTTAATATGTATATATGTATAGTCACGAGCTATGGAGTTCAACATAGGGAACAGAGTCAAGGGAATTGTAATAGATATGTACGATGTCGTGGGGGCAATAGATTGGGGGAAGAGGGTTGTCACTTTGTAGGGGGTGAAATGTCTGGCTATTGCATTGTTTTGTGCACCTGAAACTAAAAAAACAAAAACAAAAACAAAATACAAATATTCTTCCAGTTAGCCCACAAACATTTATTGAGCCGCTACTATATGCCCTGCTCTGTGAAATGTACTGAGGCTGCAAGCAAAGTATGGTTCCTGCCCACATGAAACACGAATGTGGGGATTAGCAGTATGTTAGAAGTCTGCCTTTCATTTTTCATCACATACACTTAACATATCTTAGGTACCAGAGCCTCTGGAGGCCTGATGAGGTGACCCAGCCCTGCCCCTGCCCATGTCCTGAATGAAGACCACACGTGGACACAGGACAGCACTGTGATTAAGCACTCAGACTTAAATGCAGGCAGCCTGGTTCGTATCTAGTCTCTGCACTCATTATTTAACCTCTCCAAACCTCAGTTTCCCCATGTAAAATCGACTTAATACAGGCATTTTAGAGATAGTGTGGGTTTGGTTCCAGACCACCACAATAGAGTGAGTATTGCAATAAAGCGAGCCGTACTCTTTTTGCTGGTGGAGGGTCTTGCCTTCAGTTTGTAAAAGATGCAATATTGGTGACGCTGAGTACAATGACATGAGGTGGGTATGCCTGTAAGAGTACCTTCCTCAGACTCCTCTCCTACTGCTGCTGCTACCCATCTAACCTCCTGCCACCCATGTTCCCAGAGCTCTCTCTGCTTCCACACACTGGCCTTCTTGCTGTCCAATCTGCCAAAAGCCGAGCAAAAACCCACTGCAGGGCCATTAAACTTGCTGTTCCTCATGGCTCAATGGCTGGACCGCCAATAGTGAAATGGCTGTCTCCCTCATCTCACTCAGGTCTCTGCTCAAATATCACCACCTCCAAGAGGCCCATCCCTACCACTCTCTGTCCCTTTTTGCTGTTCCAGATTTCTTCAGAGCATTTATCCCTACATTATAGATCTATTTTCTCACGTGTTTATTTCATTCCTCTCTCACTAGAATTTAAGCTCCAAGAGGGCAGAGATTTTGTCTGACTTTGTTTTTTATTGTATCCAGTATCCAGTCTCAGTATCCAGAATAATGCCTGGCACATAGCAGATGCTCAATAAATATTTCCTTGAATTAATCTTGAATAAATAAATAGTGGAGCTGTGGAAACACAACAAGCTAAAGCCCGTGAAGCGCTTTGCACCATCTCTGGCACGTGGTAAGCAAAAATAAATGGAAACTTTTATTATTAAACACACATCAATGGGCCTGACGGAAAAAGATTGGAATTTCAAAACAAAATTCAGCCAAAATGACATATATATTGCTTCATGCAATAAACATTTCTGTTTCAGTTTCTGTCATCCATCTTGATTAGAAGATGGTTTAAGCCACTGTATTTGCTCCCAAAATTCAGCCTGCTCAGCAACTGCCAATTTCTCCTTTTCTTTACGCCCCTTCATCCCACCTCTGAGTGAGCAATTTGGAAGAAAATCAGTGAGATGTCACTTCTAGGGCCAAAAGAAGTGGCTTATGTCACCCCCGCCCCAAGGCTGTTACTCAGTGATAACAGAAGGTGAGAAACCAATGATTACCATCACCCATGGGAGAGGTTTGTCTTCTCCAAAGGAGCCCTGAATAAAGAGAGGATGATGAAGAGGCCCTCCTGAGGGGCCTCCTGCCTCTCACTGGGAGTCCCCCCTCAACCCTGAGTCATATCAACCTAGAGCTCTGGGGAGAGCGATGCCACATCGCCTCCCTGCCCTCCGTGCTAAGAGAAGCCGCCAAACCCCTGCAAGTTGCCTTTGCTTTTCCAGGTAGTGAAGACAGAAGGCGAAACACGTGTTTCTGGTGTCTAGTATGGCCTGCGAGGCAGAGAGGTCATTCACCATTGTTTCCCTTCTCCCAACTGTGGGTACAAGCTGGTAGGCGACAGTCCCTGACCAGTTTGAAGGGAGTGAGACAAGTCCCTGCCCTTGGTGGCTGCCCCATAAAATCACCAAACACTTACTGGGCAGTACCCTACCTAATAAGAGAGGTGGGGTTAACAGCCCTAATGACAGCTGGACAAACAGCCTCAGAGATGTCTGCAGAAAGCCAGAACACAAACCCAAGTCTCTGCCATCTGGAACCATCACAGTGGGCAGAAACTTCGTCTGCCAAGAGAAGAGGAAGTGGCCGTGGGGCAGGCTTCCCTCAGGAAGAGTAATTCACAGGACTGGGAAGGAGAGAGGGGTGACAGGGAGCAGAGGGCAGGAGGCCAGGGTTGGGGTGCCAGCCTGGGATTCGACGGCGGGGCGGGGCGGGACGCGACGGGCCCAGCCGGGGAGAGACAGCCGCGCCCTCTGTCGCCCCACCGCCGCCAGCCGCTCGACCACGGCCCCGCCCGCAGCGGAACGAGAAGCCAGCGCGTCCTCGGCCATCCCCAAACTGGATTAGGGGAGGAGGTGGCGGGGACCCGAAGCCTAGTTGTAAGGGCTGAGCCCCCTTCTCCTGCCCTCCCCACAGTTCAGAGCCCCGGGGGAGAGGGTGGGGTATAGGCGCGGTACAGGAGGCGCGGGGCCAATCTTGGGGCCCCAAGTCTAAGAAGACATCCGCCTGCAGTAGAAATCAGGCGGTGGAGCCAAAACAGAGGGGTCCGCGTGGGCCCGGGCGCCCAGAACTGAAGGGCTGGGGTGGCATCAGTCCTGAGCCCGGGAGGGTGGGGGTCGGGGAGGGCGGCTGGAGACCCGCAGGGCTGGAGACAGGCCGCTAATGGTTTTTGGAGAAGGCTTCTGGCGCATTAGAGGTCTGCTGAGAGCCGCACCGGGAGGGCGGGGAAGGGATGGGGCCCTGGGGCCGCTGAGCTGCGCAGGGAAGGGAGATAGGAGTTTTGGAGAGCTGGATAGACCACGGTCTGCACGGGCCAGAAGTTGGGGTGACTTTTTGTGCTAACTTAGCTCCCCCGCGGCTGCAGACAGACACAGGGGCTGCTTGCTATTGGCTACAGGCCTGCTGAACAGGAATGAAGACTTGAGTGAAGGTGCTGCTGAAGGAGGGGGTATTAAGGGGCTTGTGTTAAAGCTGTGAGTGCCCAACACCTTGTATAAGACAGAAATGCCAACTGCAAAGCCATGCATGGGGTAGGGGCTGGGGGGCCTGCTAATAAAGATGGTGGGGACTGAAATACCCCAAGGTGCTGTGCTGCTAGAGTGGGTGGGCTGGTGTGGGGGGGTGTGGTCTCCTCAACAAGTCCCTAGCATACTGGCAAAATCCCCCACCTCCCTGAGCTTCCCTCCACTTTAAGCCTTCTCCCTTCATCAGCCCCCTCCCTCTCACTGATCCCTTCCCCTTACTCAGTCCCCTCTCCTTTGGCCCCTGCCAATCCCTGCAGAGACTGTACAAGGAGGCTGCCACCTCCTCCAGCCAGGCCCAGACCTGCTGTTCCCCCCTCCCCCACTGGAGATGGCCCCAGGCAAGAGGAGCTTTCTCCTGAGAGGACCCCAATTCGTTTTAGGGAGGTGACCCAGAAGAGGGGCTTGGCCTTGAGTGCAGGCTGGTGACTTCAAAGCGCGGTGGGTGGGGTTGGCGCCTGGTCACAGGTGCCACTCAGGGTGGGCCAACCTGCCCAACCAGGTCAGGGCTTGTGCTGCACCCCGCCCTCTGCCCAGAACATCGGCACAGGCCTGACAGCAGCCCCACCCACCACGGAGTCCTCTGGGCCTCAGGAGAAAGACCTGAGACACAGGCTCCAGGATTCACGACAGAGGGCCTGGCAGCGTATCCCATCCTTCTCCCACCCTGGTGCCGAGTGCCTACACACACCCAATCTCCCACATGCACACCCACAGAGCTCCCTGGCCAGGTAGAGGCAGAGTTGGGTTACAGGACCTCAGTAGGCTACACCTAACTTTGTCCACAAGTTTTTCCTGCTGACTATCTTCTCCTCTTCCTGGAATTCTTAGGAAACTAGCAGAGGATAGGTCAGTCCCCAGTCTGGCACTGGCTCCTTTGGGTTATGGAATCCTTGGAGCTGCGTTGGCCGAGACTCCCTCTCTCTGCAGGGAGTCCTCTGCCCCCTAACCAGACCACATGTCAAATGGACATGTGCATGTTCCTTCACATAGCACCAGGTACTCAGGGCCATGCTAGGCTCTGGGGCTTAAAACAAAGACTAAGAGTTTTTTCCTTCCCATAGGAAGCTGATAGCCTCAGTTTGCTTGTCTGTAAAATGGGACTAATAATAATATCTACCATACCATGTCGTTGTGAGGATTAAATGAAATACCATGTAAAATTCTTAGCACACTGCCTAGCATAGAGTAGGTGCTCAATAAATGGCAGGTGTCACTGTTATTGGTATTAATATTACTCTAGTGGGGAGACTACATACGGAGAACCACGTATGCTGTGGAGGGGACTGGACCCAAGCAAACTGAGTGGGTCCTGGCCTTGTACGGATTGCTATTTGCCCCTGCACCTACAGCTCACCCCAAAAAAATCCCCAGGATTCAGACTGACCCATCTATCTATGAGAGGGGACTCCAATCCCCCAGGCAGAGGCAGGAATGGTCAGCGGGGCACTTGGCTCATGGCCACATATGGTGAAGACTCACTGAGGGAGACTAGGGCTCCAAGAGGAAGTGTCTCAGTCAATCAAGTTCCAGGAAGGCCTCATGGAGGAGAGAGCTCCCAGGAGCAGTGGGAATAAGCAGAGGGAAGTGGCTGGCATATCCTGGGCCAGAGATAAGATGAGACAAAGGAGGAGGGGAAGATGCTGGGAGAACACAACCGAAGGTAAGTGGGTGGAGAGGCAAGAGAAGTGGAGAGGGCTCCCCACTATGGCTCCTTCCAGGCCCTGGGCTGGCAGGAACAGGCTGGGTACCAGTGAGCTATGTCAGTGTCAGGCCCAGTAAGCCTGGCTTCTCTGCCAGCCTACGCCTCTGCAAGATGCATTTCTCTCTGTTAGTCCAGAAGTCCAGTTGGCAGGTGGGCGTTATGTAGTGGACCCCGACTGTGCCCGGCCCTGAGCACAGGCAGTGACTGAAATCGTCAGGTTCCCTGAGCCTGAGTGCCTACTGTCTGGAGGGAGCAGTGACCCCTCTATCTGAGGAGGCCTCTTAGAGGCAGACATCAGGCTGGACAGAAAGGGAGGGTGACAGGGAGGCACTGACTGGAGAAGGAAATGTGGGAAAACAGAGTGGGCCAACCTGAGGACCTCCCCCTGCCAGGGGGAAGGAAAGGAGGGGTGGCCTGGCCAAGTGGAGTGGGATTTGAAAGGCTTCAGAGCCTCTAGGGTCAGGGGAGGGGAGGGGGATAGGAGGGATGCCCTAGCTCTGGTTCCTGGCCTGAGTGGGAGGGGGTGTCTCTCCCTACAGGCCCTGGACTCTGGCTACCTCCCATCTTCCTCAGTCAGGGCAGCAGGAGCTGGATCGGCCACATTCCTCCATTCCTCAGAGGCCCAAGTTGCCATCCTGCTGGGCTTGGAAGAGCCCCTGAGGGCAGGCTGGTCTCAGGGCTGGAAAAACTGGTCTTCCTGCCCCCCCCCCCCCATCATCATCAACCTGGAGTTCTAGGAGAGGTGTCAGCAGGAACTGGAGGTTCCCTACATTCCACACTGGATGGGAATGCGAGGAGTGGGGGAGGAGAGAAAGCAGGGGAAGTACATGGGAGGAGGAAGTGGGACAGCAACAAGTGAGCCAGGTGCTTCTCTGGCTTGGCTAGATGGTGGGGGCATTTTTAATGGACTTCAGAAGCAGCACAAGGTAGGGGTCAGAGCTTTTGCTTTTCCAGTCTGAGAGGGAAGATGTCCTGCTTGTAAACAGAAAAGCTTAAAGTCAGACATCAAGAAGGACATCCCCAACAGATTAACTGGATTATTCTAAAGAAGGACTGAAGTCTTCTCTAAGGAGAAAAGGAAAGCGCGGCTCTCAGACTGGGATGAGCCCGAGAGGTACAACCTTAGGATGGGACTGTCCCCTCACCTTCCCCTCCTCCTACCACGATGGGGAGATGCAAGATGGAGGCACTGTGCCACTGTCCCCATGGACCCCTCCTGCTTCCCCAGCCCCTAGGATGTGTTAGACCTAAGGAAAGGCCTAGCCCCTAGCACAACCGCGCTGAGTATCCTTTGCAACAAGAGAGATTTAGTGTAGACCCCAAGAAGGAACCCTGGTAGCCAAAAGTAAGCTTGTTAATTCCCAAAATTGGCCCAGGGGACATGTCAAGCCCAGCTCTCTTCTTAGAATATTCTCAGTGTGTTACCTGGGTCCTTCTCCCCTCTCTGGGCTGTGAGCCGCCCCATCTCCCTACCCCCACCACCTGCTGTAGTGCTGGTTCAGGGTAGGTCTCAGCAAGTGTGGGCTGGGATCTAATGACCAAGTCCTAGGCCCTTAGGTTTGTTTCCATGGCTCCAGGATCTTCTTCCCTAGAAACAAAACCCTGCCACTCTTAAAGAGGAAAAGACCAGGTATCTGCTCAAGGTCATTTCCCATCATTCAGGGAGAAAGGCATTGAGCTTTTGTTTCTCAAATTGCAGGACTGGATCACCCACTTGCCTCAGAATCAGGGGAGCACCTGTTCAAATGTAAATTCCCACAGTCTCCCCTTTGTAACCCACTAGACCCAGGATCCTGTATTTTACGCTCCTTTTCCCATCGAGGGCCCTACCCATAAGTCCATCAGTGATTCTGAGAGGTTTAAGAATCTCTGCAAGGGACCAGTCCAGTGAGCAGTTCCTAGGGGGCAGTGTTTGGGTGGCTGGGACCAGGTAGGTGGAAGTCTTCAAGCCTCCTGTAGATGCAGGGAGAGGAGTGTGACTGGAAGGGAAACTTCCCCACGGCAAGGGGCCCAAATAACGTAGACCCTTTCCCAGGGTCTCTGCTTCTTTCATTTGACATTCACTTGATAACGTTTACTGCAAGCCCACTAAGTACCAGGCCACTGTGCTACAGGCTGGTCATTGCAGAAGAAGTCCTGCCCATCTGCCTGAGGGGCAAAGGGGGGGGGCTGGCATGGAGGCCAGAGGATGGATACAATGGCCTCTTAAGGTTCCCACGGACCCAAAGGCATCTCTACCCAGCCGTCCCACCCCCAGCTCTCAGGCCAGGCTTCTCTCTGCCTCCTCACAGCACTGCCCAGCCCAGGTGAGAGTGGAACTTCCTGAAGGTGCTGGAGGGGAAGGGACCTGTCACCCTGTAGTCTCATCTCCAGCTGAGATGTTCCTGAGTGGAACGTCAGATAGAATTAGTAAAATGCATCTTATTGTTTCATCATTCATTTATTCACCAGGCCCTTCCTCTGTCCCACACTGGGACTTCAAACACAGATAAGGCATACTGGATGCCATCAAGAGACGCTCACAGCCTTAAGGAAAAGCCACACACGGCGTAGACACTCGCAACGTGGGGTGTTCAGGCATTCAATCTTTCAGTCACGTATCCGTGCATATAATTCTCGTGTATCTAAAGAGTCTTTCACCTGACCCTCTCCAACCACCAGCGCTGCCGTAAAGAACAGGGGCTTTGTAGTCAGAGAGTCCTGAGTTAGAATCCAGCCTTCTGGCACCTGGTGGAAACCACTCAGGCTTTGCTCCTTGCACATGGGACTTCCCCTGGCTTGTTAGACAGCCAGGAGCAATGCCAGCTAGGGGTAATGAGGTAACAGCACATCAGTGAGCGAGTTTCTCATAGATTTCTCCTGTTGCTACTTCTCCAGTCAAAGCACTTATCACACTGTGTGGGCTTGGCCTGTTGTCTGTTCTCGGAAACACACACATTGCATACAGGAGACTGTGGGTCTTGTTACCTAGGTGTGCAGTAAAGGTTTGCTGTGTGAATGGGTGCTCAGTGTGCAAAGATAAAGAAGGAGTTGGGTGGTACCCTGAAAGCTCTGCCTGTGATTGGATCTATTGGCTGGTGCTTGGTGGAGAACCCGCAGTCCCTTGGATCAGGTTATCCCACGAAGGCTTAATGCTGACTCCTCTGACCCTCTTAGTCCCAAGGACACAGGTATTCTGAGCTGCCAGGTGAGTGTGGAGACAGACGCACATATACAGAGTGACCTCCACATAGTCCTCCAGCGGGACCAGAGGGGCCAAATGCAGCCAAAGAGAGGGGGACAGCTGGGTCTCCTCCCAAGCTCTGCCTCTACCCCCACCTCCCCATTTTGGAAGTAACAGTTCCCTGCTCACCCCTGAGAGAAGCCTTTGTATATATGTGGGAAATGTTTGAAATGTCTAGCCCTTACCGTGTGCTGCCGTGAGCAGCCGGTGGCCAGCATGAGTGGCCAGCAACCATCGTGAGATGCTGTGTGCTACTGTGTGCTGCTGTGGGCTGCCATGAGTGGCTAGTGGCCAGTGTGAGCAGCCGGCAGCCAGTGTGAGCAGCAGGCAGCTGGCGAGAGCTGCCGTGAGCTGCTGTGAGCGACGAGCGACGGACTGACTGGTGACCGACTGCCGCAGCCGGGGTAGCGCAAGGCTCATAATACCAGCAGGGGCCAGGGAGCTGTGTCCTACACAACTAGACTGAGAAACAATGGCTTGAACTGGAATGGGGGGGGGAGGCAGAAGAATGGGGGAGAAAAAAAAGAAATGTCTAGCCCTGAGAGAACATTCACACACTTCCCAGACATGAAGACCCAGGAGGCAGGAAGGTATCTCCTGGGCCCACCACCTACTTTCAGACATGCCAGTCTGATTATCCAGAACTTCCCTGGTCTTTCTCTTTTCTGCAAGAAGCTTCCAACAAAGAGAGGAGAAGAATGTTCCCCTACTGCCCGGTCTGCACCCACCACTCTGTAGGGAGCGAGTAGCCTTCCCTAGACCACTCAGCCAGCTGAGTGCCACCCCAAAGAAGAAGGCCCTGCCCAGGGGTGCGGGGGAGGGAACAGCTCAACTTCCACCCAAGGGGATTTGGGTCAGACTTGAGGAAGGACTTCCTGAACAGGCAGACCCCGCCCCCAGGATTATATGGTGGGGGGGAGGCAGGATGCCCTCCTCTAAAGGGTGACAAATGTGCATACACTCAGGCAGCATCTGTCCAGAGGCTTAAAGCACACACCCACTGTAACAGCTGTTCTGTATCCAAGGAGACTGTTCTACAGAGCATGCGCGCACAAACACAAAGGTACTCAGACAAGCATCCTTGTTCAGTGTTACCTGTGAGGATGAAAGATTGGAGACTGCCCAAATGCCCCTGCTGAGATGTTAACCACGTGAGAGCGCGTCCACCTAGTGGATACTCTGTTGCCCTTAACCATAAGATCGTTCTGTTTACACAGATGGGGAACGATGCAAAAACAAGTCTAGGAACTGTTTGTTCTATTACTGTTTGTTAGTTAAGTCCCATTTATGTTGAAAAAACATTTTTTAATGCTTAGGAAGGTCTGGAAGGAAGCCCATCAACTTTAACCACGGTGACCTGTGATGCATTTTGAATGCTATAGACTTCTGTATTGTTTACAGAAGTTCCGAGCAGGATGGCATGTAGCACTTTGGTAATTTCTTAAAGGAAACAATGTTTTTTTAATTGAACATAAAGGGTAGAGGGGAGGAAATAGGGCAAGCACCCTAAGGAGACAATTTCCCCTCCCGGCCCCTCACTCCCATGAGTCTCAGCTCCAGTGAATATTTACAGAGCATCTGCTCCAGCCCAGGCAGGGCTTTAGGGAAGAAAGAGTCTGATCTTTGCCCCAGGGGCTCTGGTTAAATGGGAGAGACCATGCCTCAGCAGTCCCTCTACAATGCTGCAGACCCAACCTGGCCCCCACACACAGGCCTGCAGAGGAGATACTGGAGAACAGTGTCTCAGGGTGGGAGGTGCGGGGTGGGGAGTAGCTTCATAGAGTGTTGGGAAGCTACAGTTAAGAGGGACTGGAAAGAACCTCAGCTGTGGTAATCTCCATACATATGGGTGAGCACATACATACACACATACATACACATGTGCGCGCACACGCACACACACACACACACACACACACACTCACTCACATTGTCAAACCTATAGCTTCTCAATTCAGCAAACTGAAGCCCCCTCATGCTGACACCCGCATACCACCTTGGGCATTCTCAGTCCCACCCTGAAAGTCTCTGTCACCCCCTCAAGCCCTGCTCAGACAATTCCAGGTATGATTTGGGGGGTGAGGGAGCGGGAGGTCCAATGGGAGAGGCGGAAACAAAGAGGGAGAAGAAAGAAGCCCCCTCCATTATGAAAGCCCTGCAGACCACACCCCCCTCAGGCTCTCTTCCCTCCATTTCCTTGCACAGCCTGTGAAGGCAGGGCATCTTCTGTCCCTTTCTCCCTCACAGCTACCAGAGACGTCTGAGCAGGACCCTCAATTTCCAGGAGAGAGCAGAGACCCTGACATCGAGCATGGGAGAGGGGGGTCCCTCACCCAACACTGTCTTTAATTGTTCCGAATGTCCCTGAAGAAGATTTTCCCGGAATATCTGTGGATGGGAAGTGTAACTAAATGTAAGGGAAGAGTTGAGACGGGCCTTGCCCAAAGTCTCCCGGTACAACCACAGCAGAGGCTGGACTGGAAACACACTCAGGGTTCTGTCCCCTACGGCACGTCCTCCTCTTTCATTCTCCCCGTCATGGCCCCAAGAGACCAGAACAAGCCAGTGTATGTACTTCCCACACCGAGGCATTGGAGGTTACCCCAGGTCCGCAGGCTCATTCCTGTCTTCCTGAGACTTTGCCAGGATTCTTCACCCTCTGTGCAACCCAGGGCAAGCCACTTGACCTCTCGGTGCCTCACTTTCCCCAGGTGTAAACTGGGAGTCGGGAATACTAATAACTAGGATCAAATGAGATGATGTTTGTGAAAATATCTCGTATTAGTGACTGTTTCTTTTTTAAAAATAAAGGCGGCCTCTTTTGTGGGGGAGGAGGAGGGTTAAAGTGAAGGCAAGTAAGTACCTGCCAGGTGAGAGGGCCCTTCAAGGGAGGGACGAACCACAGCTGTTGGGCAGCACCCAGAGGCTTGAGTGGGAACTGCATGCCGTCCCCAGCTTGGCTCACTTCGCAAAGAGGAGGCTGGGGGAGCTGGAGGAGAGTCTAGCGCCCTGCCCCACCCCCAGTGGGCAGCTCTCTGGTCCCCTGCAGGACTCTGGGAGCGGGGCAGGCAGAAAAGATGCAGCGAGAGGTGGAGACTGGGTTTTCCACAGGCAGGGAGTTCCCCATCTCAAGGGGTATCTGGACCTGAAGGGGGTTAGGAGGGGGACCCTAGGGAAGGGGTGGAATGGGGAGGTGCTAGGAGGGGGTAGGTCCAGGCTGAGAGGTGGGGGAGCTGGCAAGGGCAAGTGTAGACAGGAGTGTCTATGGAGGGGGCAGCCTGAGAGCTGGAGACAGGCTGGCTGTTCAAGGGGAGAATGGAACCAAGAGGTTGGGGAAGCCATTTTGGCTAGTCCCCGGCCTCGAAGCCCCTCCAAAATAGGATGAGTTATTGTTGGTAGTGGCTTCTCTTTCCTGTGAAAATACCCTGAAACAGAGTTCTCGCTTCTTCCCTTCCCCTTTCCCCCACCCCAAGTTAGGCTTCCCCAGGTCCAGCCCTTCTTGGGAAGTTCCTTCTGGAACAACGTGACCTCAGATGTCCCCCTCCCTTCTGCCTGGGGCTGGGGGCAGGGAAACCACTGCTTCAGTCACGCCAGATAATCACCTCTGGTCACTCACTGTCTGGCCTCTTCCTCCAAGTAACTCCAAGTATCTCTTAGACATTATCTCACCGTGCAGGCTTAGTGGGTGGGGGGGGGGGTAGGGAGGAGGAAAAGTAGGAAAGAGGCATTTAAGAAGGGAGAAACTGAGGCCAGAAAGGACTAACACATCCACCTACCCCTCTTCCCCTTGTAGGCTGGAAAGGGGACACTTCGTCATGATCAGAGGTGGGATGGAGGGCAGACAGCAGAAAGAACTTCCAGGAGGAGAGCTGTGAAAATGAGAATTTGAAAGGCGCCTTTGGAGGAGCACCAGAGCCCAATGACTGCCAGACCCTGTGGTAAGGGCTTTATAGGAATCATCACATCCCTTCTCCCAGTGAGAGACACTGTACTTATTAGCCTCAGTTTATAGATGGGGAAACTGAGGCAGACGTTTGCCCAAGACTACACAGCAAGCCAGTGGAGATGCAGGATCCAAGCCCAGGGAATCTGACTCCAGAGACAGCCTGCTGATGAAACAATGAAGTAATTATTCCGGAGGCAGGAACAGGCCTGGGATGGCCTTTCGCGAATCTTCCTCGTAAAGGGCCAATAGAATGACCTTTAGGTTTCCATTAAGGTTGCTGGTACGACTCACGGGCAGCTGGGCTGTGCCCCTCTCCCAATCCTCACTGAAGACCCAGGCCTGAGCTGAACACACTGCTGGACTTTCTGTCCCCAGCACTTTCCTATGACCTGAGAATGATGCCTGAAAGAGGAAAATGAACCAGAAGAGGACCAGTCGTACTCACTTTTCCTGTGTATATAGGAACCTCATGTCTTGCTTAGTGCTGGCTCTTGAGCCTCCTTCTTCCCTCTCCTGTCCACTGCCCATCCACCCCCTCCATTGCCCAGCGCCACATCAGCAGGGTGGCCCTCCAAAGCCTGGAGCAGGGGAGTCATCCCCTAATTGCCCCACTCTAGGCCTGGATCTGGCACGTTTAACGTCATGCAGCCTGTGACCTGGGACGTTCCTCCGAGCGTCTGACCCAAATCTTTTCCCTAATACAAGGTGGAGGCTCTACATGGAGTGAGAGGTGCAGCCATGGTCCCTGCCTTCAGCTAAAGTGGGGACGAATGGCCTGACGATGTTGTTGGACACAGGACTTGGGACCCTGGAGGTCCCATGGCCACAGGACCCATCTCAGCAAGGATGGGAGGCAGGTGCCGCATGCTCAGCCAGGCCTGGACCCACCTGTCTCTCAGCTGTGTCCCTCATTAGAATAGCAAATGGGGCGGCAGCAAAGGGCTGCCTTATCTGATGGGAGCCCCACTCGGCTGCCTCCCCCGGAAGAGCCTCATTACCAGGGCCCCAGCCCCTGGCTCTGTCTTGCCTGTTGACTCTGTCATAAGAACAACACGACTCAGCAAGACTTCAAAGGGAGTCTCCTGGTGGTGCATGTGCGCAGGGGGGAGGGAGGGAGGGAAGGAGGGGGGAGGGGGGAGGGGGGGCAGACAGAGAACGGAGAGGGCCAGGGATTGGGCTGGGGGGGGGGCGTGCTCAGGGCCTGGGGTCCTGCTCTGAGTGGAGTGAGCGCTCTCTGTAGGCAGGACCAGAGTGCTGAGGCAGAGCTGCCTGGGCCTTCAGGGAGCCCCCAGTGAGCCCCCAGTTTATGGGGGAGACACAGCCCTGCCATGGGAGCCTCTAGTCTGATGGAGGAGGCAGCTCCCTCCTCTCTCTCTCTCTCTCTCTCTCTCTCTCTCTCTCTCTCTCTCTCTCTCTCTCTCAGACACACACACACAGACATGTAGCCTTGAATGTGGAGGCTGACTCTCCTGCACACCTGGGCGGTATACATCTGGCTGGCTGCAGGTTGAGGAAGGCAACCCAGCTGTCCTCTCTCTCAGGCTCTGGGATCCTGCCCTGGACCCACAGCAGAGTCTGAGGTCTCACTGCATGACTGTTCATCTAGATTCCCACCCGGATCCGACCATTGCAGCGATTCCCAAACCCTCAGAAACCTCCAACACCCCCTCCACCACCATGGGTCTGGTGGGAAGTCTTCCCTGGGTTCTGTCCTTGAATCTTCCTGCTGTAATTGCAGCTTCCTATCTTGAAACCTTGGCTGGGTAGAGCTTCGAGGAGATAGAGGTGTTTTAGGAGGCTTTCCCCCTACCCCACGCCATGAGAATCATGTTGTTCTCCCAGGGGTCCTACCTGGGAGGACACGATGGTGGGCCGGTCCAAGAGAAGCATCACACCCCTAGCCTCCAAGGGTTTCTCATCCCACCTACCCCCTTCATCCCGGGCCTCATTAAGGAAGGCGGTTAACCTCAAACAACAGGCAAATTAAACTCCTGAAGACATCACATTGGAGGAGCCCAGAGGGTAAATGGCAGGCAACATGTCCAGGCTTTGCAGTGATCCTGTGCCCACTCTCAATTCCAGGGCTCCCTTTTCTCCCCGGGTCAGAAAAGACCGAAAGTTGAGCTTGGTTGGGGCAGAGCATGGCATCTCTGGGCTTCTGGAATAGACACTCCTGAGAAAGATCCAGCACTGATGTCTTCCCACGGAGCAGTGTCATTTCCAGGGGCTGCAAGCATGGGGTACCAAGAGCCCTGACATGTCACAGCACAGGAGCTCCTGCAAAGCCATGGTGCCAATGAGGCCGACAAGGAGATGAGGATGCTGTGGGGGTACCACAGGAAGAGAGCATGGGCTAAGACGAGGACTGGGGTAAACCACAAAAAATAGACCTGTGCGCAGACAGCAGTGCACGGTTCATCTGAGACGATGTCCCATCGGCAATATAGATGATTTTAAGCATAGCAATAGTTCATAGTTCTCTGTTTTAATGTGTGTGAAAAAATATACCTGGTCGTCAGGCCATGATTTCACAGGTGTTATTGCTTGGAAGTATTTATTTGTTTGTTCTATTTCACAAATACTTATATGGCACTTTCTATGCACCAGGCACTCTCCTAGCCACTTTGCAAATACTGAGTCATTGAATCCTCACAATAACCCAATAAGGTAAGTATTATTATTCTCCCCATTTCACACATGAGAAAACGGAGGCAAAGAGAAGTCAAGAGACTTGACCAAGTCACATAGCCAGTAAGTGGTGGAGAAGCTCAGTTTAAAAAGTGGATTGATACCAAATCAGCCAACTTGAAAAGTCCCATGCTGCAATAATTGTGACGGTGGGGTCCCCACAGCTGAAATGTGGGAAGAACTGAATTCAAGGGACATAACTGGAATTTCATTTCCAATGACTTATGTTCCATTGTTTGTAAATTCATTTAAAATAAAAGAATATTTTCATTCATATCTCCAGGTGTATTGCAACCTTCCACCCATTCCCCTCACTTTTCTCTGCTCAATCCCAGCTGATGAGAAAAGACCTCAGACAAGAGATTCATCCTCGCGTGTCTTGACCTGGGTCCTGGCATTAGGTCAGTAGCAGAAACCATAAAATTCACATTTTTAGCTCTGCTTGTGAATTCAAATAATTGCTGAATGCCTGCTACACATTCTGTGCTGTACTCGGTGCTAGAAAAAGAATAAAAGGCAGGGAGGGAGGAGGAGGGAGAGGGAAGGGAGAGGACAGGGCAAGGGGAGGGAGGGCAGGACTAGGCTGCTTTTCTGTGAACCCCCACCAGGAGATAGCCCCTATTTTCTACAGCAGAGGTGCTGTCTGCCCTCCCCCACCGCCCTCACCCACCATCAGGAATGGCCGTGCACCTCTCAGACCTAGCGACACAGCTCTAGCCCAGGTCATCCAGGAGACCAGCCCTTTGATCTATGGGCTCTGTCTGCTCCTTACCCATAGCCCCATTCCTGGCTCCAGCTGGGGTAGGTGAGGTGTGCAACTGAGAGGTGAGGGGGGCAGGCTAGGGAGCCACGGAGCTCTGGGGAGAATGCCCCAGCCCCTGGAGGAGCAAGAGGGATTAGGGGACAGGCGGGTGGTGCAGGAGCCTCTCCAGACACTTTCATCTCCCCACCTGGGCTGTGGCGCTGTCTCCACCTATCTGTCTGCCAGGTCTCCTCTGCCTGCAGGCCTGCCCTCAACCTCCCCACCCTGGGTGGGTTTCAGTCCCCTCCTACCCGCCCTCCTCATTCCATCGCCCTCCCCAGTACCCCACCTCTCCCTGGCCTACCCATCCCTCCTGCTCAGCCCAGCTACTTCTGCTCTCCTGCTGGAAGCTGGCCCCCACTCCTCCTCACTCCACAGCCTGGACAAGGAGGCAGTCCCCTGCAGGTCCCCTCTGTGCCCTTAGGGCCAGTCCAGTTGTTAGGAAGCCTATTTCAGATCACTTCAGACTTTTCCATTTTGCCTTCCTTCCCCCCATGTAACTCAAATGTATGCATCTTCTGCCCACCAGGCCCCTGGCAGCCCATAAACAAATGATGGGCAGGGCACTCGGGTACCTTGCATGTCACAGGCTCAGTTCCTTACTCAAGGCAGTATCTCTTATTCCTCAAAGATAGAATGGGGGAGGGAGATGGGAGGTGGTAAGAAAGGGAGAAGGGAGAGGTCCAGTTAGGAGCCACCAGCACTAATGCAAACATAAAGCATGTGTCATGCACTGTTCTGTGTCCAAAGTGCCTTAGGCTCATTAACTCACTTAGTCTTCATTGCAAGTCTATGAGGTACACACTATTTCTATTCTCTTTTTACAGATGATAAACATGAGGCACAGAGAGGTTAAGTAACTTGCCCAAGGTCACACAGCTAGATGTCAAGGGCAGGATTTGGACCCAAGCAGTCTAGCTCTCTGCTCTTGCTATGTAATTTTCCTGTTTAACAACACTTCACCTACAAAATCTAGCTGAGGCTCCTCAGTGAGGCACTCAAAGCCCTAGCCAAGCTCCAAGCTCCCTCTGAAGCATTCTCTCGGACTATATCCTCCTTGGAGCCTGTCATGCGGGGTCTCTGGTCCCGCTCTCCGCACCAGAACGCAGGATATGGTGAGGCCAAAAAGGAACACCCACGGAGCCATAGATAGGGGAGTCATACTACTATAGTCTTGCTGGCGGCTGGGTTGGAGACACAGGAAGCAGGAGCTACATGATCCGCAATCCACCATCCGTACTTGCTAACCCCACTTACTAGCCGCAATCTGCTGTCCACTTCTCTGCCGATCAACAACCCCTTCCTAACTGCAATCTGCGCTTGCTAGCTCAGCCACAGCAGTTATATCAGTGGCTAATGGCTAACTGGTTACAGCTGATGGCCATCTACCACCCGAGCCAGCACCTTTCCACGTGAGGCCGAGAGCCTGGAAACTGCTCTCTGGGACTCTGTCCCTACACTCACCTACTTTCTGGGCACAGCCAGGTTCTCTGGGCACTGCCAGGCTTTCTCAGGTTACTGCCAGGCTTTCTGGCACATCCAGTCTTTTTGGGCACAGCCAAACTTTCTGGGCACAGCCACGGTTTCTCATGGTATCGTGCTGGAACAATAGTGGCTCACAGCCAAGGTGCTTACATATTCTCTATGGCGGCGTCTGGTTGAGACATAGAAAGCAAACATCCACCTGCACCCCAATGAGGGGTCTTCCTGCACCACAGTCTCACTGGTGGCCAAGCGAGACACAGGAAGCAAACATCCGCCAGTTCCAATACATGGTGGTACGGTCCCAAGCAAACAGTCAAGCGGTCCATCAAATCAGGAATGGAAGGCAATTCCCCATAGTCCACAGTCATTCGCCAGGGCTGTGCATTGACCTCACAACGTGTGCCCTCTCCGCAGGGCGAGGGCTCCAAGTCCTCCCCAACCTGGGGGTGAGAGACGAGCTTGACCTCACCCGCATCCTCCACTGAGGACTCAAACATTTCCTCCTGGGACTAGAAGTCCCGCATCCGGGCTGCCTCAGCAAGCACTTCCCAGCCCACACGGCCACAATGACCCTCGCCTTCTCCAGCCTATGCCGGTCGGAGAACCGTCCACATCCTCCCACCCCTCCTCAGGGGTCCAACTCCTGAGAACAGTGGCTACTGGATACCACACACTGTGGGGGCCACATGTCCTCCTGCCCAGAGTCAGACACCATTCCTACCTGGTCGGAATCCTGCTCGCCGCGCCAGGCGTCCGATTGGGTGGAGGCCTTCAGTGTAAGATGTCCGCCACCCTCGGAGTCTATGGCAGCAGCAAACCACCAAAAGGAAGACGATGCTTGCTTTGGCCAATAGGGCGGCGTGCCATCCGGAGGCTTGAGAGGACCACCAATTCAGCGAGGGGTCACGCCTCTCCCAGGCAAATCGTGTTTCCTGTTCCTGGTGCTGCTCCTCACCGGCTTCCAGAGACTGACTGTTCATACGCACAAACTGTTCTACCGCCCTTCGGAGAGTTCTGGCCGGCACCGTACCCTGCGCGCTGCACCATGTGTCATGTGGGGTCTCTGGTCCTGCTCCCAGCACCAGAATGCAGGATATGGTGAAGCCAAAAAGGAACACCCACGGAGCCATGGATAGGGGGTTCATACCACTATCGTCTCGCTGGCGGCTAGGTTGGAGACACAGGAAGCAGGAGCCATACAATCCACAACCCGCTAGCTCCTTGCTTGATAACCCCACTTGCTAGCCGCAATCTGCCGTCTGCTTCTCTGCTGATCAACAGCAACACCTTGCTAACTGCAATCTGCGCTTGCTAGCTCAGCCATGGCAGTTATATGGCTAACTGGTTACAGCTGACGGCCATCTATTATCCGAGCCAGCACCTTTCCACATGAGGTCAAGAGCCTGGAGACTGCTCTCTGGGACTCTGTCCCCACAGAACCTGACAGACTGAATCCCACCTCTGCCAGCTCCCTAGTTGTGTGACCTTAGGTGAGTCGTTCTATCTTCTTGGGCCTCAGCTCCTCATTGCTAAAATGGGGGGTAATGATAGCTATTCTTAGGCAGAATCAATGAGAGCACCTGGGTAAAGTACCCACTAGCTGCCTGGTATTAGTAGATCAATACAGAGCAAGGAGGAAGAAGACCGAGTTCTCAGATGGTGAGTTGAAAGTGTCTGGGTTGTGGGTGGGTGTGGAGGGGAGGGGTCTCTTGCCAGGGGTTAGGGTGGGAGGGGGCTGTCACCCAGAGAAAAATGTGCTCTGGAGTGGCCTGGCCAGTTGCTAGCAGGGGACCACATTAGCACTCAGCTCCCAGGGTAAAATGGTACCAGATCCCATCTCCCACTCCGATCTCCCACCCACCCGTGGAGGGGCAGCCCTGTCTGGGGCCACATCAGGACCTCCGCCTCCTGCCAGTGCCCAGTAGGCCCCAGAGCCAGGGTGCACCTCACAAGATGCTGCTGGGGCTGCCAGGCGCTGCCCCTGGAGGAGAGAGCGCAGCTATCATTGGGACTGGCCTAGGCTCTAAGTGTGGAGGCTCCTGTGGGCCCAGCACTGAGGGGCTGACATCTGTGTTAGGACGCGGAGGCGCTTGGACTCAGCCTGAGACAAGCTCATTCATTCCTTGATGGCTCTGCCCACTGGTCTGAGCCAGACACACAACCTACCCACGAGGGACTCAAGACTTCCCTGGCTCTGAGGAACAAACCAAATTGTTTCCCAAATGGGATAAACAATAAGACAGAGTGGGAAAGAAGGGGCCTGGGATTCCAGAATCTGGGATACTTCCTGAACCGCAGATGCTCTCCTCCGAGGCCTTAGCTGCAAAATGGGGAAACACTTCACCACACTCCTGCCTGCGCCTCAAGATGGCAGGGGGCTCAAAATGGGATCCGGTGTGCGAGTGTGTGAACTGTAAAATGCTTATAAACTCAAGCAGTTCCTATTGGAGATGTGTTGTCAATCAATTGCAAATTCATCTATTGGAGTGATGGCTACACAAACTGGTTTGGGTCAGTTGGAGCGTTCAGCACCCACCCAATGAGTGGGTCCCAGACACCCCCAGGATGCCATCCTCCTGAGCTCCCCCACGGTAGCCCCAGCCCAGAGCCTGAGGCCTGCTGTTGCTTGGATGCAAGGAGGACGTGGTGGCCCTCCTCACTCTCCTTCACCCCGCCTGGCACCCTTCCCTGGGTTGAGAAGGACTGGGACGGTGTCAGGGAGGAGATAGCCCCCCAGACTATGATTTTCTAGATCTGGGGAGGGAGGCAGACAGATGAGAAGTGGGGGTGCTGGCTGGCCCACCTCCTATCCCCCACTTCTGAGGGCCCTGCTTCCTCCTCAAAAGCTGAGTGAGTTCTCCAAGGAAGGGCAGGGAATGAGTCCCTTCACAGCCTTCTGGGCTGAGAGGAGGGTGTCTCCCTGAAAGACTAGTAGGAGACTGAGGCAGAAAGAGGAAGAAAGAGAAAACTAAGCAGGGACTCTCACAGGGGCTTGGCTCCAGGGTCTCTAAGAGGCCCTGATGGTCAAAATAAATGCCAGTGACCTCAGCATCCAGAGTTTCAGAGTGAAGTTCCCTGCATCCTGACAGCCTTCAGGCAGCTTCCCAGGGCCTCACAGCTCAATTCCGTCTGTCCCCTCTGTCCCCTCCAGCTCTGGTATCCTTCCTCCTCCCCTCCCTCTCTCCCTCCCTCTTTCCCCCCATTCCCTCTTTTTCCTTTCTTTCCTTTCTTTTCATCTATTCAAAGAATGGAGTGGCTACTGTCAGCCCAGCCTCAGTAAGTGCTGGAGATCTCGTGGTTCTGTCTGGCTGGGAATTGTGTCCTTATTTTGCTGTGTGGACCCAGCCCTCTCGATTCCCAGTGTATTTCATCTCTCCCATCAAACTCAGGGGTCTCCGGGCCAGGGCAGCTCCTCTCCCCTCAGATTGGGACTCCCAGAGCAAGCCCTGTGTGTCCTGCTCAGAGGCCACCCCCAGGGCAGGGTGGCAGGAGGACCCGTCCCTCCCTGCAGCATAGGTGTGCTTGGACAAGTCTGTCTAGGGTGAGCATGCCAATCTCAGCCCAAATCCCCAATTTCTAAAGGCAAAAAATTCCCTCCTCCGGGCTTCTCCCCAGCCAAGAACCTCAGACTGGAATTCCTGCCAAGTTGGCAGAGTTGGGAAAACAGGCCACAGTTCCTGGGGTAGGGGAGAGGGTGAGAACCAGGGAGCCAGATGCTAGAACCAGGAGGGAAAGCCTTCACATGTGAGGAGCTAAGGCTCAGAGAGGCGGGGGCCAACCAGGCCCAGGCCACACGGCAGGGCACAGGCTGGCGCCATTGCCCAGGCCACTGGAGCCGCCTCCCTGACCTGGCAGCCACACATAGTGAGGACTCAGGTTGCTGCTGAACAATTTCTCTCTCATTCCCATCACCACACTGCGCCTTAGGAGGGAGGAAGAGGAGACCACTCTTCCTCCATGCCTCCTCTGTACCCAGGCCTCAGAAATAGTGACCACCCCGCCCCTCCTTCCTAAACCACGTCCACCTGGGCTCTGGGGATCCCCTTCCTGCCAGCACAGGGAGGGAAGAGTGTTTCCAGGGGCTCGCAGAATTGGGGAGTGGTCCTGACACTTGGTCCCCAAAAGGTAGCTGAGCAGGGAGGGGAAAGAAGGAGAAAGGGGGAGGGACAAGGAAGGGAAGGACAGCCAAGGGAGGGAGGAGAAGCTGCTGCCCCTAAAGGTGGGAGGGAACCCTGGGCACGCACACTCACGTGCACACGTGCACACGTACTCACGCCTGTTGGCTCCCTCCCGCTCATGCTTACATACGAGCGTTCGTGTGTGCAGATGTCCTCTCACCATCAGAGACCCCTGTCAGTTCATGCACACAGTCACACTCAGGACTCACGTGCTGACATAATCACTTTCACTCGTTCACATTCAGAAACAGCCTCACGTGACTGTATGCGCTCCCGTAACCGTCCCCTCTCACACACTTATCTACAGTCGTGAGCCCTCACTCACATGCGCACTGAGTAGCCCCCCCAAGCACACCCCAGAGTCACTCACACTCACACACACACTTTCACACATGCACATATACACACTCACAGTCACACATCCTTGAGCTGCCTCTTGTGCCCCAGGTATGGCCAGCTCAGGGCGAGCTCCCCCAGCCTGAGGGCCTGGTCCCTTGAGCATCCCCCAGGCCTGGCCTCTCCTGGGGCCTGTCCAGAAACATCCAATATTGGGGTCCCTGCTGTAGCCCCTCGATTCCTGAGCTCCCATCCACCCAGTGGGCACCCATCTTTGCCGGGAACCTAGAACTGACCAGAACCGCCCAGGCCTGAGGGACGTGAGTTCCCAATGAGGGCCATATGTCCTGCCTGCCCCCCACTGTGTAGACCCACACTGGGCCCTGACACCCGAGCCCAGACAGCTCCTCCTCTCCCTCTAGGAGAGGCCCTGGAGAAAGCACCTGAGGATACCTGTGCCTCACTGTCCTCGTCTATAAAAAGGATGTGGTCATCTCATTCCACGCCCATGATGAAGGGCATGTGGCTCCCACGTGACTGGGGAAGGGCTCTGTCTTCTGGCAAACATCATGTCCAACGGGGGGGTGGGGGTTAGTCATGTCTTTCCTATTATCGCCCCTCCTCACAGCATCCTTGGGAGCAGGCCCAGGGAGGCCACATCAGAACTGCAGCATCAAAGCAGGGCTCAAACCAGCTCTCTCAGCCCTGGGCATTCATTCCCATCCAGACCACTCACTGCCCAAGGCTTGCCCCTCGAGGCCAGTTTCTCCAAGAGAGGCTTGGTCTATGGCACCAGGTGCCCTGGAGGTGGGAGAGAGGGGAGTTTGAGCCTCTTCTCTGGTTGGGATGGAACCCACTGTGCCTGACTGGCAGAAATTGCTAGAGATGCCTGAGCCCCAGCAGGGGGCTTGCCTTGAGGGGAGGAGACTTGTAGGATTCTTGATCCCCTATTTTCCCTATCAGACCATAGAGAGGCTCTTGGCAAGGTCCCCTTTCTCTTGGGAAAGAGAATGGACATAGCATCACCGGTCATAGGGCCACAATAGAGGCCAGCTGGGTGGGAGGTCAACCTGGCCAGAAAAACCAGACTTGGGAAGGACCTGAAGGCCATCCAGGGAGGGGTGGGAGGTGCTGAGGCTGTGCCCAGCCCAGAAGGCACCAACCAGGGAGGAGGCAACAGCTTGGAGCTGGCTCAGCTTGCTGCCTGCGGGCTGCCCCAGGGTCAATCTCAACAGGACAGAGACAAGGGTGGAGGCACAAGTCCCAGGTTCTGGGCAGAAAGGGCGCAGATGATGGCAGTCTTCAGTGTGGGTACCGGGTGCAAGTCACATTAACGAGAAGGGAGAAAGAAAAGGAGAGGAAACTGCAGTCTGGCGCTGGTCCCTGATCTAGACAGAGCATCGGAGAGACAGAGAACCAGAGAACCGAGGGGAGAGAGAGAGAAAGGGTAAGAAAGCATAGAGATAAAGGCGAGATGGATCCAGAGCAGGGAAGGGAGTGAGGGCAAGAGGCAGCCTGAGAGGCTCTAATTATGGGCGGGTGGAGGGTGGAAGCAGAGGGCAGCCTGTTTGAAGTCTGTGGTGGGAGGCATCAAAGAGAGAGGAAGGAGGCCAGCAGGGCGAGGGGAGACACAGGAGGGGCCACCCTCTGCCCAGGCCCACCTGGACCTCCCAGGTCCCACCGCACCCTGCCCCAGCACCCAGCCCTCCTACACCCAGCTGCCAGGACTGGCCAGTGGTCTGAGCCACCTAGTCACAGACCTGGGACTGAGGGTCGGGGCCTGGCCCCACTGCCCTCTCAGCATCCCCAGAGCCATGGCAGACTTCTGGCCTCAGGGATTGCCTGTCGTGGGGACGAGTGGGCATCCCTCATGGTGCCTGCAACTACAACCTACTTGTCTCCCGGCAAATATGTCCTGGCATCTCCCAGCCCCCACTTTTGGGGTCCTGAGGTGGGCTCCAAACAGCTCCAGCTTCAGCATTCCAGCACCAGTCTGCCTGATGTGCCTTTCCTTGGATCCAGAAAACTCCATCTCTCAAGATTCCCCCAGACTCTTTTGGCTACGAGGAGATATCCCAACATGACCTCTGGCCAACCCCCACATCAGCTCAGCAAGTCAGTTGTGCTGGAATCACCACAGAGCGGCTTCTGCAAAGTATATGTCTTTATACACTTCCTCTTCTTCCCATTCCAGAGTTCGATGCCCTTCAAGGCCAGAAAGTCCTTCTGGTGGTCTTGCCCAAATCCTGCATGCTGCCTCATATTTCAGATAAACGCCAGTGGGCCTATGCACAGTAGCCTTAGAAACACTTACAGGTCCTCACTAGGCCCCATCTCCTGTTCTGCTGTCTTCTCCTTCTCTGGGGGCCTCACCTACATCGCTTTGACATGTCCTTCTAGCTGCGGCTCCTTGGACCCATTCTTCCCAGCTGGAGCTGACACTGCAGGAAGTGGGGAGTCTCCAAAATGAGAGATGGAGGGGGCTTCAGAGAAGCCAGGCAACTCGAATAGGAATCCTGATTTTTCAATCTCCCAGATGGGTAATACAGGGCATATTCTTTAACCTTCCTGAGTCTCAGTTTCCTGATCTGTAAAACGGGGGAATTCTCCCTGCCTTGAAAGGATATTGTGAGAATTTAATGTGATGATGTATGTGAGGTACCTGGCATCCAGCAGGTACTCAATGCATGAAGCTCCTATAATTGTCATGGAAAGTAGACCACCCAGAGTCCCACAGGGAAGATTTTCCCCCAAGAAAAGGGCAAAAGAGAGTCCTCTTGGAGACAAGAGTAGGCCTGGCACCTGGGAAGGGACAGATAAATGATTCCACAGCCCACCCCCTCCACTCCCACCCACTGAGCTCACCCTTTCCCTGGCACCTAACCTCCACATGTCTTGTTACAGCTCCCCTTTGCCCCTCGCCTTTGGAGGACCAGGTCAGTGTTTTTGCCAGTGTCCACTATCTGTTGCTAGGGTAGCGTTGCTGCTGTCAATTTCTTGTCAGCATCACACCACCTGGCAGATGCCAAGCTAATTTCTGTGACTCTGGGTCCCTCCAATGCTGATTAAATGTCAGGGAAACCTGAAGGAACAGCCCCAGACCCTCAGAGAGTCCAGTCACTTTTCCCTGAACTTAGGAAAGGCGTGAGCCCACCAGAGATGCAGGAGAATCACACCTGCTCTGTCTGCACTCTGTATCCATCTAGGAGGAGACGCTGACCTTCCCAGGAGGGAGGAAGGGAGATGACGGCAGTCCAAGAGGAGAGTGAGAGCTGGACTCCCAAGACGAACCGGGCCTGTGTGTATGGCTGGCATGTCACAAGTGCTCAGACCCTCAGATTTCATAGATGAGATCGCCTCTCAGCCTTCTAGCTAAGAGCAAATGCAGACCTCATAGGTGAGAGCCAAACCAACCCCTGAATGTGACATGAATCAGGTTACAACTAGCCAGTGTCTTCGAGACTTTTCCATAACATGGTTTTTCTCCATTAGTCTAGACAATTTTGAGCTGACCAAAACCATGCCCTATGTATGGCCTATCTTCTAAAGGCTCCTGCAGGATCCCAAATCTCGGTCACAAATCTACTCACACACCTATCCACCCACTCTCTCATCCATCTCCATCCATCCATCCATCCATCCATCCATCCATCCATCCATCCATCCTTCATCTACCTTATAATCTATCCATTCAACCATTCACCCATATATCCATTTACCTAAAAACTTATCCACTCATTCATCCAAACACCACCCACTCACCCATCCACACACACCCTCTTCTACAGTTTTATCCAGCCCTCACCGTGATATGTCCATCTCCATGTATTGATCATTTCTTATACTGAAGGCCTTAACCAGACCTCTAACCTCCACGGCCTCTCTCAATCGCTGGGAAACCCCAGCTTCCTTACTGACAGCAGTGCCTGACTGCCTCCACCCAAGACTGAACGAAGAGAGACAGGCCCACCTGCAGCAGGAGGAGACAAAAACTGTAGAACAACATTTTGATAGAAAAGATTAATATGGAGGGGTCTTTAAGAACAAAGTAGATCCCAACCCATTTGGCAGGAAGAGAAGGGAGTTTCCATACATACCCCCCAAAGCACGGGATGAACTGCAAGACCTCTATGGAATGGGGCCCTGGTTGCTTAAGGATGGGGTGTGACTCAGGGAGGGGCCAGGTCATCTCACCCAGCTCCCACTGGCCTGTCTCCATTCCAGTTTCCCAAGACTGCAGACTCTTCAGGGCTGGAAGGATGGGGTACTGAGGGGGCAGAGGCCCCGCCGTGGGAATTATGAGTGGTCCAAAGGGCGTCTCTCGACACTGACAGAGTAGGGTCCTGGGTTCCATCCTGGCTCTATTGCTCCCCAGTTGTGTGGCTTTGTGTAAATCCTGTCACTTCTCAGAGCCTCTGTCTAAACACCTCTGAAATGGGAAAAGCAGGAATACCTGCCTTCTCTGTTGAGAAAATCCAGTGAGAGTAAACGTGGAAGAACTTTGAGAATCATTTCTTGTTTTGCACATTGCAAAGAAAGTGCTAATCTTAAAGCCTCAAAGTCATGAGACAGCGACTCTAACCTTACTAGTCATTCACCCTGATGGAAGTGAAGCCACAGGTCTCTCTCCAGAAACACAAGGAACAACCCAGACCCAATGTCATTCCCAAGTCTCCTCCATGAGCCTCTTTGACCCCATGCTGAGACAGACAGCTTCCCTCTCTGGGGTGGGCTGAGTCCTCATCAGAGGGAAACCCATCTCCCCCCTCTCTTGTTCTCATCGGCCTGGTCTCATCCTCCCCCAGGAATGCAAAGGGAAAGAATGGAAGCTCAGAATTGCAGTCAGCTGTGGGGGAGGGGTGCAAGGGCCAGGAATGAGAGAATAAAGACGGGTGCCAACAAAGACGTTGGTCTGCTGTCTGCCAAGCACATGCTGGAGTGACCGAGGGGAGACCTAGTCCCACCCGGCCAGCAGTGGAAGGTGTGTGCCCCAAGGTCCACCCCTCAATGGGCTGCACATCTGCCTCTACCATGGTGCTGGGAGCAGGGTGCACGCGCGCACACACACACACACACACACACACACACACACACACATACACACATACACACACACACACACACACCCTTGGGGGCTGGAGAGGCTGTGGTGAGGGCACCGCCCCTGGGCTCTGAGGTGTTGGTGCCAGCAGGGTGGGCTGGCATGAGGTGGGGAGAGGGCGGTGCGGGCAGCTAATCCCCCCAGCGTCTCCCAGACGCCCACAGAGACCAGGGTGAGCTCTTTGTCTGAGCAGAGACGACAGAGGGGCGGCGGGCAGGCGGGCAGGCTCCTTTCTCTCCCCAGCCTCCCGCCCCGGGGGCAGGTAGAAGCCTGCCAGCCTGTGGGGATGGTAGGTAGGTCGGTTGGTCGGAGGGAGTGGGGGTGAGAGGATTAGGGGAGAGACAGGCGCTTACAACTTGTAGGGTTCCCTCCCTCGGGCCCAGAGGGCCTGTGGCTTTGGGGTGGGGGTCTCCCGGAGGGCAATGGGGCACGACCCTCAGCAGGAGCAGGACTTGTTTGCGGTGGGAAGCTGGCGGGTGGCTGGGAGCCCAGCTGCACGTTCACATACCCGGTCACACCCACACCCAGAATGACAGTCTACACACACGCACACACACACAGCCAGAGCCCAAACTCTGCATCCACACGTGTGTTTACTCACAGCCTCACACACACAGGCCGACATCCAGGGGCATAATTACACAACTCTGCAAGATCACAGTTGTACAGCTTATAACCGTTCTAGCCCCTCATCCACCATCATACTCAAAGGCTGCCCCCCAGAAACACCATGATGGGGTCACATGCTGTCCTATTCACCCACAGCAGAGCAATGCCACAGTCACACGTGGGTCATCTCACACCCACACGCCACCAGAACCCAGTCACCCCATGGCATAGGGTCTGGCCCCCCAGCCCCATCACAACGCTCAGTGAGTGCCTACTGCCCAGAAGCAGACGGCACTGAGTCAGACCCCATGTGCACCTTCTGCACACCTGACCACACCACATAGCACCACTTGCCACCGCGTAGTTGCCACTCTGTGTGCCTGTTTCTTTTTCTCTTACATGATATACTTGCCCCCTAACCTTCCCACCTTCTCGGAATAACGATGCCCAAACATGTCAGTCTCCTTAGAGAGAACAGAAAGGCCGCCCCCCCCCTTCTTATCCCTTTAATTCTGTCCCCTGCCCACCTCTCCTCACTAAGAAGGCCCCCAACCCTGAGGCCAGGGCCAAGCCCCAGTAATAAGCCTCACGCCACGGACATGCTAGGCCCAGGCCACGCCTGGGCAGGGGGCGGCAGGCAGCAGGTCTCCCCCCAGGCCTGCCCTCCAGCACCTGAAGGAGCCTTCAAGCCTATAGAGATACATCCTGAGCGTGGCAGTCAGACCTCAGTTGCCCGGGCTGGCATCACCACTGTTCCCCTGAGCTACAGAGACGGACAGGGTCACATTTGCCCCTTCCCCTGACCCCACTCCCTGCCCTGAAGCCTGTCTTCCCTGCAGCCCATGAGCCCAGTGTTGGCAAGCTGGGTCCCACTGTGGCCAGTGCCTCCAAGGATGAAAGACCTCTGGCTCCTCCAGAAACCAGGGCTAAATATACCCCTCGCCAGCTTTCTTGTGCCTAACTGGAACCAGCTGGGCCAGACCCACCCTTCTGCCTGCAGGACAGGACATGGATGGTCAGACGATGGACAGATGAGCAGCAGGCAGCTGCCTGGGAGCCACGCCTGACAGAGCCCTGGGCTCCACGGAGTAGAGCCTGGAAGAAGATGGAAAAGAAAGCCGTTAGCATCCCTCTCCCCAACTCCCCCATCAAAGAGACAAAGGTGCTCCCTGAAAGTAGGCCAGGTAAGACCGAGCCTGACAAGTGAAAAATGGGCTACTTTGGAGCCTTAGTTTTCCTATCTGTAAATAGGGATAAAATAACACTGACCTCATAGTGTTGTTGTCCATAGGAAATGAACTAACACAGGTAAAATGCTGAGACAGTACCTGGCACACAGTAAATACTCAATATATGCTGGTCATTATTATGAACATTCTGGGCACCCCTCCCGGGGGTGACAGTGTCCTGAGGTTGCTGGGGTTGCACAAATCTTGGGCACACACAGAGATGGAGGCCCAGGGCTAGCAGCCTCAAATCAGCAGGGCTGGGGGCACACAGAAGGATGGGCCATATGGGGCAGAGCAGAGAGGGGTCCAGGGAGGGGTCAGAGGAGCCAAGACACGCCCCCACCCCTCTCTGCCCCAGGCCTGGCCACGTCCTTGCTCCCCTCCCCCGCCAGGACTCCTCCCCAGGCTGTGGTCTGCACTGTGGCTGCAGCTCCCACGCTGCGGCCCAGTATAGCGGCAACAGCCATGGCCCCAGGACAGCCCACTCTCTGGCCCAGTCCAGAGGCCTGAAATAGGAAGGAAGAGGGGCCTAAAAATAGCCCTAATTACAGAGGGGCCCAAGAGGGTGGGGGGCGGCGGCTCCTCTCTGGCTCCTGGGCACTGCCACAGCCGGCTCAGGATCCTGCTCAGGCCCTGGGGAATGGACCCCACCCTAGGCCTCCTGTCCCCAGCCCACAGCTGGCCTCCCAGTGGGACAGGGAGTGAGGGGGTGGGGCAGGGGGATGGGCCAGTAGGGGAGCTTAGCCCAAGTTGGGACCAACATGGTCCCTTCCTCTGCCTCTAGGGCTGCAACAGCCCACCCCCTCTGCTCCCCATACATGAGGGTCACTGAGCAGCTCCTGGCCTGAGAGCGGCCATGGAGGATGTTGCCCTCACTCAGCCTGCATTCCCCTAGTGCTGGCTCCAGCACCCTCCAGGAAGCCTGCCTTGACTGCCTTCACCTAGCTCTGGCTCAACACCAGCAGAGGCTCCCAGAAACTGCACCTCTGTCTCCCGGATTCAGTTGGCTCCTGGGGAAGGTTGTGTTCCCCATCAGCCAGGGGGCTCCCAGAGGGCAGAGAGGGGCTGCCTCTTCCACATTTCAGCCTCATTAGAAGAGACAGAACATGAAGACGCATAGAGAGACCAAAGGAAAAAAGAAAACCTGATCAAACCTTGGGCAAGTGACTTCATTTCTCTGGGTTTCAGTCTCTTCCTGTGTATCGTGGGGATACTGTAACCGGGACGTCAGAGTGTCGAGGAGTAAATGCTGTAACGTGTGTGTACACCCTTTGCGAGTTGTTACCCTGAGGGGATATTAGAGCACCCGCAGGGAGCTGGAGGCTCCTGGCCCTGCCCATATTTTGCTGCTTGTTTTCCTCCATGTTTAAAGTCCCAGGAAGGTATCGGGCAGGGTGTGGGTGTTGTGAAGGGTTAAGGGTGGTTAATCATCTTAGGCTTGTTGGACAGGGTTCCTTACCCCCAGCACAGATGGGACCCATGATACACTGGTGCCATCTGGCGGCTACAAATAGCAATGTCGGTCACTGGGTTCAGAGGAGACACAGGGAGGAAAGGGGGGAAGAGGTGTAAAAGGAAAGGAGGGAGACAGAGAAAGGCATGAGGGAGAGAGGAGGGGAGGAGAGAGTGAGATGGAAGGAGAGGAGAAGGGGGCACAACAAGAGGGGTGATGCTGAAGTGGGGCCCTGTCACATGTTGCCGCGGCCCAGGCAGGCCGGAGCAAGAGGCCAACAACATGGATCTATATGTAGCTTCTTGGAGGCTTCCAGAGGCTTCCAGAGGCCATAAGCCCTTCCCCACCCCAGCACCTGAGTGTAAGCCATGAGGCCTGAAGGCCCGGAAGCCGAGATCCAGCAGCTCAAACCCAGTGTTACTCCATGGGGTCCCGCAGCCCTCAGGCCCAGACTCCAGGGATGGGGTAAAATGGGTCCTGTGAGCACTGGGCAACTTAGTCCCTGGAAAAGGTTGGCCACAGCTCCCCTGAGGACGTCTGTGAAGGCGAACACACTTCTGCACACACGCCCCCAACACACATCCTGCAGGCCCCATTGTGGACATGCACCTGTGTTATGCAGATGGCTTGGGCCAGGTGGGTGGAGTGTTTGAGGGCCCTCACCTCACCCTCTTCCCTGCTTCCTCTCAGGGGTGGGAGGCAGAGGGTGAACTTGTTTACCACTTCTGCTCCAGGCAGTGGTGATGAGCTCAGGCTGGCCCATTGCCCTCCACGGGCAGGGCCAGGCCTGAGTCATGGGGGTCAGATGACTGCGGAGGCTAAATGGGTCCCATCCTGCAGCCCCCAGGAGCTGCGGGGCACCCCACCCTTCCCCAGATGGTGGGCCGCCCTTCCACTCCCAGGCAAACAGGGCATGGGAAGGGTCTCAAGATCCAGGCCCGTCCCCTGACCAGAGAACAACAAAGCAGATGCCCACCCCTGTCTCTGCCCAGGCAGGCCCACTCCCCTGAGCACCCATCTAGGCGCATTCCCTGCCCTCTGGGGCATCCTGGTTCCAGCCAACACCTTCCCAGAATGCCGAGCACTTCTTCAGTCACATGCAAGGCCCCAAATACATCTTGGCAATAAATGAAACAGTGAAAAACTGGTTGTGTTGGAGATTATGCTACGTCTCCCTGGGCCTCAGTTGGCTCTGCTATACCATGAGGAGGGGGGTCTGTGTTCTCCAAGGCACTTCCCAACTGACCTCTGCCCTTGGCCTGCAATGCATAGTAATACTCCCAGGGCTGCAGCTGATGAAGCTAAGAGAGGCTCTGTTCCCCAGCAGACCTACAGGTCTCAGGATTATCTACTGATCAGAAGACCCCCCACCCTGATCCCCTAGGACAGCCGAGTAAGTAGGGTCAGCTACAGACATGAAACAATAATCCCATCATCATGATGTATTTTTGTCTTTCAACATCTCTTCTAATACTGGGGGACATTTGATTTCCACTGAAAATAAATTCTTATGGATTGAAATCCTTCCCACGTGTTTGTGCCCTGCCAAAGCTACAGCTCCCATGGGAGCCCCTCCCCTAAAGGCCCCAGCTCACAGGAGGCCCCCTCCACTGTGGCCCCAGAACATTTCCCCAGGGGCGCACGTGGCCTTCCACTGCTGGCTGCATTTGGATGTGTTTGGCCTTGTCTTCCTAACGACCTCCGGCTCCCTTAGTCAAGACTGGGTGCCCTTCACGCTTGGTACCCCCCTTACCTCCCAGCTCTCCACCCTGCTCCCTCAAGTAGCACAGACATGTACACATAGGCAGGTTTAGTCCAGGTGGTGTCACTAGACTCTCTGGTGGCTTTGGAAAAGCCAGTCCGCCACTGTGGGCTTCACTATTCCCATCTGAACGCAGAAAGGGTTGGAAAAAATGACCCCAGAGGGCCCTCTGAACCTGAAACTGCCGGGTTTTACAACTTACCAACAGGGGTATCTGTTTTTCTTGCAAAACAAAACAAGACCCGGAGAAAGAATAGGGTGAGAGCTCCCTCCCCTTGCCCAACCCCCCCAGCCCCAAGCTGGCACTGACTCGTTCCCACTGCTCCTTTGGCACTGCCCACTTCCTCCCGGCCACCCTCTGCCTTCACCGATCCCCCACACTCTGCCTCACCGCCGCCCTCCCCCCGTGGCCTCCTGCTTCAAGCCCCAACAGTGCCCGTCCCTCCCCAAGTCGCTCCTCTGATCTCCAGCCCTGGCAGCCCCTCGCCCCAGCTTGGCACTGCATCTTTCAGCCTGCTTTCTGTCTGCCAAGCCTGGGCATCGCCCACTCTCCTTGCCTGGGCACCAGGGTTTGGTTTTGCTTCCTCAAACCTTCAAGCCTCAACACTGTCCTCACCCACCTGCCCCCTGGGCGCCAGAGACTCACTGACTCCCGTCAAAGTCAGACTGGTCATGCCCCTGCCTCAGGGCCAATCTACGCCTCCAGCAGCACTAACTAGGGGGGCTGCTGTCGCCCCTTCGGGTCCTCAAATGAGTCTCTCCCAGGGTGACAACTCCATTCACTCTCTGGTGAGAGACAGGACAGAGTCACTGTATCATCAGCAACTTCAAAGATCCTTGGTGCTCCTTCATGAGTCCCAGAGGCCTTTGGGGCCCAGATCACAGTGGGAAATCTCCATGAGGACCATTAGCTGACAATGGAGTCCAGGGCCCTCTTGTCAGCACTGTCAGCAGGAAAACTGAAAGCAGACCTTCTGCCTGTGGGCTCAAAACACTGGTGGACAGCTCCTATCCAGGGCAACCCAGCTTCTGCCCCCAGCCCTCTTTCACTGCAGAATTTGTGCCCCTTCTCTCTTTCTTAAAACCTCTCTTCCTCGAGGTTTTTCCTATTTCTCTTCTAGTCTTTTTTTTCAAAATGTTTTAATTATATTAGGCACATAAAAATGTATAGATAATAGTACAGCAAACCTGAATGCTCACTACTCAGCTTAAGAAACGAATTATTACACAGAAAATGGAAGGTCAACCTGTGACCCCTACCCCCTCCACTGCCGCATCCCAGAGGTAAGCTGTCTCCTGAATTTATCAATTATTCCCATGAGTACTTTATACGTTCACTACATGTGTATGTATCCATCTGTAATATGGATATATATATTTTTTGTTTTTAAATTCTACATAGATAAAATCCAGCTATAGGCATCTTGCTGCAACTTGCTTTTTTTTGCTTAACGTTTTATGAGTTTTATCCGTGTTGATGGATACACATACTCTAATGCATTCGTTTTCGTTGCTGTGTAGTATTCCACTGCCACAACTGATCTGTCCATTCTCCTGTTAATGGACTTTTAGATTACTTATCTTGTTTTAAATTGTGAAAGCAATACATGCACATAGTCTCACTGTAAAATATTCAAATAACATAGAATATCAAATAGGTGATGGAACCCTCTCTTTACCTACTGCCCATCTCAGAAATCACCACCACCAACCATTTATAGGTATTCTGCCAGTCCCTTTTCTAGACACTAACACAGGGGTGTCCAAACTGCAGCCCGCGATCCATTGTTAATTGGCCCGCAGCAAATTCCAAAAATATATTTAGTTTACTTAAATAAACCAGGTGAGGCAATACGAACTTCACCTTGAGTGAGTGGCCTGGCTGTTTGTGCATTTTACCGCATATGGCCCTTGGTGAAAAACGTTGAAAAAAGTTTAGACACCCAACATATACATGTTTGTTCATATACATATGTTTCTTTATAAGCATCTCTTGCCTTGATGTCTGCACCTCTCCTTTCTCCTGAGGCCCTATCCTTCTAATTCTTCCTTTTCAGTCTCTCTCACCCCACCAGCCTGTCCATCACCTGCGTCTTAAATATCGAGGCAGCTCCAATGTGCAGCTTCAGCCCTTTTGTTCTGTTTCCTTGGCTTACCTTGGTCTCCCCAGCTTCAATACCCCGGTATACTGACCTCGTTAAAGCTCCATGACCTTGTCCCCCGAGCTCCAAGCACCTGCTGGTCTACCCCTCGGATGGTCACAGGCCTTTCAAACTATCAAATTTTCAAGTGGACCCTTCCCAGCTCTTCCCTGCCCCACCCCAGCGCCTGCTCTCCTTCCTTTTCATCATCCCAGTGCCTCCCTGTCTCCGTCCCTCCAGATCTCAGACCTGCTGCACCCTCTGCAATGACACTGAGGCAGTCCTCTTCTCCCCAGCCCAGGTCCATCATGTCTAGGAGACACGATGACCTCCTAAAAGGCTTCCCTGTTTCCAGCCCTTCCTCCTCATCACCGTGTTGAGGGGAGGAGGATTTGGGAACCCATGAAGGGAAAAAGAAACAAAATCCCACATAACTCCCTTGCTCTAAAAGCTTCAGTGGCTCCCCGGTGTCTGTGGGCTAAAATCCACACTCTCCAGCTTAGCATTCCAGGCCTCGTCTCTTCCCTCCCCAGCTCCCAGGCAGCCTGCACAGGCTCTCAGTGAACTCAGCATTCCTCTGAGAACTTCCTCAGCGCGGGTGTCCCAGACAGTGGTCAGGGAGAGCAGGACAGGGGGCAATCCTCAGCCTTATGCCCAGCCCAGCCAACCACGTGACCCAACCCGTGGGGGCTGTCTCCATGTGGCTGGCTCCGGAGTCCTCCCGACATGAGAAACAAACGATTCTACAGACAGTGGGGTCTGGAAGCTCTGCTTGGTAGACAAAAGACAGTGCATTACAATTATATTTTCAATTAGCCATCATTTTTCTCCCACTTGCTAACCGAGATCCAGAAAAAAAGTCCTTATTTTCAACATGAGCTTTTCCTCTCCCACTAATGGGATCAGACTCCGGGTGCCTTGATTGCACCTAGACCCTGGGAAAAAGCAAGCACTCAGGAGAGGCTTCTTCACTGCCATATATCCCAGCGGGGGTGGGGGGGACCTCACACACCTCCCTTGTCCCTCAGGCCTGAAGTTTCTGAGCCCTACCTTTGAGGTCTAGCACACTGAGCCTTGTCTAAGAGACCTGGCTGCAGGGAGCTTCCTAGTCTGATGAGAGAAATCAGTTCCTGTCCTTAGGAAGCTCTCAGCCTGATGGCAAAATATCAGGGAATGCCTAAAATGACTCCTTAATCTGGGCTTTCCTGTAAAATATGGGTGAGTGTTATTGTTTAATTATATCATGAAAAGCAATCATAATTGCTATCATCTATTAAGTGACTACAATGTGCCAGATGGTATCCAAAGTTCTTTCAGGCATTATCTCATTTAAACGTCTCAACAGCCTTTGAAGTGAGTATATTATTATCCCCATCTTCTGGATGAGGTAAGTGAAGTTCAGAAAGTATGAGGTCACACAGATGCTAAGTTGTGGGGTCAGAATTTGAACCGAGTCTTAATCTTAGCTGCTGTGGTATGTATGCTTCACTCCTACCCTTGACTTAAATCCTTCTGGTGGACCAATACCACCACCACCACCACTCTCACTGTGCATGTTAGTCTTTCCTTATAGAACCTAATTGCAGACAGGACCTGTATGGGTGGGTGCCAGGGCCCTATGGAGAAAGGTGACAGAGAAGGGAGACAGGGTTAGTAGTTCCCAGGGCCCCTAGGCCCACTGAGGATTCCTTTTGATGGGGGGGGGGGGGCTGATGATAAGGGCGAGGTCAGGGACTGTTTTGAATTTTTCTCAGGACTCGGAGAATTTCTTTCTGAAACTGGGCGGTACTTTTAGGCTCTTACAGGGATACTCCGGGCATAACTGAGGAGCTAGAAATGCCAAAATCAAGGTCTGTCAAGATGTGCCCACTCAACCTCTGAGCACAGAGGCAACAGCTTTGCATGCTCCATCTACACTCTGGGTATAGAGACCCACTTTTCCAAACTCCAATTGTTCTGTCTAGGACAAGTGTCTGAAGTGTACCCACACTGTAAATATAGGTAAAGAGGGTCCACAATTCTTTGTTTTTCCAGAAATGCCCCTGCCATGGCACTTTCCACCCTGTGTTAAAATTGTTAGCATGCTTGTCTGTTTCTTTCATCTCTGTTCTGGGGCAACTCCCACGTTGTAAGATGCACCGTAGATCCAAATCAATGAATGAATGCACGAATGTAACCTCAAAGATTTGGGAGCAGGGTGTTGCCTTTTTTGGAGGTCTTAAGCCACTACAGCATGAAGGGTCCAAGCACAGAGTGCAAACACTATTGCCCCAATCACGCGCTCCGGGCCTCTTTTATTCACCACCCTCCCCTTCCACTGGTAGGGAGGACCGCACTGCCCACCCCACACACAACCCCGCCCTGATGGCCCAGCCCCTCCTGCCCCTCTATCTGAAGGACTGGACGTCGAGTCCACCACTAGCTCTTGGCCCCGCCTTGATCCGCCAACTCCGAGTTCTGGGAGGCGAGATCAGGCTTCAGGAGAAGCTTCCACGTGGGGGCGCTGAGAGGGCGCAGGAAAGACTGAAGCAGGGCCCTTGTGGCGTCAGCCAGACAGCTGCCCCCTCCCCTCAAAGGTCCCCAAGAGGCAGCCGCGACCCCTCACTGGCGTCCCCTCCCTCCTGCGTCCCTTCCCAATTTCCCCTTGTTTCTCCGTGCCGCCCCCGCCACTCCCCTCTCTCTCCAGTTTGCGTTTCTCAGTCAAGGGGAAAGAACACGTGGGTGGAAGGTAGATTAGGTTCGAATCCCGACTCCGCCACTTCATAGCTGGGCGGCCTCCTCCAAGGCGCGCAGCCTCCCCACGCCCGCGGGGAAAATGGGCCAATCATCCATCCCACCTACTTTGGGCAGAGTAGGCGCTCAGGAAACGTCAGCTTCCTGCCCGCATCCCGCCCTTGGCTCCTCGTGTTTCCCTCTTCTGTGTTCTCCCTCAGCTTTCAAAAAAGATCCCTCCTTCCTGCGCCCTTGCTCCTCTCGGCTCCGCAATCGTAGCCAAACCGCAGGTTTTAGCAATTCTGCGCGCCCACCCGGCGCCCGGGGCGCCCCGCCACGGCCGCGACCCATCCCGCGGGCAGACTGCACCCCGCGCCCGCGCCCGCGCCAGGCCCTGTGCTTCCCGGAGCGCAGCCCGCCTCCACGGACCTCGCCACCGACCGGGGTCGCACCACGACCCGCGCCCACCCTCAACCAGCCGAGGGTCGCGCCCTGCCTTGGCTGCGGGGCCCCAAACCACCCGCCGCCGGAGCCGCGAGGACGGGGCAAGGCGGGGAGCGCCGGCCAGGGCCGTGCCCGGGTGGCCGAGGGCACCGGGCGGGGCGGCGGGCTCCAACGCCAGGGCAGCGAGCGCCAGCCCCACCGCAGCCCGAGGGCAACGCTGCAAATAGCGGCGGTTTCCAGCCCGAGCCCTGCCTCCCTCCCAGCCTTCCGGGCCTTTTGGGATTTTCTCTCCCTTCTTCCCGCCGCCCTCTCCTTTGCCCCATGGCCCCTGCCACCTCCCCGCTGTGCACTCCACCACATCCTGTCCCCACGCGGGATGGTCCCTGCGCTGACGGGGCGAAGAGCGCAGCGGGGGCAGGAGACGGGCGCGGAGGTGCAGGGTTCCAGAAGTCGAATAATCACAAAAAACGAAGTTAGGGTTAATTGAGTGCATACTATGCCCTGTGCTGAGCTCTTTAAGGATGGGACTTCATGATATCGTTACCACCACCCAATGAGGGGAGGCTCCAATTTACAGATGGAGAAATTGAGGCACAGAGAGACTCCTTAGGTTCTAAGGTCACCCCGTTTGGACCTGCAGAATGGGAAGTCACCTCACCCTCCACCCCCACCACCGCCCCCGCCCCCTCGCAGAGGCCCACGCCTTACTCTGCCTTCAGCTCTGTGTTGCTTGCCCACTGGGCTGAGGCCCCAGTGGGAGGTGGAAAGCAGCAGACTGGGAGTCCCAGATGCTCGCTTATCACCAATTCTGTGTCACCTAGACCAAGCCACAACCCTCAGTTTTCACATCCATAAAATGAAGGGGATGAAAAGCAATACTGTTCCCTGAAAGGAAGAAGTTGTTAACATCAGTGGAAAACCCAAAGTGGAATGTGAAGTTTTAAACACCCTGCCCCTGGGAAGTTCAATGGGAGGCTGAGTGACCTCCACCTAGAGTGTTGAGACAGACTCACAGGCCGGGCTGGCTTTGTCAGAATAGGGCTGAGCCCCGGGAATCTGCATGTTAGCAAATGCAGGGATTCCGAAGCCATCAAGTTTAGGACCCACCAAAGAGATTCTGGAAGGGGGTGGAAGTAGTGTGTGTGGGGTTGTCCTCCCCCAAACCTCCACACTTGCCCTTATTCTTTGCTGCCTTCACTGGCCTGGACTGAGTGACTGCATATTTCTTAAGGACCTACTGCGTGCCAAGCACACATGACAGTCCCACTGTCAGAGAGCTCACGACATAGTCAACTACCATATGGCAGACTAGCAGGGCTGTCCTCAGCCCAGCTGGCTCCTCTGGGAAAAAAGAGCAAATCACCTTCTTTCAGGGATATGCAGCCTGGCACCAGACTGTGCAGCTCAGTGAGCAGAGCGGGAGCTGGGTTTCCCCTCCATTCTCTCCTTGGCAGCCACCTGTGCTGGACACACCCGCATGCACCTCCTCTCACTGTAGCCTGCCTGTACAGGAGGCTTATATTTCAGAGCTGCCAGAGACATACGTGGGAGATATTCAAGAAGCCCAGGAAACGGACCAAATAATTCTTGCTGGAGTTAGGTAGGAACAGAGACTGAAAAAAATCAACTGAGGTGACCCATTAAGCTGGCCCTTTAAGGATGGATGGGAGTTCACCAGGTAGAAAGGGAGGTCCAGGCAGAGGCAACAGCCATAGGCCAAAGCACAGGAGTGAGAAATCTCAGCCTGTCCTGGGAGCAGGTGGTACAGCGCGCCAGCGTGTGTATGTGTGTGCGGGGGTGGGGGGGTGGGGGGGCAGGGAATGGCTTCAGGAAAGACTGGGAAGGGGGAATGCCCTTCCCTTGCTCCCATCTCTACGGCTGCACATAGCTAATCGAACACAGCTTATCTGCCAACCAGATATCTCCTCTCCTGGACTGTGAGCTGCTGTAGGATAGAGATGGCGTCTTATTCATCTTCTGTGGCCCAGTGCCTCACCCAGTGTTAATAATTATAGCAGTAATAATAGTTAACGGGTATTAAATATTTACTATCATGCACTGTGCTAAGTGCTCCACAGGCATTATCTCATTTCATCCTCAAACAGCTTTGCAAATAAGTGCTATTACTAATCCTGTTTTACAGATAAGGATTCTAAGGTTTGGAGGGGCTAAGTAATGTGCCTAAGGTCACATAGCTATTTAGTGGTGGGGCTAGGACTGGAATTCAGGTCTCTGACCTCACGGCCCTGCTCTACACTGACAGGTGGGTGGGTGGATGGATGGGAGACAGGGAGGCACTAAGTGAAGAAGGGCTTTGAATGCCATGTTACGGAGCTTGAACTTTATGCCAAGGGCAATGGAGAGATGCTGGAAGGCTACAAACAAGGAGAAACGGGTCAGGTTAGGGCTTTAGAAAGATCGCTTTGGAAACACTGGGAAGATATTTAGAGCTGATGACACTTAAGCAGGAAGCCATTTTTCTGGCAAATCTCTATTCCCACTTGTGGGGAGCCTCGTCTCACTAAGCAGTTATTCCTCCTAGGTAAGACCTGTTTCAATGCAGACATGGGGACTATTGATAGAGGGGAATGCTGAGGAAAGAGGGCTCAGTGACGGGAAGGGGAGACAAGTGATGGAATACTGGCTAGGTTCTGGGGAGAGGCCTCTTACAGGGCACAAGAAGAGCATAAGAAAGGGGGGGCCATACAGTCCCTCTCCCCATCTCCAAGATATCTAGGGCCCCTGGGGCGTCCAGCCAGGAAGCTGGAAGCGCCAGCCCCCACACACTGCCCCATTGTGCACCTGCCACGGGAGAGAACGCAGCCAAAGGGAGGCGGCTGTTGCATCAGAGCGCTAAGCCCTGGGATCAAGTGCTGAGGGGGCGGTGGGCGGAAGAGGTCAGGTCCCTCCTCTGACATCCTGATGTTATTGGCCTTTCCAGCCAGGGAGGGAGGGGAGTCACAGGAAATGGGGGGGAGAGGGTTAGATAAGCTGGAGGAAGAAGGGGGTAAGCTGGAAGGACAGAGAACTGGTGGAGTTTCCCTCACCCACAGGAAAGGAGCCAGAGAGAGAGGACGCCTTTGGAGGCGGAGTCGTCAGGCTGAGAGGGACTCCCAAAGGGTCCCAGCATACAGTGCCCACCATGCTGCTCTGCCTCACCCTGCTTCTCCTGACGGGGCTGTCTGCATGCTCTGTGGCAGGTGACAAGGAACAGGCACTCGGCACTGAAGCAGGGGCTTGGGTAACCGTGAACCTGGAGGTAACTTCGGGGAGAGGCAGGGGATGATCCATGGTGGGTTGAGGGGGCTGAAGATCCCTTCTGTGGCTGCCAGGAGAGCAGGCTGTACACTGCAAGGGTCGTCTGACTTCCCTCTGTAGGTAAGTTCAAGGCCATGGCCCCTGGCCTGACTGAGCTCCAAAGGGGCACGTGCACGTGGGAGTGAGAGCGTGAGAGTGAGAGAGAGCTTTTATTTAATACTAATTTAACATACAATATGTCCTAAAGGATTTATAAGTATTAGCCCATTTAATCCTCATATCAACCTTGTGGAGAAGGTACCATTACTATCCCCATTTCACAGATAAGGAAAGTGAGGCACAGAAAAGTCAAGTAGTTTGTCCAAAGTTATGCAGCTTCAAAAGCACAACTGCATACTCTACCCAAGGTCTGACTGTCGGTATCTGTGCATCAGAGGACATTTTCCAGAATTTCAAGGGGGTCAACTTGGGGCAGGATCAATGTTTTGTCTCACAGGTAGAAACTCTCATTTCCTGACAAGTACTGGTTTGACGGCCTATCTCTTCTACTAGACTGACCTGAGTGCTGTCACTTGGGGAGAAATCTAGAAGTTAGAGACCCAGCATCTGTGCCTCACCCCATCTAGTCAGAAAGATAAGAATCCTGACCTTGGGGAACTCCTAATCAGACAGGGGGGAGAGGCCAACAGCCCAGAGCTAGCAGGACCAGTGCTCAGGAAGGTTTCCAGGAGAGCAGACAGTGGGACCAGGCTGAGCCCGGTTCCTCCCAGTCCCAGGACGGCAAGGACACTGGGGCCACAGATACAGCCATCGAATCAACAGCCCTTCGTGGTGGGTTTCCTTCCTGGTTTGTCTGAACGGGGACATGTGTGCAGTTGAGAAGATAGAAAGATGAGGAGACCTGGGTTCGAATCTCAACTTCCCCATCGATTCCATGTGACCTTGGGACGGTCACAGCTGCTTTCTGGACATCAGTTTCCACACCTGTAACACGGAGGGGCGGGGGGAAGGGGAGATGATCCCCAGAGTATTTTTGGAGCTTTACTGCGTCTGTACGAAACATCAGGGGACCTGGCCCAGTCACAGGGAAACAAGTCTGTGAGGGGCAGCTTTCTACACAGCCACACAGGAAAATCATCAACTTCAAATGGTGCTGCTGGGCTTCCCACCTGCAAGGACCTCACCCTGAAGCTGGGTCTACTGCTTACTGTCCTTTCCCTCTCATTTAATATCCTTCTGCTTCCTGAGACACAGGGCTTGGGATACAGGAACCATTACTGTGAGTGAGGTGACAGAAGGAATGGTGACACTGTCAGGGGTGTCTGATCACCTCCCTAGCTCTCAGGGCTCCCCGCCTACACGTATCCCTGGAGCAGGTGATTTGGGTTAAATGGGTAAGGAGAGGGCTTCAGGTGGGGGCAGGAGTCCTTCCTGTGTGAAAGGGAAGGATACCTCCTCACGGACTCCCAGAAACCCAGGGGGTGGGAGAAGGGTGAGTCTTATTTTATAAATAGCCATTCTCTCCAGCTTGCTTTTGAAGGCTGCCTTTTACCAAGGCAAAGTGGTTTTCATGAGCTTTTCAGAAAATGGGTCCAAATCTCCAAAGAGACTTCTCCGGTTCCTGGCCAGGCGAGGCGACTGCAGCCCGAAACAGCTGCCCCAGCCACTGACGTCTTGGGGAGGAGACAGATTGGAAGTGACTGTATTAGTCCAAGGCTTAGAAAACAATTCACTCCTGGTCCTGCAAGTTGGGATGGGATGAGCTGTGAGAGGCATAGGGGGTTACATCTGCACCCCAGCCAGGTCCCTGCTGGTCCCCAGTGCTCCAGCGCTGCCCCTGGGGGAATTGGGGATTGAAGAGCGAGCCCCTGATCCCACCCCAGCTCCCAGCCTCCTGGCAGACAGCTTTGTTCCTCTAGAGCTGTTTGCCTGTCTTCAGCCTCCCTGGAAAAGGAGACCCCATCTTCTTCCCTCTTCCCAGACTGTCAGAGAAAGGGACCCAGGTATCCCACATATGCTGAGCTCCTGTGTGTATCAGACTCTATGCCAGGTACTAGGGATGCAGAGAGGTGAAGATGGTCTAACGACTGTCACCTACTGTCACTCTCTTCACTAGTGAGCCTTTCTCCCTCTCAGGAGAGCTGAGTCAGCCCTTCTTCAGGAAATCCGGTTAAGACCAGAGAGGGAGAGTACCTTGGCCAAAGTCACAATGAGAACTTAAATCCATAGCCCTTGGACCAGAACTTTCATCCCATCAGCTTAAGGATGAAAATGTCTTTACCCAGGGTGGTGGCCTCCACCCTAGGCCACATGCCATGTTCCCCATGGGGTGCCCAGGCTCCAGGGCAATAGGGGGAATGTCCCTGGGAGAGCGGAGAGCAGCAGAGTGGGGCTGGAGAGGAAGCAGTCTCACCTTGCCTACTGGGTGCCACCCTGAGTCCACCAGCTGCCCTCCTTGTCTATAGTGGAGACATTTCCCAAGATGGAGCAGAACCCAAGCTCCATCTTGGGAAATGTCTCCACTATAGTCAGACTTCCTGAGTTTAAATCCTGGTTCTACCACCTCCTGTTTGACCTTGGACAAATCTCTAAACCTCCATTAAGTCACAGTCCCCACTTCATTCATATGGTGGTTATAAAGAGTAAATGAGTAAATGACTATTGTGTTTGAGCCTTTGAGCCCGATGAGCTGGGTTCAAGTTCTGACTCCAGCTCTCATTTCCTAGCTGGTGACCTTGGACAAATTATTTAATCTCTTGGTGTTTTCATCTATAAAATGGTGACAGTAACAGTACTTACTTCATGGGTTTTGGTGAGGATTAAATGAATCAATAAAGTGCTAAGAATAGTATCAGGAATATAGTAGGTGAAATGTAAGCTATTATTATTACTGTACACAGTGTTGTATAAAATATGCAACAGGGCTCAGTGCCAGCACAGAGCAAGCGCTACCGAGACTGTTACCGCTCAGGCTGCCCTCCCTATCTCCTCGCCAGCCTTCCCCCAACTCTAACGAACTCTCTCTGCTTCTTCAGGAAGGTGTCATCCCCAGCATTCAGCTCCAGCTTCAGGAGGTGAAGAAGGGCAAAGTGAGCCAGTTCTTTGGGCTGATGGGGAAGCAGGTAGGAGGTGAGTGACAAAGGTGGGCGAGTGCCCAGCAGGGAGTGGTTCTGAGTGGGTTGTGTTACACCAAGCAGGGGCCCTAAAGTCGTCCATTCATGACTCCAGGCCAGTAGGGTTCACTCACGTGATGGAGTAGAGAGTGCCCATATGAATTATCATCCGAACCAGAGCACGCTGGAAAGTGTTCACTACGTCAGGCAACACGTGTAAACCAGGGCTGTCTCTGGAATATGGGGAGTATGGCCACCCTAAGGGTGGGGGCAAATGCTTTGCACCCGCTGGTGCCCTTACCGTCAATATATGGATGACTTTGCAGAGCGGTAGTGGCTACAGATCAGCGTCTAGATGTGAGCAAAGCCAAGCTTTCTAGTTGATTCTGTTTCAAATAGAATGATTAAAATGAACCTGTGTTCCCTGGGGGCACCCTCAATGCGGAGTCATGTCCTAGGGAAACAAGGAGAAAACAGTCTAGACAGAGAGTTTTCTCTTTCTGGTTGTCAACATTATGTATGTATTTTTTAAGTGAGGACAGAAGGACCTGGCACTTTTATATCCTATTTGGAGGAAGAGTTGACAATGGCCATTAAAGTCGGAAATGTGCATATCTTTCGACCAAGTCTCACTTCAGGGAACTTATCAAACGGAAATGTTATTGATACATGAACCCTGAGATATTTGTATCAGAGTGTCCATGGCCACCTTGTCTGTAATAGGAAGAGTTTGGAAATAACATAAACCATCAGCAGGGGAATAAGTGGTCAAAGTGTATTAGGCTCATTCATCGCCTTTGCGGCTTTGAGAAAGGATGAGGCAGCTCTATGGAAAGATGGAAAGACCTGCAAGGTACTGGGGAAGTGGGAAGAGCAAGTTATTTGTATGTATGATAGGAGCCGACTCATTTTCAAAAGCGACATATTTACAAACATGTACATACAAATGCATAGGAAAAGTTCTAGAAGAATAACTATCAAACTGTCGACAGTAGTTACATGTAGGGTAGGCAGTGGAGGTGAGGGAGACTAAAGAGGGACGTTTTTACTGTACAAACCTGTGTATTACTTGATTCTTTTTATAGTGTCCCTGTATATGCATATAAAAACAGAGAAGACCAACTTGTGACCAAACACTTTTGGCCTTAGTTTCCTCCTTGGCAAAATGAGTTATAGACAGGGCCATCTCAGGGTTCTCGTCCAAATCCAACAATCCTTGAGCAGGGGATGAGGGTACAAGAGAAATATTGACTGGGCACCTACTATGCTCATATGTGATTAAATCTCACAATATCCCCTTCACCACTGGCAGGGAAACTAAGGTTCAGCTAGGTTAAACGCTTTTCCAAGGGTGCCCAGCTGGTGCCAGGTGCCATTGGTGTCCCACCCCACACTGCCTCCTAGCAGGAGCAGCCAAGTGACTCAGTCACATGAGGACAATGGGGAGTGCCTGGAGTTTCACTGAAGACTCACCACAGGCATCGAGCCCCAAAGAGCCATGAGCCCTTTTCACCTCACCTAGCCCCCAAGGAAGTGGGGGTGCAGCCCTCATTCCTTCTCTTTCCCCCAGGAATACCTCCTATCCAGCCAGAGAGAAAAATGGGTAAGTGTTGTCCCAACATTCCCCTCGGCATGCTCCCTGGGGAGGGCCGAGTTGTCCTGGCCGCGAAGTCAGGGAGGTGCGGGGAGCTCTGGCCAGGGGCAAACACGCCAGGCTGGCATTGCTGAGGGTGGTTTGGCCACATGCTTGGCTTTCTGGTTGCTTCCTTAGAAGAGGGGTCTTTGTACGTATGATGAGGGAGTAGGTGCAGGAATAAGGAAGACATGGGGATAAATCCAGTTCTGCCCAAAGTTTAAAATTACCTTGGGTCTAAAGCCTGGAATTGGAAAAATTAATCCATTCCCTACCTTGCATCCTCAATGATCTGAAATGTGCAAATCTGAGCAGCCAGTACCGTGCCTAAAACGCTATGGTGAAAAGAGGAAAACAAAACCAAAAGAAAACCAACCAACTTTACCCCCACCCAGATCCCCACGCCCAGTGCTCTCAGGGTCAAGTCCAATGTCCTAGGGACTCAGCACATCGTCCCGGGCTGCCCTCACTGACTTGACTCCTAGCCCCATCTCTCCTTCCCTGACCGCCTACGCTACCCGGACGGAGCTTGTCTTCATGGCCCAGGCAGGATGCTTGCCTTGGCATACTGCACTGCACTGTCCTGCGGGGTCACATGGCTGGGGTCCCCAGAGTGGAAACCCCACCAGTCAGATAGCAGGTCTGCCATCTTCTCTGTATCCACAACACCCAGCAATTTCTATAAGAGGTGCCCACTGGGGTTTGTGGAAGGAAAGGCAGAAGGAAGACTGGAGGAGAGGAAAGTTAATGAATCAGCGAATGAATGAACCAATTCACGTTTTTTTCCTCAACTCTTGGGATGATTGAAAAATGACTCCATTTATGAGGCCCGTTCTGGCCCCATCCCTGCCCTTCCTCTGCTGCACTTTGTCTTTGCTACCTCTCCATCACTGAGGACAGAAGGTCCCAGACCTCTCGGGCATGAAAGGACCATCTACAGAAGGTAGGTGGGAGCTTCTAGTGGACTGCAAGGGCATCATGAGAAAGTGCCCCGATACTTTGCTGCCAGTCTCCACGATGGGGGCCAGACAGCAGGCAGAGGCGCCCCAGAAGAGAGCAGTCGAGGTGCAGGGAAGTGGTCTTCTGATGACCCAGGCCTTAAACAGCTGCAGCCCTGAAACTGCACCGTCCATCCCCCACCCCCAGGTACACTCTGCTCCCCACTCAGGGCCAGCTGAAGCCACAAATGATGTGGTTTTCAAGATCCTGCAGTACCCCCTTATTCCCTCACTAATCATTGATCATTAGAAAGTCCTGTCTTTAGTCTTTATTTTCTGTCTTCGGTAATTGTAAATAAGTGCAAATCACCCCGGGGAAGAGTAATACCCCAAGCAGTTATCAACTAACACCACACCTCAAACAGGTCCAAGGGTATGCTCAGTAAATGGACAGGCATGAAAGCAGGTAAGTGAATCAGGCTGGGGGAAACATCAAAAGCTCGTCAGCCAACACAAAAGGGTGGCGGGGAGAGGGGACTCCATCCTTCCAGCTGCTCAGAGATCCTGAACTCCCCGCCTTCCCCCGGAGCTGCCGACTTCTGCCCCAGCTTCACTTTCCTGATAGAACACCTACTCCTTCCAACGTAGGCTCTTGGGAATAAAGTCCTCTATTTTCTCCCGAGATTTTTTCCAAAGCGTTGGAGCCATTCCACTTGAAGGGCCACGGAAGTCACCCCAATACCAAAATGGAAATGTCCCTCCATGCAGGATGGGCAGGAACCTTAGAAGTCATTTTTCAGGGATGGAAAATGACTTGCCCAGTCAGTGTGCCGATAACAGCCAGGACTAAAAGCTGTCTCCTGTTTCCTAGTCCATGGCACTTTCCACGTTCCCAGGAGGGCCTCTGGGATTTTGAATACTGGATTACCCACTTCCCTTCCTTTAGAGAATAACTGAGGGTTGGCTCTGTCCATGCTCTGGAGGCGTGTGATTGAATAATGGGAGATATGGCAGATGAGCCTGTAATTTGATTGTCCTAGATATCTACAACCAGAGAAACATGAGTTAGGGAAATGGAGGGCCTTGAGTGGGTGACTAGGGAAGGTTTCCAAGGGTGGAGGAGCCAGGCAAGACTCCTAACCACCGCTGCGTCCACTTTTCCCAGGCAGAGAGGATGAGGACGAGTCGGAGTGAGAGTCCCCACCGCACACTTCCCAGAGGATGAAACTCCTTCTCCATATTTGGATGTTCCTGCAGGCGTCGGCCAGGCCAGCTCTTCTCCGTGTGTCCTGTGCTCAGCACTGGTGTGTCCCCCCAGGCCCGCACTCAACTCAGTAGGGTTCCTGCCAGGACTCTCAATCTCAAGCAGCAGTTGTCCATAAATGTGCAGTTGTCACATTCGCAAGTGGGGTGACCTTGCCCTCCCAAGGCACTCGGAGCTCATAGCGAGATTGAGTCTCACCCACTTCTCTCTCACCTGTGCCGGGAACACAGTAGGGGCTCAATAAATGAATGAATCGTGAATAGTGTCTTCTCTGACACAGCCTAGAGGGAATTTCCCAGTTAATGTTCTCATTCCATCCATTCCTGACCCCGGATGCACCAGGCATCCCTGCTACCTCCCCCACCTCGCCCCACGCAGTGCTGTGGTCAGCCCCAAGAGGTGGTTCACGAATAACCCAACTGGGAGGCTCAGCAAAGACGGGTAAATATTTCATTCTTGTGTTTGAAGTTTGGGACATTTAGGAAAAACCAAATTCCCTAAATATCTTGTGAGTTCACGCTGTGTCAACACTTCACTAGGAATTCAGATGGGACTGGGAATAGGAAAGAAATAGGAGACTGGAATTTGCCCTTGCAGAACTCCCCTTGGAGGGGAGTTGAGGTGGTTTGTGTGCAAAGGCCATACCTGCTCTCCAATCACCTTTCTCATATCCACATTGTTCACTGAAGCTTCTGGTTTTTGCACGTGCCGTTCTCTTCCCAACCTGGTGAATTCTTACTCAGACGTCAATGTCTTCCCCAGCCCAGGAAGTAACCATTGGCTCCCTTCTCCAGTTTCCTGAAGCACCTTGTACATTTTTCCATTACAGAATTTACTATATGATGCTGTTAGAATGGTTCATCTCCTCAAAAGGGTTTCTCAAGTACACGCGTCACATCTTACTTATCTACCCAGTGCCAACAATAGTGGTTGGCATCTGTTTTGACAAAGGACTCACATTTCCTTTCCTCAAGGAGTCTGTCTCTCAGAGAGCCAGGAAGGAGCCCAACTTATACAACTGAAATAAATTAACAGCAGCTCCCACTTACTGGACGCGTATCCCGTAGTTCTCAAACATTTCCAAACACTGAACTCGAACTCCTGCCTCAAAGCTCCTCCTGTCTTACACAAGGCACCTCCATGTACCCAGCTGCCCAAGCTAGAAACCTGGGTGTTGCTCTAGTCCGCCCCTCTCCACATCGCATAGATCTGCCTAGTTGTTGGTTCTTCCAAAATCTATCTCATTCATCTTCTTGCCACCTTCACTACCACCGTTAATACAAGCTACTCACCCCTCACTTGGAGGGCAGCACCTTCCTTAACGACCCTTCCTTGCTTCCCATCTCAATCCATTCTCCACCCAGAGCATGACCCTTTAAAATGGGAAATCAGAGCATGTCCCATTCCATCCCCTACTGGCCAGTTCCTGGTTTCCTAGGATAAACCTGACATTCTTGTGGAGACCTCCAAGGCCCCCTGCTCTTGGCCCTTCCCCCTCAACTGCCTTACTCATCACCAGGCTGTCAGGCCCTCAGGCCCACACGCCTGCCTCAGGGTCTCTCCTCTGGTTCTCCCTTCTGAACACTGCCCTAGCCCTTTCATCCCTCCACTCCTCCCTTGGCTAACTCGTCTTTCAGGTCCCAGAATAAAAAGGCCCTTCCTGATAGGGTTTCCTTGATAACCAGGCTCAACTAGTTCCCTCCAGTTATACTTACACACCTTATCCTTTTCCATTCATAGTACTGATCAATTAGTAATCATATATATGGTTTCCTCCAGGAGACTGCAAATTCCACCTATTTTGTGCACCACTAAATATCCAGGTCCCAAATCCTCAATGAGAAAAACATACACACCAGGCATGTCTGAGTCAATTTACCTTCACAGTTCCTATCCTCATTTCTGCAGATGCAGTTACACAGCAAATGGCAGAGATGGCATTCGAGCCAAGGCGCCTTCACTCCACTCAGCCCCTGGCCTGTGCCATAATCGGACAGACAAGTCCCAGGTGGGATTAAGACGTCACAAGGAATTCCTTTTTAGCTGGGCCTATTTGAATAGGTAGGAAAGAAACTTCCAAATATCCGTCCCCACAATGTACTGGTCTCTCAAGAAACTCCTTCCAGATCAAATCATTTTAGGAAATGTTAGTCTGTCTCTCTGTCCTGGAAATCCCAAGGGAGGTTTTGAAAAACCGAGTCAAGAAACACTGATACTCAAACTTGGTGTTTTCCCAGAGCCCTTTTTGCCCACACTTTGTATTTAATGGGACACTTGAGGGACTGTGGAAGTAGAAATAGAAACAGGAAAGGGGAGGCTACATGCAGGGGAACGATGAACGCTATGTAGGTTAAGTCAGTTTATGGAAAAGACTGGAAAGCCAGAATGTGAACTTAATCCAATGAACGACTGGGAAGCCATAGGAATTTGTGAGCAGACAAGTGATGAGCTGTATCTTTTTTTTTTTGATGAGCCATACCTTGGTATCACAATACTCACTCTTCCTGATCTACTTCTATAAGAATTCCAAGGCCAGACAGGGACCTCAGACGCAATTTGATTGACAAGCTGAGATATGCTGAACAAAACAGGTTGAACTGGCTATGAGTGCCATCATACGGAATACGAACAGTGGAGTTACACAAAGTGGTGGCCCTCCCCTGGGCACACTTGGTTTCCAATCACAGGCAATCGATTAATGGAACCTGCAAGGCCAAACCGAATTCCAGCACTATAGTTTCAAAAGGACCCTTCCTTTCCCTGACCCATTGCTGTGTATCAAACCATCTTGAAACAATGGTTTAAACCAATTATTTCTCACGATTCTCTGGGTTGGCAGGACTCAGCTGGATGTTTCTTTAATTTCATGTGGTGTCAACAGGGGTCACTCAAGGAGGCTGCATTCAGTTGGCAGAATGTCTGGGTTTTGGTGCTATTGGCTGCAGCGTCTCGGTTCTCCTACACACGGCCTCTTATCCGGTCCCTCAGAAAAAATACTGTTTAATTCAAGCTTCTGGTTTGGAAACGTCAGCTGGTTTTCAAGAGCCAAAGTGGAAGCTGCCAGAATATTACTTCTGCCACCTTCAATTAGTCAAAATTTCAGTCCAGCCCACACACGAGAATGAGAAACAGACCTTATGAGAAGGAGCAGCACACACATCCAGAGATGGGCCAAACTGCTGGTGGCCATTTCTCAAGATGGTCCATCACACCTTTTTTATGATACGAGTATAGGTTTCTAGTCACTTTGGAACAGAGTAAATACAAGGTGAGCTATTCCCAGACACAAACACCCAGTTAAGAAAGACTGGCTTCTTGGAATGAACGTGACTCGTCTCGAATACCTCTCCTAGAACATCTGAGCAGCAATGAAGTCAAAGTTGTGCAATAGCACAGGTTATTTTCTCCACTCTTGGGCACAAACCAACCCCCAAACCCCGAAATGGTGGCAGCATGACTTGCATCTAAAGGTATTGCACAAGATGAACAAACTGATATTGCAGCACCAAGCACATTATTCACCACTGGGCAGACCTTTGGTTCCTTCTTAGTGACATTTATTGGCACTTTGTTGAAGATACCACAAAGGAAGTGGGCAATTATACTGCCCCCAACAGCAGGAAACAGTCTGGAAGAGGCTATCATACAAGTTTATAGCACAAAGTGCTGAGGTTAAAACCAGTGGAGATCCAATCCCATGATCCCAATGCATAGCTAAAGGTAATTTCTAGAATTCCTAGCATACATCACATATTTAGCAGAATTTTCACTTTCTTAACACCCCAAAACCCTGTCCAGCATTTTGCCTATATGTGCACCTGTAAGGCCACGATGAATGAAAGGACCGTGGAGGCCAGGTGAGCCAGGGCTTCTCCCTAGCTCTCCCTTCCCCTCCCTTAATGGGAGGTTCTTTGAGCCTGCACACACACAGCTAGCTTAGGGCCTTGCTGTGAGAAAAGGTAGGCAAAAGGCAGGATTCCTGCTTTCTCAAACCAGGGTTTCTTATTAACCCAAATTAACTGCAGTCCAGGAATGGAATTCAAGGGCTCCATTTTTCAATTGTAGACAAATGTGTGCGTATTTCCATTATGTGCATTTAAAAAAAAAAATGGACCCAATGTTTAGATTCCCATAGGTCAGAAGGAAAAGCCCCATAAGGATCACTGCTGAGCTGTGCTGCTTGATCCTAACACGTCATAAAAATGACGCTTCTTTAAAGTCATTTGTCAACTGCTGTTCAGAGGAAAAGGCAGGCATGTTTACGACTACCCTTGAAATTACTGTAATATACTTCCAAAAACCTGCTTTTCATTCGCTTCATACTCCAGAAGGACGTGTACTGTAAGCAAGCTGCAGTGTTTTCCTCTACTAGCTTTTCCTGTGCAGTCCCGACCTGGATCAGACCTACTGGCTCCACGTGAACTTCAGCTGAGGTCATTCGCAACCCCAGCCAGGCAACCCTGCCAGGCTACAGGGACAAACCAGAGCCGAGGACAAGTCAAAAGCATCATCTTGCTATATAAAGGGTATATATACCATATTGTTAAAAATTACTTAATGACTCACTATTCCCTGGTGAAAATGGGAAAACAGGCAGAGGCATGAGATGACTCACTGGTAACAGTCAAAAAAGTATGGGATTTGGAATCAGGGTTCTCATTGTTTCTGTAATCCAGCAGCAAGACCTCTGAGCCTCAAATTTCCTCATGTGAAAAAGGGAGAATACCCACCTCACAGTGGTGTTGTGGCAAGCACTTGAAGGAAACCATGTAAGTAAAGGGACAGTGCTTACTCAACAGTCTATTCCTAAATCAGAAGGAGAGCCAGAACAAGACATAGCTTTTACTTCCTGGGTTAGGTCTCTGGCCCCCATCTGCTGCTTATAAAATCAATTCTTTTGTCTGAAAGCTTTCACCAGTTTCATTTTTTGTGATGGAAGCCACTAGAAGCATGGGAGCCTGTGGCTGCAGCAAGGAAATCTAACTAGAACAGAGAGGATGATTAATCATTAAGGAATTGAAAAAACTGAGGAAGCAAATGGTAGAGGGGAGGGTGTGGGCTCTCAAGTTAGAACAAAATGAGATTTATGGCTGCGTTGCTTTCTGTGTCACCTTGGGCTCCAGGTTTCCTTCTGCAAAACCAGTGTGCATTTCTACTGTGCGAGGCTAACAGGAGTGTCCAACCAGGCAGGTGAAGACACCCAGCACAGAGCCAGGCACACGGAGCAACAGCTCATGCTGGGCTCTCTTCTTCCTCCAGACAGAGTAAGTGCTTTCTTTGGAGGGTAGCAGGCACTAGATCCAGGATTAACTCCAGACTTTTGCTCTTCTAATGAAGGAGCCTAAGCAGCCGAGCTTTTGTGCAGGTAAAAAAAGAATTCAGAGGGGATCAACAGTGTCACCGAAAGCAGCCAAGAAAGTGTAACTCTCTGTTCTTATACCTGTGATTTAAACCAAATTTTCCTTTTACAGTAGATCCTTGAATACCATTCCATTCAACATCACTTCATGATGTTAATGAGCTGCCAGAGGAACTTACTCTTGTTTATTATCAATTAACCTATGATACGACTGGTTTTGTTAAGTATCATCTCACTTAAAGTCATAGAACCTACTGACCTTAAATGAAGACTTACTGTATTTTTAGGTAAAAGAAAAGGGGGTGGTGATCAGTAGAGGCTTGGGATCCAGACTGCAAAATTTCAAGTGCCTTAACCTCTCAGCATTCTATTCTCATGGTCAATTTACCAACCTCATTTTTTTCAAAATGTTGAGAGAATTTCCCTTTGATGCAAATATGTAGAACAGGGAGATTTGGGCACACATCATTCTAAGGTAAATGTTAGGGCCTTCTTACATAACCATAAGCTTCTCTTCATGCCATCCCCTACCCCCCACAAGGGACACACAGGACGCTAACCTTGCAAAGGAGGACCCTGTCTGCTGGGACAGGTTACTGGCCATGGTGAACAAAACCACCCCAGTAAACGCAATATCCACCCTCCTCCTTTCCACCACACAAGCAAGTAAGTGCCTGGCCTCCCTTTTCCTGCACCGGGTAAACACCACAGGAAAATGCAGCTCTGAAAAGTCACTCAATCTGGGAGAGTCAATTTGAGCTGGTACTGCTCACTACTGGCAAATGAGCTTGGAGATGAAAAGGGATACACATATTCCCACCTTCCCACAACTATCAATTGTACCCCACCTATCCTAACTCCCGGCTGGTTTCTTTGCCCTTAAAAATCAGAGGAAAATGAACTTTACGAAAGAATACTGATTAGTCATTGCTATGCATACCTCTAATTTGGAAGCAAAGCAAAGCAGAGAGAGTTTATTCCATCACCCAGACAAGTTCAGAGTTAGCACTCCCTCTATAGACAGCCTGCATCAGAGAGAAGTAAAAAATTCCACAGCCACAAACAACATCCCTCAAGCCAGTTTAACTGCTAGGGAAAACAGATCCCAAGTGCATTTACTATTAGTAGCAGGTCAGCTGCACCATTTTCATACATAAATGAGAGCTCCTGGGTGAAACAGACTTGAGCAGAGAACATGCTTTATTGAGGAGTAGATATAGAACAGCACATTCTACCACATGTGGGGAAGGGTTAGCGTCTGTAAAAGGCCTTTACCCCTCAAGAAAACCCCCAGTGAGGTTGCTTTTGGATAAATTTTAACAGTGACACTGAAACTGGCAGGGAGCTGCCACTGAACATGCTTAAAATTAGCTCCCCCCAACCCACAGTGAGTATAAGTAGTGTACAGAGACGACAAGAGAAAGGCACAAATGACCAGAGTCGGGATTGTGGTGAGGGCTCCACATGAAGACAGCAGTGTTGCAGACGACCAAGTTGGGAGGGTGACATGTCAGACATCAAAAGCTGCCCCAAGATAGCAGGTTATAACGGGCTAGAGAGAAATTAGAGGGAGCATCTCTTCCTTCACTTAAACACCAAAAATAGGAGACCAGAGAATAGGGGGATAACGGCAAATCCCAAAAAGGAAATGGAGGAGTTGTTCTTGGAAGGGCATAAGCACTTTAGTCCTAGAGGCAGGGTGAGGCACTGTTGAAGAGAAGCAAACCTTGGCAGGGTGGCCACTCTGCCTGTTGAGTCACAGGCCAAGATATGGAAGTCATTTTCAATCAGTTTCTACTTCTCCATGGATGTTCAGACAAAACCCACAGAACTTATGTGGAAGTGCAGGTGTGCTACAGCAGACTGGTACTGGTGAAAAGGTTTTTGCAGTTAATGAACCAAGTTAACATGCAGCATGAAAGGGAGAACTAGAAATTATTTTGGCACCTGCAAACGTAAAAAGGGGCAGGGAGTTGAGAAGAAAACATTTACTACTGGGCACTTTCTGGTGAGGCAAAACGTATTCATTCCCTTCCACCATAATAATGCCCGCTGCCCACTGGTGAACTCAATGCAAAATACAGAATCACCATCTCTTACTTCTTCTGTCCCTCTCATCCAGATAGACTAAGTGCCATTACCAAGGCTAATCCCTGGGAGAGGCTGCAAATGTATTTGGCTCTGGTCAGCCTGATACTGATCAAAACAGTCTTCCAATAAAAATGGAGGAAAAAATTTAAAGTGAGATGAAATCTAAAGGGAACGGACCCCTCCTGGTACACACACTCAGAAGTGTTACCTCTTCCCTGTCCCTCCAAAAAGCGTATGTAAGGAATAATCGGAAAGGTCCCGGAAACCGTATTTGAAGGTCTGGCGACCAGGTGGGAAGAAGCACTATTACAAAGTTTAGAAGACACAACACAATCTCATGGGGCTAGAGAACGTGAGGAGAGAACCAGTGACTGGACAGGTACAGTACCAAACAGAACACCATGGGTCAGTGCTATGAGGGACCGTCACTCAAGTCTAATATGGATCCCATCCGGGCAACCTCACTGAGGCCGAAAGAACAGTTCCTTAGAACCAGCGTCTGCAGTGTACATGAAGGTCGGAGCCAGGGCAGTCCTGAGGGGGTGGCCTTCCCAAAGGGTACTGTACTTGCCAATCACAAGAGCAACAGAAATGACAGACAGATCCCTAGGGTACGGATTCCTACTGCTGGGGTTCGCTGGCTCAGAGTAACAGGTCACTTTAAGTGCCCTTGGGAGGGGTCCATTTTAAACAGCTGGGATCCATGGTTTTATTGGAGTTGGATCTCTTGGCCTCTTTGGCTATCCACTCATCAATCAGGTCCTGGGGGAAAACAATGGGGAAAAATTATACATATTCAACTAAAATGTCTTTATGTATATGGATTCCAAAATGATTGTTAGCAAAGAAAGAACCACCAAAGGTTTAATAATATATAGGTATAAAACAGGTGTAAAAAAAAAAAAAAAATCTAAAGTTATCATTAGATTTATGAAACTCATACCTAATCCATTTCTTCCTACTATGCCCTTGGTAAGACCTGAAAAATCATTCACCTTCCCTTTGACACATATGAGTCAATTAAAAAATTTTTTAAATGGGCATGAGTTGGGATGGCATTTGTTAAAGGAATTTAAAACTACTTCCACGAACCCTGGAGTTTATGAAGATCCCCCTCTATAGATGGACAATTTTCTCCAATCTAACAAAACCATGAAGCAACAGAAGTGCTGTGCAACATAAAGCTGCTTAACTGAGCTGCTGAAGTGTGGCATCCAAATCTGAGACAGGAGCTTCCTTATCTGAGAAGGATAAGGTAGGAGGATAAGCCTGATGAAGGCATCACGGCACGGTAAAGAAATGAGACTAAATAAATGGTGGACGGAGTCAACTCCTTTAAAAAGGGAAAGTTACCTCTGGGGTGGGAAGGCCCCACTTTGCTCAGCTAGGCCTCGAGGGACATTCAGCAATGAGCTAAGAAAAAGCTTTACCTGTCTCTTTAAAACCAGGTGCTTTCCTTTCCAATACTTGAGCATCTGAAGAGCTTGCAGAGTGCTAACGATGTCCACAGGATTCACAGCCGTCTCCTGGCTAATTTCTGAAACATAAGAGCTACTGAGAACCCTGCCAAAGGGCAGACCCCCTTTATCAAGCCCCACCCCCCCAGGAAATCCAAATGAACTTCAAATGGTTAGAATCGCCAATACTCAACCCAAACTGTTCAGAAAGTTTATGATGCATTCATGTGACAGTCCAAATAAACTATGGAAGAGGGATATTAGAGCAAGAAACTCCTCTTGGCCCCTTATAGAAATTAAGGTCAAAGACAGACTACTAAATTCTTCCACCCTTGCATAAACTTACAGGGATGTTTTAGAAGCTCGTCTGTGTGCCAAAACTTGAAGAAGTTTTTCTTCATTTTTGACTTTTGTTAAGAACTAAAATGGTAGCAACCTGAGATTTGAGAAACCAAATCATATGACCAGTGCCAAGAGCCAAATGCTCTGGAATCCTTACACACCATCAGTGAGGGTCTCTGCAGTGACCCACATTCAGAGGGCCTTCTGTTCTCATTCAGATAAAACAGAATGGAACATTATCTTTGCAGGTTACAAAGCATGAACAGAGCCAAGTGGAAAAGTAAAAATATTCAGAGGAGCTAACATCTTGGGTTAACAACCATTCTAGAGTGTCAAAAACCAACCTTTGATAGAAATCTCTTTGCCTTGGAAATTATGCAGGTAACGAAGCAGCACTTCTTTCCAGTAACTGCGATAGCTTATGAGCCCCAGATCTGAGAGTGGACGTTCTGGGGAGCCAACTTTTTCTTCCACTTTGGAAAGCAAATAACCTGCCAGGGAACAAATATACAGACTTTTTCTAGCAACACTATCTCTCATCCCATTAAAGAAAAACAATGTGCCAATATAGAAGAAGGTATAAATACGATCTTCTTTACAGTATCAATTAGAGTACAGTCAATTCCATTCATTCAATGGAATACTTTATGGCTGCTGTAGAGTATGCTGCTTTTGTATAAGCAGAAAGGGGAAAATGTGTATTTGCATTTACTTATAATAGACATTAAAAAACTGGAAGGTTCCACTAGAAACTTTAATAACAATGGTTACCTGTAGGAGTGTTTGGAACAGGGTAGATAGGAACTGGGATGGGAAACCATTTCATTATATAGCTATTTATATTTTTCAAGTTTTTGAACTTTTAAGGATAGATTATCTCAGTACCACTTATGTCGTGTGTGTGGAGGGAGGAGACCTGAATCTCGAAGCCTCTAGTACTAATATCTACCATTCAACATTATGGGGATACAGTCAGCAAAATTCATACTCTGGGAAACTAACCTTTCTTCAACAAATAAAAAGCAAATGAAAAAAAAAAGATGGGAGTGGGAACTTTCAGATTAAAAGTGATTTACAAACCACAGCTATTAATTCCAATATACCAATTCTATGTGGATAAGTGAAAAAATTGTTTTTTTAAAGAAAATCTCAAAATCAGGCAAATTTAAAAAATATAATTTAGGAATAGAGGTAAAAGAAAATTGGCCATAAAATGGTAAACATTACAGGAGTTTTACACTATTCTACTTTTGTATGTGTTTGAAAATTTCCACAAAATTAAGTTTACAAAATAGATGTTACCTATTAAAGATACAGTCTCCCTCCCCTTTGTGGGTTATGCCACTTCCTCATTCATCTCGTCCCAGGTGGCTTAAAAATGACTTAATAATGAAAGGGTTGGAAGGCTAATTCTAAGGATTCTAATTTTGACTAAAATGTCGCACGACAGTTTAACATTAAATAACAACAGTTGATTCTCCGTATTTATAGTAGTTATGTTCTATAAAGTCACCATGGACACTATGGATTAGTAAGCACCGAACCTCTGTTCCTAGGGAAATACAGGGTTATGTTTCTACAAGCCTCTGGCCACATTTTCATCAATGAATCAATACACAACCCCGTTCAACAATACTTTGTTTAATATATATTGTTGATTCAATAACATTGAACTCATGGCCAACAGCACAATAAGCTAGGCCTGAATGAAGGCTGTCTGACGCACATATTTTCACTGTAAAGCATATCAAAGCCTCTCTAGACAATATTTCAACACTACACTTAGGGGCCATTTAAAATCTGCAACAAAAATCCCCAAAGTAAGAAAAATGTGGCTCTAGCAGACCATGAAAAGGACACTTGATTACAGCACGAGCTGAAACAAGGCACCACCTTGTTTGACCTTGGCTGGGAACGTTTGGTGACTTATTATTTGCTGTTGTGCACACGTCCATGAATGACTACAAAAGTGCCAAGAGTATTGGTTTGGGTTACAAATAAATTCTAGTGAATAGGAAAATCCCCAAATACAGAATCCACAATTAACGAGTCCCAAACCCTCTATCAGGTATGCTGCTTGCCTCTAGGAAAGTCCTTACAAAACCGAAATCCCTAACATCCAGGAAGAGGTTTGAAGCCTTAGCATGTATGTGCTGTTCATAAGTCTCAAGTTGGGATAACCCTAAAGGGCTTACTTCACTCTCCTCTATTATCTCCTGCTATCAGGAACCAAACTCAGGGTCCTGTATTCATTGAGTGTTCAATGTGTATCAGGCCCACTGACTGTACTGAGGTTTCTTCTACTTACTCATTCCCGTAATAAATATCAGCATAATCCGCTACATGCCAGGAATTGTAAAACCCATAGGACAAAAATGCAAACAATATTCACATGGTCTCTGCTATGTGGCCCTTAGCAGTTTCACTTACTGAAATCAATGAGCATCTTGCCATAGCCCTGTCTCATGTACTGAGGCATGGTGAGGATACAGGATACATTGTAGTTGAGGAATGAGTTCTTTTCCTAAAATCGAGAACAAACAGAAAAGCAGGTCATAAGGGTTTGGAATCAAGTGTCAGCAGTCCCAGATACAAAATAATGCTGCTTACCAAGTACCTGGCTAACCAATCCTGGGAGTGGCTGTCAGGTTCACAGTTGTTACACACCCTTTATGATGGCCAAGAACATGAATCCCAGGGTTTCCCTAGCTCTGAGACCTCCAGTCTCATTTTAAGGAGGGCTGACTCTAGATTCTTTCCAGTCACAGAGCAGGGCAAGGTTTAGACAGCAGAATTGGTCTAGAGCCGCCCTCTTTAAAAGCAATTTTTTCAAAGGAGGCTGCCTACTGGAGAAGGGAGGGATCCCAAACAGTAAGTCCCCATTCCGGAAGGGGGTCAAAAACAATCAAATCACATATTGTATGATACCATTTATGTGAAATGTCCAGAACAGGCAAATTTACAGACAGAAGAGCTGGAAGCGGTTGAGTGGAAATGGGGAGTGTTGCTTATGGGTATGGGCTTTCTGAGGTCATGAAAATTGATGATGATGATTGCGCAGTGGTTGCACAGTTCTGTGAATATACTAAAAACCACTGTACACTTTAAATGAGTGAATTGTGGTATGAGTTATATTTTTAAAAAGTTACATTAAAAGTCGTAAGTAAAAATCTGACAATGAATCTTTAAAGGCACAGTGGCTTTACCATTGAGAGAATCCAGCTAGAGCACCAGGGAAAAGGAATATATTCCTAGATCTGAGCTAATAGAGGGCAAAGCCATGAGAGTTGGCTTGACTACAAGATGTGGGCTTGTGGGTTAGTAGGCAGGGCTCTGGCCAGTAATTAATAGGCAGCTTCAACCCCCAAGTCCAGAAATGAATCAACCAGAAGCTTTTAAATAAAGACTGGCACATTTTCATTAAGCAATGTTTGATACAGATTTTCTTTGTTTTCAAGAAAGCGTTGTCATCACTGCCCCGAGTACTGCCTCTTCCTGAGGCCCCATTGCCAACATCAATCACCCTGTTCTGCCCATTAGCTTCTTAATCTCCAGATCCTGCTGACCTTGGAAAAGTATCCAATCAGGTGACAGCCAGTGTTGTCTGCTTCGGTCATAACATAGAACAGGAAGGGCTCCACATCATAATATAATGTCTTGTGGTCCAGAAAAAGCTTGGCCAACAGGCACAGGTTTTGGCAGTAGATCTGGAAGCAGAGAAACAGAGTTCATGTGTGGGCCCATGATTCCTGAGCTTATCACATGACGGCCTAAAATTAAAGATCATATTACTGTCAATGAAGCAGAACTGTATATTTTGGTCAAGAGTTCCATCTTCTTTTAAGGTGAGATAAGTTCCTTCTGAAACCTGTGAATGTACAACAACTTTCTTTCTTCCGTGACTACTTTTACCTTGTTTTTCTTGCCATCCACTTCAAACACGGATATTGAACCTTTGCGATATATCTCATCACCGGGTGGGTGTTTCCACACACACTTAGCCTGCAAGAGAATGGAATTCACATCAGGGAAACAAACCTTCCCAACAAAACTGCTGCTTAAAAGAGAAAAAGAATCACAGGTCAAACTTAGTCAGCTGAGATTACAAATAGTTGGACACACTTGAGAACATGCAGGAACACAGAGATATTTTTTTCAGTAAAGCAAAGGCTCCTAAATCATTGTCATATTATTTATGGTATTTTTATAGCAGTTTGGAACAAGTTTTCTGGATTACATTCTGGCACCGACTCAACTCAGAAGATTAAAATCATCTACTACGTAAAAGCCAGATAAATAAAATACCCTTGCTTATTATAAGATGCCTTACAACAACAGGAAATTCTTAAGCAGCTTATTTCCAGCAACTTAGAGTTGCTAAGTAAAGGTAGGAATACTTTACTCTCACCTTTACCAGTAACTTCTCTAAGCTGTCTCTTTGTTATATAAGGAAATAGGGGCAAGTTCTTCTGTGGCCAAAAAAAAAAAAAAGGCTGGGGGGTGGGGGAGAGGAAAGCAAGGTAGCCTGGTTGAACAGCAAAAAGCTTGGAGTAGGGATCACTTGGCCACAAAGTACCCGCCTTCCTTATCTTTAATTGCAAATAGAGTTAATGTAGCCAGTCAGCCATTTCTATAAACAGGTGAATTCTTGAAAGGGTTCATATAAGTATGTTTAAAAACCATATGTATGTATTTTATTGTGACTTTTGGTCAACTCAAGAATCATGTCCCAATTTGTCATATGTAAATCCAAATATTTAACTGGAATTGCTTTAAGAAAGCTCCACCTATAGTTTGTTCTTATCTCCACCCTTTACTCATGCTGGCGCTTTCCAACAATAACCAAACTAATACAACAACTATTTGCTTAGAAACAGAAGCCAAACCTATTGGCCAAATGGCCAAAGGCCCATTTCAGTGATTATAGCTGAAGCAACAGAAATCAGAGGTATGGACTAAAATATTTTTATTTCCTGAAATTCGATTTTTGTTAACTCATATAATACAATAGGATCTTCCCCAATTCAGAATGTTTACTTGACCCTTAGGTTTATCCAGACTCTTTGTTTTCTCCGCCTACTATTTTTTGCCCCTTTTGGCTATTTCATTGGTTAGTGCCACTGAATAACTAGAAACAAAAAAGGAAGAAAAAGGGCATAAATGGTAAGCAGGTCTCATCAATAAAAATACCAGTCTGACTTTCACATAGCAAAACCATATTTTAGTTTATCTCCGTGGTCTACAATCATAGAGACCAGGCCTTCTGATAACCATTATCCCTGTGCCCTAGTGTCCCCACCAGCCCTCGCCCATCTCCCCTGTGGCATTTTATCCTTACCCCAAGTCAAGTTTGCCAGGTCTGGGGGGCTTAACTCATAGGAGAGGTTTTGGGCCAGAATGCTACAGACCATGTGGCTCCAGAGGTGAGAACACAAAAAAGCAGTACCAACAAACTGGAGAGACGAGTTTAAGACAGAAACCATGAAATGCTTGGGTTGTATGTTCAGCATATAGAAATCCTGGGAAATAAAGATGGAAGGGCAAAGAGGAAGAGACACCCTAAAAAGCCTTAGAGTCAAATTATGTTATTACTATAGAACGAAGGAAAAAAAAAAAAGGTTTCCCTGTCTGAAAGACTGATCTCTTGCCCCTTGCCCTTTTCCCATCCCTACTCCATGGCAGAAAGTTCCTTTAAGACAAGACTTTTCATTCCACAAGTCGGGAAAGAAACATGGCTTAAAGCTGCAAAGTATCTAGTAAGCATATTTGTCAACAATATGAGATTCAAGTCTTTATCTCTATAGGAAGAAGAACGTTCAGAAACCAAAAAGCACTAAACAACTTGAGAAGGCATCAAAGGACCCATTCTGTTCATTTCATAATTTACCTCCCTTACGTAAGTGTTCATTAAACACGTATTTATTGGCAATGTATTGCCTATGGTAGCTGCTAGGGATACAAAGGTGAGTCATGTTGTCCCTGCCCTAGCTAATGAAGTCTATTTATTCTCATCTAGTTTGGGAAACATAAAACCTGTGGACAGAGGTAATTCATATCCTCAGGAAGAAATGACAAAGAGCAGGCAGCAAGAAAAAAAAGACAGGGAGATGTGCATGATAGGATGTGGTTGTGATACAGGGCCAACAGCTGCTTTTGGTACCACTCAGCACCAGCAATGCCACCGGCTGTAGAACCCCGACCCTGAAATGTTGCTTTCCATTTCCTATTTCTTCCTCCCATTACTGTGAACCACCAAGACATGCTTAGAGAAATGCCATCTGGATAGATGTCAATATCTAAAGATCCTATAGCTTATGGCCGCCGTGGAATCCTAGACAACTTACCATGTGTCGGCGGAGTATTGTTTGGCTCTTCATGTATTTTAAACAGAATTCACACATGTAGAGACGTCCCAGTCGTGCATATTCTTCAGGATAGGGAGAATGGTACCAAGTATCAAGCTCATAGCGACCGAAAGCAATTGTTTTAATCATGTTGCTTCCCTCTGTGATTTGGCCTTGCAGCCTTAACTTCTCCTGTTGTAAAGAAATCAAGTCAAAGGAGGATTAAAATGACAGTTGACCCTTGAACAACTGGGGGGTAGGGTGTTAGGGACGTTAACCTCCCAGGCTGTCTTCGAAAATCTGCGCATAACTTTTGACTCCCCAAAACCTTAACTACCAATAGCCTTCTGTTGAGGGGAAGCCTTACTGATCATATAAACAGTCGATTAATACATACTTCGTATGTTATATGTATCATATATTGTACTCTTACAATAAAGTAAGCTCGATAAAAGAAAATGTTATTAAGAACATCATTCGGAAAAGAATTTCCAGTATTTATTGAAAAACATCCCCACGTCAGTGGACCCACCCAGTTAGAACCCATGTTGTTCAAGGGTCAACTGTAATCATCTTTGTTTTGTAAGCTTGTGTGCGCGCCGTGATGCCAGGCTATGGAAAACAAAAAGATCAGACGTCCTTGGATTCCAACTTAGGAGAAACTTGCACTGAAGAGGGCTGAGCAGGCGGCCGTGGATAAGCAGGAAGGCCTCTGGAAAACTTGCTATCTACAAGGCCCGGAGGACAGGCCTCACCAGGGAGTGTGGCTTCCCTGCTCCCTACCACACTTTGGGTCTCATCTCTTGAACATCGGAACAAGTCCCTGGTAAAATCTGCACCAAACTGAATTATAAAAAAGGCAATCTACCACAAATACAAACTCCACGCCTTTCAAAACAGTCTAACACTAAACAGAAAAGATTAGCTAGACTGTGCTTTCTACATATTTCCAGAAGCTTTTATAAAGCTGTGTGGATCTGCGTGACATATACCTGCCGTGGCCCGCTCTCAACTTAGGTTCCTTAAAAAATTATTTTGGAAACATTGACAATGCTTCAATTCTGGAGTCTAAAGTCTAGAAAGTAGAAAATAGATTTGGTATCCACTGAGAAAGGCTAGCCTAGGAAATGCTGTTCCAGAGTAGGGCAGAGAAAAACAGCAGCAGCAGCCCATCCCAGCCATGGGCAGCGAGCAAACTCTGCCTCCTACAGAACTTTTAACAAGTGTGTTCTAGGATTTTTAAATGAAGTATTTCTTACAGTTGGGAAAAGAGAAAAAAAAAAAAAAAGGAAGTGATTCACTTGATTGTTTCCCTGAATACATGTATTCCATTAAATCAGAGGTAAACTCAAATCACCACAATTTTATTCAAGTTGTTGAAAAGTCTGCCTAGGTCATCAAAACTAAATGTTAACTAATTGTAAATAAAAATCCGAACCGAAAACCATCTTAATATGTAAACCTTGGCTGTGTAAAAGATTAATTATAAAACACCTTACAATAGCCTTTTCCATTATTCCTCTTCACTGGCTTTTTAATTCTTTTACAGCTGTTTTGAAGGGCTGAGGCCACCCTGCAACGGGGAGTTCCCATCGGGGTTCCGGGACAACAGGAGATATCTCCCAGTCCAGAGGTTCTCAGAATTGCAAATTACCCAACTGAGACAAAGGGGCACCTATTGTTTTACCTAGCTAACCACCCCCCACCAAACAGGTCCTTCCAGGAATTGAGGTGGAGAGAGAAAACTCCAGCGGACAAAGGAAGGGAGGAAGGGTAATTTTAAATATGAATGGGAAGGAAGACAGTCTCAAATAAAGATACCTGGGGGAAGGGGAAAGAGGTTATTCAAGCAGCAAGGTACACTGAATTCCCATCAACTGACTGCTGATCCGTTTTCTTGGCAGTTCTAAACGCCCGTCACAAGCGGTCCTCAGCTTGGAGGTTTAATACTCACCAAATCCTCTGAGGCCCGGGCCTGTGCTCTTCGGAAAAGATCCAAGTCATACTCGCTGGTCAGGTTTTCTAAGAGAGGTTCCCGAGTGTTCCCATAGGTCTGCCTGTGTTCCTAGGAAAATTACCAGAGCGTGATACTTTCTGCTAAGAGCATCTTTTTCATTTTAATTGATGCACAACCATAAGCTATTTATTGCCAGGTATCACCCCTGGCACTACAGGATTTGGCATAGACACACTACTTATCAAGCAGGTTCATGCCAGAAGACACCCACTACCCACCCTGGTGAATCTGGAAAGGAAATGCTCTTCCAACCTCTCCAAAAGGGAGTTTCATTCTTCTATCTCTAAATGAGCACCTCAAGGATCAGAACACTATGCTTCCATTTCTCCCTCTGAAAATGAGCACCACAGTACAAATAAACAAAATGTAACAAACCCAAAGGCACTGCACATTGCTAGAATCCTGAGATCTGGAATGAACCTTGGTGCATACTCCCCCATTTAAAAACAAAACAAAAAACCAAAGCTCTAAGCCTAAAGAGTCTCAGATTTCAGACAGAAAAGAAAATCCGCAGGTAGGAAGGAGCAGTTCGACGAAACAGTCTGTGGTAAATTCTTTCACTGAATTGTTGCACCCACCATTAACACTGTCCGCCGAAGGTTTGTAATGCTCTGACTTTAGAACTCCAGCCCAAGTGCATACGAAAAACAGGCTGGGCTCCAAAAAATATTTTACTAAATATTAACCAAGAAAAAGAGCAAGGAAATTAGAAGCACAAAAATAACCCAGTTTTAAGTATCAAAACTTACCATGGCAGTCACAAGTATCCTTACACAGGAAAGAAATTCCACAAAGGAAACTCCCTTTTTAAACCTGACTCTAGCCCTTCCCACTTCATCCTAGACTCCACCTCTCACCCAGAGAATGGAAGACCATGGTAGTTAGGTGGCGTGGCTGGCTCATCCCAGGAAGAACATTACAGACTTCACACACATATTAGCATATGAAAACCCCATTCACCAGTACCTTCACTCCTAGTAAAACTTCTTCCAGTTAATCTGGGCCCATCCGATGGGTATCTTTTTGAATTGGACTCTTTATCATCTAAGATCTAGGTTCTACTATTAGTTTTTTCTTATAGTTTCGTGAACCTTTTTTTTTTAAAGCTTAAAAGAAAATCCTATTCAGCATTTTTACCAGGAAGGCTGGGTCCAAATCACCTAGCCCAAACTACTGGAAAGCAGATGTTTATAAGATAAATTTCAGTAGCATACTTCAGACACTTTCTACCTATGTGATTCTGGGCAAATTACGTCTCTTAAGCTCTGTTTCCTGGCTATAAAAATAGGTGAAATACCATCCATCTTCACCACAAAGATTATGGGGGCAACATAACCACAGTGCCTAGCACAAGCATTCAATAAATGGTATTATCATATTATTATCTCTCTACCCAATTTGTAGGAAAAAAAACCACTGAACAAGACGGAGAGAATATAACTACGCATCCTACAGCCACTAGAGCCCTTCCTCTACAAACCCAACACAGTCTGGTGTGGGTGTTGAGCTACAAATTCACCCCACAACGAACCACTTCTCTCACACTGGCCCATCTCCATTTATTCATAAGGTCATTTGCAAGACAGCGATGACTATCAAAAAGTAAATACACAGTCTGGCACACTTTCATTTTAGTGAAGCCATGCTGACTGCCTAAGTATTCACAAACTATACTTTTAATAATACATTCTAATGACTAAATAATATTCCACCTCCATAAAAAAATAAAAATATGCATTAGAAGAAGACTGAGTGATTACACGCCAAAATGTTAACAGTGGTTTTTATCTTGAAGGGTAACTTTTATTGGAATTTTTCTTCAGTTTTTTAGTATTTTCAATAGTAAGCATTTACTAGGTTTATAATAAAATACATCTTTACTTAAAAATTAATTTTTATGCAAAAGTTTTTTGACGAATTAACAAAATGAGGAAATTAGTTCAAGATATTAAAAAACACAGAATTCAAAGCTGTAGTTACAGTAATATCCAAATTACGTAAATAGGCATTATATAAAAAGCTAAAAGGACATATCCCAAAATGCTGGTTATTTTTAGATAATAGGATTAATGTTTATTTCCGTAGTTTTCTTAATTATTCTATAGTTTAGAAATGTGCATTACTTTTAAAACTAAGAAAAAAGTTAAAATACTATAAAAATATCTATTATAGAATTAATACCTTTTATCATGTAGCAATTTTATTTTTCCATTAAAATAAGTGGACTACAGCTTAGCTTGAATATTTTTCCTTATACAGACATCTCCATTATCATGGTATTTGTCTGAGAGGGTAAACTAACCTTTTAAAGCTAAAGTAAAGTTTACAAACAACTAGAGGATTGAACTTTTTTTCATCTAAATTCTAATAGTATTTTGGAAATATTCTAATAGTTTTTGGAAGACCTTCTGTTTTCACTCTTAATAGCACCGTTCTGGGGGATTATAGTAAATTCTAACTGCCAGAGAAGACTCCTTACACTTACAGAGGATACCAAATGGCAAATCTGAAAAGCAGAAGCTTAGAAACCAAAAGGAATCAAATGTGATGGCAAGAGTTCATGCCAATTAACTATTTAATGTTTTCTTACCATGTATTTCTCTTTCTGTTCTTTGCTCAGCCCAGAATTTCTTTTCTTCCTGAGTTCAGCAACCTTTTCCTTATATCGTAGCTGCCTCTCTGTTGGTGCCTAAAAGGAGAAAATTGAGACGCTAGCTGGAAAACTCATTATCTAATTAGTTTCAAAATGAAAATAACAACAAATAAATAAAGGGAGGAGGATGCCAGATGTGTTACTATTGGCAATTAAAAAATTCCAAATTGAGTTCCCTCATTACCTGAAGCACTACTCCTACTGTCAGTTAATGAGTTCAGGAATGTACTTATTTTAATATAAACTCAAACAGAACATATATTAGGGATGAAAAGCTCCACAAAAGCAATAGGAATAAAATAAAGATCATTTCAATTCAGTAAGCATTTACTGAATGCTTACCGTTTTCCAAGTATTAACACTAACACAAAAATGAATAAAAATAAATAAAAATTTAAAACCCGAGTAAAACAGAACCCAAGATAGGCAATGAAGAAAAGTGTAGCTACCACTTACAGAGTGCTTATTACTTGCCCAGCACTGGGGATAGGTACCTAATATGCATAATTTAGCTGATTACCCTAATCAGGTAATGACAGGTAGGTCTTACTCACTCCTTTTTATTAACACGGAAATACAAGTTTAGGGAAGTTACCTGACCTGCTCAACACCACACTGCTAGAGTAACAGAATCAAAGTATTCAAATCCAGATCTATCTGGCTCCAAAGTCAAACTTCTCCCTCGTCACTATGCTTCCTGCTATCCACCTATAATCTAACCATAAAAACAGACATCCATATGATGAGCTATGTACGTATATGTGACAAGGGCTAAAGTGACATTCTGAGAACATTACAACGGGAATGCATGAAGAAGAAATTCATTAATGGTAGGAGAATTTTTGGGAAGAATTCCTACAACAGCTTAGAGTTGCACAAGGCCTTGAAGAATACACACAATTTCTTCTTGGTATAGGTATAGAGTTCGAGGCAGAAAAACAGCAAGAGTAAAGACCAAAGGCATTCAGGGAAGAACAAAGAATTAAGCGTAATCAACGGGTATGGATGTTCAGAGAGGCACAAGGATTAGGGCAAAGCAGCACCTTGGAATTCAAGGGAAGAGAGAAGGAAGAAGGAAAATGACAAAATTAACAAATGTCAAATGCTAAGGAAAAGTCACTAGTGACCTTGGAAACATGCCAGCAGAGAGGTCTGAAATTGCAATGGGTTAAAAAACAGATGCAAAATGAGGAAATAGAGGAACAAGTGCAATCTTTCAAATAATCAGGATTAGCTTTCATTATTACTATTATTATTACTATTATTACGATTATTATTATAGACAGCATGATTCCTTCATTTATGAGGTAGAAGTGTTTCATGAAAATGTACTATTTGGAAATCAAATATAGTTCTGAGTTTCTAAAGACCAGTGATTTAGACATACCGTAGAAAATAAGAGGCAGAGATATACCTAAAGACAGTCATGGGGCAGGAGATCCAAGACTTGGCTCTTAAACTGAGCGGCCAGAGCTTTAACAAGGCCCGTACCTGGTGCCTGGTTGCATGCCTGTTGTTGTCATCTTGCCTGTGGGACAGCATCCTCTCTTCTATCTGCTTATCCCGGCTCTGCGCTCTCACCTGCAACCATCAACAACGTCAATAAATCCACCTGCTTCTAAGACTAATGTTTACTTAGAGCATAAGAATGCAAGAATAAATCCCCTGAATTTACGTGGTACTTTTACTTTCAAAGGGTCTTCACATTATCACAAAATCTGTAAGATATAGATAAGCTTCATATTCTGTTTTCTCAGCCATTAACTGAGAATCAGAGAAGTGAAATAATTGCAGCTAAATTGTGGTAAAGATTTTAATTAAGTCTGATGACTCTGAGCCTGGATTCTTTCCACTGTACAATGAATAAGAAACAGCGTGAGGAGGTACAAGAATCAAGTGAAGAAGTACAAAGAAAACGTCAGATACATGGGGTCAAGTCTATAGGGAAACTTAACTTTGAAGTTATGTGATCTTCGACAAACCAAGTTAGTTTTCATCTCCTGGGTATTGAGGACTCACGTCCAACCGCCTATTCAACTTCAACGTTAAAACTCAGCATTGTCAAAACAGAACACTGACATTCTCCCACAGGTCTGCTCCACCCCAAATCTTCCCCACATTTATAAAGAGCAACACTTTCTAAACAAGTGATCAGGTCACAAACTTAAAGATCATGCTTGATGCTTCTCTTCCTCTCACACACATTGAATCCATCAGCAAGTCTACTAGGCAGCTCCCCTCCAAAAGATATTCTGAATCCAACCAGTTCTTACTATCTCCACTGGTCCAGGCCACCATCTACCGACTGAACTTCAGAACAGCCTTCCAACTAGTCTACCCTGAATCCACTCTTGCCCCGTCCAGTCCATTCTCCACACACTAGCAAGCTGTGATTTTAAAAAGGACTTATGAAATTACATCGCACCTCTGCTAAGGCCCTCCAGATGCTTCCCACGCCGTCAGAACACAAACATACTCCTGTGCCAAGGCCTGCAGGTCCTTCATCGTCTGGATCCGCATCCTCATTTCTCATCATCATCCAGCCACACTGGCCACTTTCGGCCCCTCACACCCAACAGTTTACCCCATCTCACAGCCTTGGCGCCAGCTAGCCTTCTAAGATCTCTCCTAGATTTTCACACAACTGCCTCTTTGTTGTTAGCCATGACTCAGATCAAAGGCCAACACCTCAGGAAAGTCTTCCTTAACGACCCAAGCAAAAGCAGCGCCGTATCCCTGTTACCCACCAAACAGTCACTCTGTATCTTTTAGTCTTTTATTGTTTAGTCTTGTTTCTCATATTTATCACTACGTGAAATTCTTCTTTCCTAATTTGTGTTATTTTGCCTCCCCCCCATAAGATTGTACACGCTCCATGAATGCAGTAACCTTTTATCTCACTTACAGAATCCTCAGCTACCTTTAACAGGGTTTGGCACATGTAGTCAGAAATCTAGGACTGAATAAAAATGGTCACATCACTGATGGCAATAGTTTACCAGGAAACTCAGAGTAATCACGTATCTGCAAGTACTTTACAAACTTTAGAGCTTTTAATAAATGTGAGGAATTAGTCTAATCTTTCCATTTGGGATTTTAAATGTAAAAAGCTGCATCTTTCAGAAATTCTCCTGTCCTCCAAGCATATGTTCCAGTCATAAAGATTGATTATGCTGAACCTGAATCCCCTTGTGAAGAAAGAACACAAAAGAAGAAAAATTCAGGAAATGCTTTCCTTTTCTTCAGAATTTTCTTCCCCAAACTGAAATTTTGATTTTTGAAAAATAAATTGCTTGGGCTGGCCCGGTGGCTCAGGCAGTTAGAGCTCCATGCTCCTAACTCCGAAGGCTGCCGGTTCGATTCCCACATAGGCCAGTGGGCTCTCAACCACAAGGTTGACGGTTCAAGTCCCGCAAGGGATGGTGGGCTGTGCCCCCTGCAACTAGAAACGGGAACTGGACCTGGAGATGAGCTGCGCCCTCCACAACTAAGACTGAAAGGACAACAACTTGACTTGGAAAAAAGGCCTGGAAGTACACACTGTTCCCCAATAAAGTCCTGTTCCCCTCCCCCAATAAAATCTTAATAAATAAATAAATAAATAAATAAATAAATTGCTTAAGGTAACATGTTCATATGCTCCAAGCCAACAAATTTAAAAGTTATACTTTAGGAAGACTTTCACGTAAAACCACTGACAATAGAAGATCATCCTATTTAGAGATAAGTGGTAGACATCACACAGAACACAGCTATTTGCAGAGAAAGAAGCACCTAATAGCTCGTCAGCGTTGATGCAGATGTTGGCAGAGCTGGACCTGTTTTGATCTGGTCTCAGACTAATGGGAAGATAGTAAGACCTACCCCTTACTCTTACACAGAGCATAAGAAACTGCCTTGCTTGTACAAGAGACCTGAGAGGAAGAAAGTAAGACTAAGTGTCCTCAACCTTCCATATAAGCATTGAAAGTATACTACTGTGCTGAAACACATAAAGAAACAGCCCATCCTGTAATTGACTTGTAAATAAGAGAAAACATTTCTAAATCAGGGAGAAGTAATGTTAGCTGGGGAATCTAACTTTTCTCAGGATGAAACTGCTTCAGACAGAAATAAACCTGGGCTCATTTACAAAACAACTACAAAAGCAACACTTTGGTCTAACCAGCTACTACCCAAGCAATCCATTCAATTAATAACATTTTCAACTCTGGCTTCCCCATAATTAGTTTTTTTGTTTCCATCCTTGGTAGCAACAACCTATACAGAAACATACAAAACAGGATCTTAGGCTCTACTCCTAACTCCATTATTCCAAAATCCCAAAGGTTATTTAGGAGTACATTTTTCAAGAATTTAAAACAATAGCCAAGAGATGTGACATATAGATGATGTATTACAGAACTGTACACCTGAAACCTATGTAACTTTACTAACAATTGTCTCCCTAATAAACTTTAATTAAAAAAAAAGAAGAAATAGCCATAAGTAGGTGTGATTGAGAGTAACAAAAAGGAAAAGTATCCCGTAGGAGTAGATGGAGAAAGAGAAAAAAATTATGGAAAACTTTTTTGAAGCAAATGTCTTCATATATAAGAAGAGAACCTAATGCATAAATATTGAGACCACATATTTATTTACGCAAATTAAGTCCTTAAGGTGGAAAAGGTCCCTCGCAATCTTTTGAAGGTAATTTTCAATGAAAAATAAGTACTACAGGGTGATGTTCCAAATATTCTATAGATAATCTCCTTGTTAATTTTTTCCAAAGCACTCATTATATAATTAATTCTTTTACCTGTCTGTTTATTTTAAAAAAAACAGTTATTTTTATGATGGTTCCTCCACTGGAACTCAAAAGCAAGGACCTTGCCCACTGGATCCCTATTGTTTAGCCAAGTGCCGGGCAAATGGTAAGTGCTCAATAAGTATGTGTTGAATAAATGAGAACACAATTACCTTGCATTCGTCAGCTGAGAGGTTATGATAGAGTGGGCATCCTGAGATGGAGAAATGTCTTTCATGTTTTCCTGTAAGGTGTCCTGTTGAAGGAGAAGAACACTTAATTTCAAGACAGAAGATTTAAGTTTAGAAAATGATATTATTCTCCACAACAAACCTGTTTTTTTGCTGTATCATTTTTATCAAGTATGTCTGATCAAACAGATTGAATCAGACAGACTGAATCCATCAAAGGTGGAGCCGTAACTTGTAGGCACAATAAATTCTTTTCTTCCATAGGTTGGATCTGGCAATATTTGAACATACTTGCCATGTTCAAAATAAACTATAGTTCATTCTGCTCTGATGACATTTTGTTCTCAAATTACAAAATATCATAAAGCCATACATTTATAATAAAGGCACAAAATTACAATCAAGAATATTCTCTTGGGCCGGCCCGGTGGTTCAGGCAGTTGGAGCTCCGTGCTCCTAACGCTGAAGGCTGCGGGTTCGACTCCCACATGGGCCAGTGGGCTCTCAACCACAAGGTTGCCAGTTCGACTCCTTGATTCTCGCAAGTGATGATGGGCTGCGCCCCCTGCAACTAACAATGGCAACTGGAACTGGAGCTGAGCTGCACCATCCACAACTAAGATTGAAAGGACGACAACTTGACTTGGAAAAAAAGTCCTGGAAGTACACACTGTTCCCAAATAAAGTCCTATCCCCCTCCCCCCAAAAAAGAATATTTTCTTGTGGTGAAATTTAACTTTCCTATGCTAAACAGATCAAGTCGTATGTATAACAAGTATACTTTCCTTTCTATTATGCAATCCTATCCAATCTGAATTGAACTTCTTTCAATAATCAATAGAAACTTATGAAAAATGAAGAAGGAAATGGCCTTTCCCAACACATAAATAAATATATTTTGATAATTTTGGACCAGATTAAACATATTCATTTTTTGGAGGGGGGACTGGTTTTGTTTAAAGATTTAGGCTTCTTCTATAAACAAACTTTTAAACAGGTCGTTTGCACAAGGCCCTCTTGAGGGGAAAATGTTAGGAATAACAATACAGAAACACTCATTTTATCTAAAGCATATCTCTTCATTTTTCTATTTTTTATGAAGTTATAATACACAGGTAATTGAACATTATTTTTTTTTAAAAGTCTCTTCAACCAAAAGGTTTATAAAACACCTAAGATTGAGAAGGATGGTGAGACAATGCTAATGAGATAAAAAGATAAATTGGCTAAGCTAAATTGCAAGTCTACAGACATTTTCTCCTTTGTTTCACGGAAAAAAGACATTTAATTTGGGGTAAAAAAGACACAGGGATTTAAAAAATTACACAAGATTGATATAATAAGCTTTAAAGGGCAAAAATAGTCCAAGTTCTGGGGGAGAGGAGAATTAATATGATATACAGGTTGCCAGTTCTCTGGGATTGTATTATTAAAAATATAAATTTATCATCAACAAGACAAATAGTAACAAATGTTAGAGAGGCTGTGGAGAAAAAGGAACCCTCATACACTGTTGGTGGGAATGCAGACTGGTGCAGCCGTTATGGAAGGCGGTGTGGAGGTTCCTCAAAAAATTACGAATAGAATTGCCATATGACCCAGCAATCCCTCTCCTGGGTATCTACCCCAAAAATCTGAAAACATTTAGAGATAAAGACACGTGTGCTCCAATGTTCATTGCAGCTTTGTTTACAGTGGCCAAGACATGGAAACAACCAAAATGTCCTTCAATAGATGAATGGATGAAGAAGTTGTGGTATATATACACAATGGAATACTATTCGGCGGTAAGAAAAGATGATATAGGAACATTTGTGACAACATGGATGGATCTTGAGAGTGTAATGCTGAGCGAAATAAGTCAGACAGAAAAAGCAGAGAACCATGTGATTTCACTGATACGTGGTATATAAACCAAAAGCAACAAAAGAACAAGACAAACAAATGAGAAACAGAAACTCATAGACACAGACAATGGTTTGGTGGTTGCCAGAGGGTAAGGGGGGTGGGGGGTGGGAGATGAGGGTAAGGGGGATCGACTATATGGTGATGGAAGGAGAACTGACTCTGGGTGATGAACACACAATGGGATTTATAGATGATGTAATACAGAATTGTACACCTGAAATCTATGTAATTTTACTAACAATTGTCACCTCGATAAATTTAATTAAAAAAAATAAAAAAATAAAAATATAAATTTAGAAATCCATACAATTTATCCTGGACACAAAAAACTACCCTCAATGATCAAACACCACGTGTAAAATGTAAAGTGTCACTGCTACAGCAAGCCTATTTAGGTATTAGGTATCTATAACTTGAATAAATTATTCAAGTCATGTCTTATTTTATAACATGTAAACTAAAACCATTCTAATGTGTCTATATAAAAAGTTTAAAAAATGGTAGATGGGGCCGGGCCCAGTGGCTCAGGTGGCTGGAGCTCTGTGCTCCTAACTCCCAAGGCTGCCAGTTCGATTCCCACATGGGCCAGTGGGCTCTCAACCACAAGGTTGCCGGTTCAACTCCTCGAGTCCCGCAAGGGATGTGGGCTCTGCCCCCTGCAACTAAGATTGAACATGGCACCTTGAGCTGAGCTGCCACTGAGCTTCTGGATGGCTCAGATGGTTGCAATGCGTCTTCTCAACCACAAGGTTGCTGGTTCGACTCCCGCAAGGGATGGTGGGCTGCGCCCCCTGCAACTAGCAACGGCAACTGGACCTGGAGCTGAACTGCGCCCTCCACAACTAAGATTGAAAGGACAACAACTTGACTTGGAAAAAAGTCCTGGAAGTACACACTGTTCCCCAATAAAGCCCTGTTCCCCTTCCCCAATAAAATCTTAAAAAAAACACAAAGTGATAGATGCTCTATTGACCCAACTAAGAATTTATCCAACAGTGATTCTAGAAAGACACCAAAATACAAACATACAAGGCTATCGATTACAGTATTATTCAAAATGGCTACAAATGAGAAGTAATCTAAGTATCAATCAATATGGGACAATTTAAAATAATTCAGGAACTATCAATACAATGGTATTCTCGGTATCCTTTAAACAGATGGACCTCTAAGTGCTAATAATGTAAAATACCCAAGATGTCAAGCCAAAATTGTTATTTTCCTCATTATGAATCATAACAAAAAAGAAACATGTACATATACATGTGTGCTTATATATGCACAGAAACTTACTAGAAACATTCATAAAAAAACTACCAACACTAGTTTTATATCTGGAGCATTGCTCTGGGAATATGAGTGAAGAACTTTTACTTACGCACTTCAAGCTCTCCTGTGGGGTTTTCATTTTTCACAAGCACATAATACTTTTATACCATAATTATTTTTGTAAAAAGGTTAATGACATTGTTTTGCCTAAAATAATCAGTGGAACAGGATCAAGAATAATTTTGGAAACTCAGGTTCATACTTTTCAAACTCTGACCATACATTAAAACCAAAAGTCAAAGGAAACGTTCCTCTGATGCAACAGATTTATACTTACCATCTCGCCTACCTCATTAAAGGGGCTAAGTCCTGGGCATAAATAACACACTATCAGGCCCCTACTCTGACCTTATCGCCTTCTCTGCATTTTGGTCACTCTGCCCCAGACATATTGGCCCCAAAGTGTGCCTCAAACTGCTTAAGCATTCTCTTGCCCCAGACCCTTTATACTTGCTGTTTCCTCCTACCCATAATACTTATCCTTTATCGCCCAGATACTCAAATGGCTCCCTCTCTCACTTCTTTCAGGTTTCTGCTCAAATGCCACTGTACCAGAGAGGCTTTCCCTAACCTACCACATGTTTGTTTGTGTATGTGTGCATACACAGGCATATACCCTCTTTATACTCCTTACTTTCCTTCCCTTCATAGCATATATCTCTAGTTGATGTGCTATGTATCTATCTGGTTTGCCTTCCCCAGCTAAGACTATAAGCTCCATGACAGTAAGGACTTTGACATATTCACAATTACATTCCCAGAACTTAAAAAAGTACCTGGCACATGGCAAACATTCAGTGAGTATTTATTGAATAACTGATTAAACATAGTACATAAAATAAAAGTAACAATTTTGGGATGCATAAACAGTGACTAGCAGAGGTCAGGAAAGTTCCTTTCCTTGCTGTGTGGCAAGTAGTCCTCTTACCCTCTTAAAGCACATTAGCTCTTTCTTGTACTAGTGCTTATATGTTGTCTGGTCTTAGTTTTTTCATTATTTATCCCAAGGAAACTGGAAACTGACTTAAGCCTCAAACAATTATCTTGAGTAACAACTGGTATGGCATTCAGAGGAATTTCTGCTCTATTTTATGCATTTTGAAGGACTGAATTTATTTGAGAAACTACTGCTATGACTAGCAAAAAGATCCAATAAATAAAACACTAGGGAAAATGTACTGATGGTCTGCAAAGCAACAACTTACTCTATTCTACTTTTTCTGAATTGTGGCCACATTGAGATGTAGACCCCCTAGTGAAAGGCCCCTTATCTCTCAATCAGCGCCTTCCAACTCCAGACAAAAGCTTCAGCCCAACATTTGCACCTAAACTCATCTAAGGAGCACAAGTAAGGTTTAAACCATTACAAGAATCCCTCAGTAAGAGGTAAAAGTTTGTCCTGAGAAAACAATGAAATATTCATCTGAGAAGAAGTATTTATCTAATGAATACTTACTAAGTATACAAAGCCACAAGACCTAAAACTACTGAAGTCACAAAAAGCCAGGGTCTCATCTGTACTCTTTTAGTTTCACTGCCTCTTGATAAGCATGCAATCTGTTTTTCTCATTTCCTTAACAGCTATGAGCATACAACTAATCTGCACCTTTAATCCTCAGTAAGCTAGAACTATGCACCATACATTAGGTTGGTGCAAAATTGCAGTTTGAAGGTTAAAAATAATTGCAAAAACCGCAATTACTTTTACACCAACCTAATATTTGAAGATAACTGGTCTTGTTTCATTTTTGCCAGAAAAAAAAAATTTTCACTGGGAAAAGCTCTCAATAAACTAAATGGTGCATCACACTTAATTTCCTTGCAACCAGATCTATTATTATGGACAACAGGCCAAGAAACAGAAATGCTGTTATTCAAGTGGGCCATTATTACTCGAGCGTGTGATCACTGATGAGCCTGAGAAGCTGGCTTGCAATAGAACACTAGATATTTCTGGGGGACCCTGATTCCAGAAGGAGAGAGAACCACAGAACACAGGATGTCAGGAAGCTGGGGCACACTCACCTAGAGAGTTACAGCCTGGTGTAGGACACTTCATATTAAAATTGTAGCTTTCATGGAAGCGACGGCGCTTGGGACGATGAGAAAGATCGCTGCCTGAGTCCTTCAGGGACATGTCCTTGGCAATGCTCTCATCGTGAGACACATTAGGGCTGGAGATGTCTATATCAGACTCAGAAGAAGGTGCATTTCCAGTTGGAGTACGAGGTGGAGACTCATCATGATCAGCTGTATTTTTAGTTTCTAAAGTAAAAGCAATTGGTAGAATTTGTAAATGGGGTTCATTACTTTAGAGGTTTACTCTTCAAAAGTTAATTGGCTTCCCAGATCCTCTTTCTATATTTAACCAGTAGCTTTCAACCATTTGTCTGCTAAATAAAAAAGAAAAACGAACACTGTTCCTTTTGTGCAACTTTAAATTCTGACTAAAATTAAATTTGGTTTACCTAATACATTTCACTTATCTGTTTCTCCTAAGCCCCCAATCATGGGTAATCAAAACTGGATGTAAATAACTTTTTAAAAACATTACCATCCCACTCTCCTTCCAGGAGATACGCAGGATGGAAGACAAATGAAAATGGTTCTTTCTAGATGGCACTAAACAGACTTGCTGTGAGTGTAAACAGACTTGACTGTTGAGTTAGTTATTGCGTCTCTAATAATTCCAGACTAAGCAAGGCCAAATAGATCCATCTCAAAGGACAGCTCCAGCCAATTACTTGTGGGTGAGTGGCCACCTAATGTTCCAAGAGCTATCCATTTTTGTCTGAAAAAAAAACTAGTAACCAAAGTTTTTATATGAAATCTCTGTATTTTCAAATATTAGCAACAAAAAAATGTATTTTTTTTTAAATGTAAATACCATGCAAGCAAACCAACCAACCACGCTGGCAGGCTAGAAGCTCATCAGTCTGTGACCTCTGCTAAAGGCCCCTGATTTGGGCTGGTGAATTACAATTTCAATAGCTTACCATTCCTCATTACTGAATGACGCCTCCTCTCAGAAATTCAAAGGTCAATGGACTGATAAGCATGGCTATAAGAAAATCTAGTCTAAGCCTTCTTCATTTGTGGGTAAGAGGTACCTAGTCTTTTTTGCTTACTGCAGGTCTAACACATCCAGCTACTCTGGATGTCAAGAATACTGTAATACCAAACTGTCCTCATCAAGACACAAGAAAGGAATCAGGCAAACAGCATTCACCTAGCTGAAATTTTATCAGAATCAGGCATTTATCTGCAGTGGCCCCAAGCCTTCCTTAAGAAGAAATTGACCAGAGCTTCTCTGTAACGGGTCCAAATCATATCATAACCACTCACCTCTATCTGAAAAGTCAACCACTTGTTCAGTTTCTGAGCCAGACGAACGAGTCTGCCGAAGCGGGTATTTTTTCGGAGTCACTGGGGTAGGCTGCTGCTGACTTCGGGTCACTCTCCTTGTAGAATAAGCAGGCTCCTCAGTGCCAAAAGACTGTAAATTTCTAACAGGACTGGAATCTGATCCCAATTTTAAAAGATAGTAAAATAATTAAAGAAAAAAGAAGGAAGTCTGTTTTATTTTCCACCCATATGATTTATTACCATGTAGGCCCTCTTCATATTTTACAAAATCCAACAAATCTTTAAACTATCTATTTTATTAAGTGAAATATAAGCAAAAGAGCCTAGAACAGGTATAAAGATGCAATAGCACACAGAATATAGTTTCTGTTCTGGAATCAAGGCTGAACAAGATTGTTTCACTCCACCATTCCAACTAGCTGGACAAGTTAATCTCTCCAAGCCTGTCTCCTGATCTATAGAAAGGGGAAGATCCTAGTAGCACATTTCTCATGTTTGTATTCCTCACAAGGAATAAGTGAGGTAAGTCATGTAAAGCACTTAACGTGATGCCTGGTACGTAGACCTAGTACTTTATAAATATCAGCTGCATCCTCTTTCTTCCCTTACTCTATCCCATCATAAAAGAGATATCCTATTACTAAGGGTATAGCAATATACAAATATTTCCTTCCTTTAGGGATCTCTTTTTTCCTTCCGATTACCCTCTGCTTCCCTGAAACAAAATCATAATAGATTCAAAAAGGATAAGGCAAGAGCATAGCTTTTAAAATTCTCTTGGATGGCAAAACCTATTCTGAAGCACCCAGCAGCTTTTTACATCTACTAGCTGATGATGCTTAAAAAAAGGAATAAAGGAAATTCAAAGCTGAAATTGAAGCATATTTTAAACAAGGGAAAAAAGGAAATTCTCAAACTTGTGTAAAAGTTAGCCCACAGCTAGGTTATCAGCTTGCACACCTCCAGGGGGCTCCCTTTACAGTATTTTGCTTTAGCGGGGGCGACCTTACACAGACTACATTGTGAATGGTGTCCTTAGCAACTGTGCAACTCCATGGTCACGAAGTATAATAACTAGAAAGAGACCCAGAGCTCATGTTATTTCCTAGCTGTTTTGAATCTTTAAAACTTTGGTGTTCAGGGCATGGCCAATTACACTTTCTAAGAACATTACGCCCTTTCCCTTGAATACTCATATACTGTTCCTTCTGTCTATAATAACACTTTCCCATCTTTCAACTTGTAAATTCCTACTAGATCCTTTACGATTTCCATCTGGGAATCCTGCCCTAGTTTGGCTGCGCCGTATCTGGGCTTTCACAGTACTCTATGCAAACCACTCTCCGAGCCCTTACCGCGATGCATCACAATGATGAGCGCGTATCTCTCCCTAAACTGTAAGCCCCTTGAGGGCAGAAGCTGACTTTTCTCTCATGGCATTCCAGATCACAGTCTAGCACCTGGGTTATAGTAGCCATTTATCAATATTCCCATTGTGCTAAACACAAAACTTAAAGTAAGAGATCAAGAGACAACAGTTATACTTTAGCTGAAATGCTAAATTCAAACATAAAGGTTTTTTCCTCTCATCTTGCAACATGCTCACATAGCAGTAACCAAATCAGCACTATTTAAGTGCTCAAAGTATATCACATTCCCCCCCCTTAATCTATTATCACCTATTGATTATCAGCTTTCTATATTAACTGCAACCTTCTTTCCTCATTATGAGAATCCAGAGCAGAGCCAGGCAGGGTCAGGAGTACCCTGCAAATCTAAGCCCAGATGGCTACTTGCACTAGAGAACCTTCCAACACTGAGATTCTCTATTGTTTACTACCAAAGCAAAATTCTGGGCACTTACAACTAATAACTGGGTCAACTATTTATACATATTAATTGCGTATCTGACTATATTACAGCCTTAAACATTTGGTTTTAGAAGTACTGGGCCCCCTCCAATAATGAGTTCAAGGGACTACTTTAAGTCCCCAAGTCTAAACCATTCTAACAAAAGGGAAAAAAAACATCTAAAAAAAAGAATTAAATGATTCAAGACAGACATACAATGTATCATACATCCATTATACCAGACATAGTTCCTTTGGGTCTAGAAAATGGACAGCAACCTCAACGGGACCATTTTTTAAAAACCTGACGCTTCTGCAGTCATTTACTTGGCATGTTACCAGATTCTGTCACTACATCAAGCCAAGGGACCAGTTTCCACCTTAACCAGCACAATATGATGACCAGCCAGTGAGTTGTGAGGCATGGTCAGCAAGAAGGAAGCCTTTACCTTGGGAACTCTGGCTCAGCCGGGCTGAGGAGCGGGTGACGCGGGCAGATCGCCGGGATGTGCCATCACTCTCTGAACTGTCTGTGTGCTCGAGATCTGTAGAAAAATCGGAATCTTCGGTTCCATCTGAACTACTGCCTGCATTCCTCTGTAACACCATAGATCCAGACATTAGCACAGAAGCATTTACTCTGTGGGTTTATATTTAACACTGGAAATAAAACGAACTGTGATGCCAAAAACACCAACTTCAAACCTAAAAAAGGATTCCACAGCCAACTTCCTGTTATTTAGAGCATTTAAGTGGAACAACCTACAAATAACATACCTTTATTAAATAAATGAAGAATTAATTCTTGCTGTATTAAGACAAATTTGATTCTAAACAAGTCTATTTGGAGGTCAGTATTACAAACTGGAAACAAACGTACCCAACTCAAAAAGGTATGGCTGACATAACCATGCACTTACAGAAAGTCCAAGGTAGTGAGAAAAATGTTAGTGCTAGACCCCATTTAACTTTAGGGTAGCTGTGGTTCAAAGTCTCCATGAACAGTCATCACATTTTAAAAAGCCATACACTGATTCAAAATATCATGGTCCACAACTCTGATCCCAAAAGAACTTAAGCATAAAAAGAATAAAATTCTTCTTTCTTATGTTATCTATAGTTGAAGTTTCTCCACAAGTGCCAAAAGTGCTTAAAAAAATAAAAACAAAAAAGGCAGCTTGTACACAGAGACTTGTAGGCATTCAGAAAGAGGATTTTTAGCTTCCTTAGGCATGATTAGCCATAAGCAGTTTTTATCAATTGAGCGTTAACACTAAACCAGAAAGGGAAGCTTATTTGCTAAAAAAATAATACAGAGCTTCAGATTACAAGTCTCCTATTCTTTATTCAAAACCCTTAGGACTTTATTTAGAATTTCATGATTTTTCAGATTTTTGGAAAGGGAATACTTTGCATATATCCTGCAAATAACAGCCCATAACTAAACACATTAGTATTTCTGCAGGAAAATATATAATCACGCTACTAAGGAGACACAAAAAATGTAAGTTGCCTCAGGACAGTTTAGGACAGGTTTTGCCACCAAATAAGTTACAAAAAAACTTACATTTTCAAGAGCTCTTTGTATTTGGGGTGGGGGAAACTGTGGACCTATTCCAAGGCACCAATACTATTCCTGCATTTGGTGAGCCTTAACATAAACACCACCTACCAATGTAGGTCTTTTTAGAAGACATTAAAAAGTATAAATATTTTATTTGAAAGCCTCTGTGAAGATAAATATTTCTGCAGAAATGAGCAAGAATACTACCCAGCTTTCCAAATAGTTCAAGGGTAATCTGTCCAGAAATGAACGGTGGTCACAGAAAATCAAGAGGATAAAGGGGGTTTAAAGGTCATCTAGTCCAATTACCCAAATACTTGAATCTCTGATGATCTCTGACCATCCCTTCCTGGCTTGATCCTGGAACTCAGCTCTTCTCTTCAGCTTCCATCAATCTACTTCCCATCTTACTCCAGAGCAGACTTACTTACTCCCTCACTTCCCTCCCATAACCCTTTGTACATGTACTTTTAAGTAGAGAATTTGCTGGATCCTGTTTTCCCCCATCAGACTGTGATTTCCTTAGGCCAGGGATCATGTCTAATTAATTTCTGACCCCCTAGCAACCACAACACTACAAGTAGTCAATAAACATTTGCTGAATTGAATCTGTTCTGCAGTGCTGGCTCTGCCACCGCCTAAACGAGTGGCTTGGGACACTCCATTAGGCCTGTTTGTTCAGCGGCAAAGAGATGGGGGTGTCCCAAAGAGATCTCCTAAGTCCGGTGTAAGTTTCTGAATTTACCAACTGCATTTTCTAGGGCTGTCCAACTAAGCAAATAAGCAAAAATTACGGCTTAGATGCAATAGGACAGAGTGGGATCCCTTGGGAGTGGGCGCTGGTTCTTTGCCACCCACTCTTCTGCTTTGTTGTGCCCCCCGCCTGGAAAAGAAAAATGCTCCAAAACCCCGCCTCTCCACCTATCAGCATCACCAGCCAGAAGGGCGTGGATTCGTGCCACCCAATAGTGGTCCCGCTAAACCGCACCCCCACGGGACTGACTGCCAAGCCCAGCCAATCAAGAGAGGAGAGATGGCTCTCTACAGCCAGTCTGAAAGTCGTACGGCCTGGCTCAGACACCGCCCCCGCACGCGGGGAGGTGACCGTTGGGCCCAAATGGGCGGTGTCACCAGCCAATCAATATGCTTCTAGACGTTTCAGCGACCAATTAACGAGAAGAACGCCTCCGAGCCAGGCAAGCAGAGGGCGGGAATAGTTGCAAGCATAGGCCGAGGCCAGGGTCGGGCCCACATTTTTCTGTGGGGTATGGACAGAGGAGAGGGTTGCCAAGCTAGGTTCCGGGGAGCGGGAAGTTGGAACCCAAGGAGTGTGAGGCGTGGCCAACTGCGTCACGTTGCCCAGTCGACTGTCCTTAGAAACCCGCCATCCCTCCTGTCCCGTTCTTACCTTCCTTCGCGGCATTGCCGGCGGCTGCGGCCCGACTGTTCCGATTCGGGCAGCGGCGGCAGCAGCAGTAGGAACGGTGGCTCCGGCGGGCTCCGTGGTGGCCTCGGTAGCAGGCCCAATCCTGCGGACGATCCCAAGTGCCTCCTGCTTCACAGCGTCTAGAGCTTTCTGCGCAGGCGCCGCGGGCTGAGGCGCTTTTTCCTTCACTTCCGGTTGAGGCTCACGTCACCTGACGTTACGGGCCAGATGGGTGCTGGGAAGTTCGCTCCTTCTGGTGAGGCTAGTGAGCGCCATGCTGGAATTGGGCACAAAGTAGAAACGGGGGCCAGCCATTTCTAGTTAGGGGAATGGCACCCTTTGTGGACGTGAGTAGCCATTATTGTTTGGGGCAGAAGCCTGACAGTTGAAGTTAACTGTTCTCATCTTTACCTTGGGCAAAATTTCCCTTCCCGGTTGTGTTAATTTCTGAAATCGAGGCAGGAAGCCCCCAGAATTCATCAGGTTGTTGAGCTTTAACCCCTTCGTTGCCCAATTAGCTAAAGGATGTTTCCGTTTACCATAAAAATTCAAAGTTGAGATGGGATATTTTGCACAAGAAACTATTTTAAGAACCACCCTGTGTCTCAAAGTGGTAGGAATGGGGCCTTGTAAAAGGAACAAAAGGATAGGGTCCATCATCAGGAAGTTTCTTGTCTGGTAGAGGAGACATTGTCCTTGCCCTTAGCGAACAGCAAGTAAGTCGTTCACGTCGCGGAAGGAGGCAGAACCATTCTCCAGAAGTTGTAGCTCCAAAGAATTCCCAGTTTAGTTCTGTTGTGTGCGGCCACCTCCTTCCCTAGTTCTTATGGGTTTGAGAGCCCTGGGTGACCCGCGGAAGGTGGGTGCGAGGGGTGCCGTACCAGAATCGGAGAAGCAATGAACCCCATTTAGCCCAAATGGCCTCTGGAAATCCAGATGCTTGAGGCAGGAGTTGGGGGAGGTAAGAAGAAGAAGGAATATTTTTAGTGAAACTGAAGGTAAAAAATCCATGTGCATTTAAATAATAATAATAGGGAGGGCCTGCTTTGAGAGGGCCTAAGAAGGAGAATTTGGTTAAGGATGTAAGGCTGGAAGCAGAGCCTTAAGAAAAGGAGAGGAAGTGGAGAGCAAGCTTTGAGGATTTAAACTCGTTGGAGGAAAAGCCTTGAGAGGACCAAAGCTTGACCAAGAGCAACGGGGTGAAATCCAGGCAATCTCAGTCATTAAGTTAGGATCCTGGACCGACCCCGGTTTCACCTGAGGCCAACTAAGATGGAGATTTCCCCCAAATGCAGAGCTCAAGAACAAAGCAGCAGGAGGTAAACATCTGATTGATGTGCTAAACAGAGGGACTCGGAAGAGTTCGAGTTCCAGACCCTCAGCCAGCATTCTCCTTGGGGACATCCGAGGAGGGTTTTAACCCAGGCGCTTTTAGTGTTTAGTATAAATACCTTCAAATAACCTACTTAGGTTGAACTGTACATAAGAACTTATTTGAAAAAGGCTTGACTTACTTGTTTGTGTATCCCCCCCCCCCAGCACTTAAGCATTTAATCTCACACTATTACTGTTATTTTGCACTCACTGGTGTGTTCCTGAGCTCCTTCTTGGATGTCTGGCTCCCCAACTAGTGGTAAGGAGCTCTTATATTAAGAGCATTTCTTTTCTTTTCTTTTTTTTCAAGGAGGGCGCAGCTCACAGTGGCCCATGTGGGGATCGAACCGGCAACCTTGGTGTTACTAGCACCACACTCTAACCAACTGAGCTAACCGGCCACCCGGTTAAGACCATTTCTCAGTTCTTTCTTGCCATCCTTAATAGTGCCCACAACATGCTCTACCCACAGTAAGTGTTTGCTAGTCAATCAGAATGTGTTTACGGTTTCACAGTCTCTGAATGTATAGCACTCAAAGATGGTGAATTTAGTATTTTAGAATAAGATCTTATCCTACCTTAACCATTCATCATACAAATACCAGTCTTATAAATGTTTGACATTAGTTAATCTCTTTCATTATATTTTCAAAACTGCAGCGAACAGTAAAAGAATTTACAGTTTCATTGAGACATGATTCTTGTCCTTGGAACGTGTACCTTCTGGCAGCGTGAAAAAGCTAACACCAATAGGATAGAAATATAAGGAAAATGTGTACTTGAGATGAAAGCTATATATTTAGAATGGGGAAAGGGGAATCCTGAGAGCTATTTTCTTTCTTCCTTTCTTCTTTTGAACCAAACATAATCTTTACTTCGAGTGTCCTTCTCGTCATGAAACAGTTAACTCTTGAAGCCGGAACTGATAATTGGTTTCAAAGGCTTTGACCAGTGCCCTCTGTCCATCCTCATCTGCCAGACTTCACGTAGGTAGCTCTGCTGTTCTTCCTGCCTTGGTACACCTCCCAGCCTTCTTTAAAATTTACTTTCTCCAGAAAGTCCTGATTTATTATTTCCTAGGTAGTAGAGCATGCTACGGTATTTTGCATTTACTGCTACATTTACACTTTACCTTATACAATTTGGTAGCTGTCCTGTTCCCCTCTGTCCCTCCCGGACAAATAATAGGAACATAGAACTCCTATTTGTTTATTCATCAGCTCTACTAGTGTCCAGTACAGGGCTTTGATGTCAGACCTGGATTTGAATTTCAGCTCTGCCACTTTCTATCTGCATTGCTCTTGGACACGTTTTTAAATGTACCCATGCCTCAGTTTTCTCATTTGTGACATGGAGACACTAATAGCCACCTCACAGGGTTGTCGTCAGGATTAAAGGAGATGATTGTTGTAAAGCACAGTTCCTTACCAAGTAAGTGCTCAGGAAATGGTCGTTGTTATTGATATTTATTATTCCAGTCACCCTAGTCAATGGCTATGACATCGTAATGTTTGTGAATATACCTTTATATGGTCTCAATGGTTCTTTGCTTTTGTCTGTTCTACTTCAGCTCAAGAGACACAGAATAATTACCCAGGCATTATATACCAGGCATTGAGTCACGCCAATGAGGACAAAACACTGTGCTTCCCCAGGCCAGTAAGCTCATTGTTCCAAAACACTATGGAGTATTATTACTAGGAAAACAGAAGGATGAGCAAGCTTCGGAAGTGGTGCAGAGGAGGGAGTGGAGTGTTTTGACTGGAGAGTTTAGGAAAGGATTTATAGAAGAGGTGAAATAAGAGTGGGATTTCATAGGACAAGTACGTTTGCCAGTAGACAAGGAGAATAGGGGCTTTCTGTGCAAAGGAAACAGCATGTGTAAAAGTGCAGAGAAGTAGAGCAGCATTGTGTGTTGTGGGGGTGACTAACGGCATGGTGGAGTTGCCAAAAAAAGAGGCAGGAATGATCTGGGGAACAAGTTCACGCAGAGTCTTCAATGCCCTGCTAAGGAGCCTGGCCTGGAGCTGATGGGGAATCGCTGAAGGGCTTTAAGCAGAGGAGCTCCACGATCACACTTGCACTGCAAAGCTCTCTTTCTGGAATCCGTGATGGATACTGAACAGAGTGGCAGGGAGACCTGAGGCCAGGAGACGGGTTACAACGCTGCTATAATAACATTCCCCGGAGTGGAGGGAGAACTGAACAGGGCAAGGGTAGTGGGGCCAATCTTTTAGGTATGTCCTCGTGCATTTTCTTTCTTGTAACTATATTTTGTCTCCTCAGTTACATTTGTGAACTCCCTAAAAGATTCCTCAATTTCCTTTAAAATGCTCCCCTTGCCAGTAAAATGATAGGTCCCATATTTCAAATAAAAAGTGTAGTTGTTCATTGTTTGCTTCAAAGGCCTGGGAGCTCATGGAGGTTGGGAGCCTTGCCTGGCTGGCCACACTGTCTCCAACTTCAGCCTCGCAGCCTGGCATCTAAAAGGGCTCAGTAGATGGGGTGGCCACTGCCAGGTGTTGGCTCAGTTAGGAAAGACTTGCACAGAACCAGCCATCATCTCTCCTCTAAGCCTCTTTTTGACCATGTACCTAGGAGGAGTTAGGAACAACAGTTTCCCTGTGGACAGGTAACTAACTGTCCTGTAAGGTGGGCACGTGTGCCTTGACCTTATTAAGACAATGCTAGAGTAGCCAGGCCAATCTCGTAACTTCTGAGTACATGCATTGGTGTCGTCTTTATCCCTTTGGGAGAATCTTAGAGGTTGCTGATGTGACCGTAATTCATATTAAAATCTTTTCATTCGCAGCCGCCTTAAACATAGTCGTCACGGTCACTAATGGTCCTTCCTTTTTTACTCTTGCCATATATGGCCTGGAACTTCTCTTACCTTCTTGGCCACTTGTTCATGTGGTTCTGGTATCACCCTTATCCACCACGCACCCCCAGCCCCACCCTGGGGGAAGGTGTTGGACAGAGCCCAGCAGGCTCAGGCACAGCTCCCCGCCTCTGCAGCTGGAGTTATAAATAACCACCCAAACTAAACAGTCAAATAACTGCATTTTGAAAATTGCTTAAAAAAAAAATCACTCTGATCCTGATTCAATAGCAGTTCTATTCCTGCCCATCGTCTCCCGCCTTCTTCCACCATCTACCTCCCTTCCCTGATCCAAGCTCCCGAGGGAAGTCAATCTGTGCATAAAGCCATGGTATGATGAAGACATCTTTTTCCATATTTGACAGGGCCAAAGCCCTCCAGGGCTGTAGTTATAGTTACACGACGTTGTTATGGCAGCAGAGGCCTCAGGGCAACATATGTTCCTAGGTGGTAATTGGGTTTGCTTTAACAGACTGTCTCTCCCTGGGTTCTCCATGCCCAAATTCACTTATCAAGACAACCAGGGAATTGCCATTATGGATGGGCCTACCTTTTTTTATTCCAGCAAAACCAAATTCCTCTTTATTCCCCAGGTTGGAATGTACCCAGTCATCATGGGTTGAGGCTTTTTAGACTTTAGGCATTTTCATTTATTCATTCAACAGCTATTTATTGAGCATCTGATAAGGGTGAGGCATTGGGATGGGAACTGAATGCTCACTGAATAAATTGATGTGGTCCTTCCCCTCCGAACTGACGATGTGGGACAAAGTGTATAGCAGGGGCCTGGGGGAGGATGACTCACCTGCCCCAACCCCCTCCACTTTTCAGAAATTATTAACCCAGTGTAATAACACTACATTTTTAGGAAAATAAAAGACCTTCTTAAGCTCACTGCTGCCACAAAGCTATTTTTATTTTTTATATATTGCCTTCCAATTTTTCTCCATGTTTCATTACATGTGCATGTTTTTGTGTAGATGCATTCATTGTTTACATGAAATTTCATATTTTTCACACCTTCTCAACACTTTCCATGTTCCTCTAATAGTCTTCATGATTGTAATCACTGTGTGACATTACCTTGTGGGACTGGGGCGTCACGTACTCTCACTCCCCTACGTGAGGCTATTGAGGGTGTTTTATGTTAGATAACGTGGCAGTGAGTATTTGCATGCATTTGTAGCTCTCTCTTGCTTTTATTTCTACCTCTTACGTATTGCTTGATTTCTTTCCCCAAAGACTTGGCCACATTTAAAGTGTCACCATCATTGTGTAAGGGTGCCAATTTTAAGACATTGTTTCCAGAACTGAGTGTTACCACTAATAAAATCTTGCAATTTTAGTAGAAATGAAAACTGCATTTCAAATGTGCTTTTGATTTTGTTGCTGTAGTTAAGATACACTTCAGTCTTCCATGTGTGTATTTACAAATTCTGTTTCCTCTTCTGTGAAATCCTATTATTCATTTCTCTACTGGGTCTTAATGATTTTCTTTTAAGTTTGAATGATAGATACATAGATAAATAGATTCTCTGTCTGAGCCACATTCAGTTACAGAGTCAGTGTTATTAAGAAGGCAGAACATTTGCTTCATGATTATTTCTCTAGTCTTTTTCTCCTCACTTGCGCTCTGGCTTTCTAGTTACCCAGTGGTAAACTCTTTGTCACGTATGCATGCTATTGAGAAAGAAAGTGCGATTGTGAACGGAATGTGTGGATGACATACAAGATACGATGAAGAGGCAGGTTATGTCTGACTTCAGCAAGACTTGAGGGCTACTTTACAGCCCATGGTCATTCTTGCCCACTGTAGGAACCATGAAGGTGGTTCTGTAGACACTTTTTATTTTCCTGGGAGAAACTGAGTCCCAGAAAAAAAATGTTTCCCAAACCAGTCAACTTTAGGAGGATGAAAAATGACCTGCATGCTGCCATTTGTAAACTGTGGGTCATTTTCTTGGTTGGGAGATGCTGTCCCAGGAATGGGGCCTAGGAACGGGGCCCTCTGAGTCATTTACACATGCTCATCCAGTCTCCCTTGTGACTAACTGTACCCAGATGTGAATCAACTGGCCAAGGTGAGGGATGCAAGCTACAACTAGGAAAAACATTTCTCTATTCAAAGCAAACCAGCACATACATGTTCCACATCCACAATCTTTGTCTTCTAAGTTTTGCTCTAACCAACTGAGGTTACTGATCTCAACCCAGTCCCAGGGGTTAAGAATGATTTTCTCCCTTGTCTGGAAGTTACTTGAGGATGAGTGGGCATCTGGTCATTTTCTTATCTGCCTCGCCTTGCCAGTAGATGTCACTACACCAAACTACATTCTCTCCAAAGATAGGACTGGAAGGAGAAAGAGGGCTTCAGAAAGGCTGAGTCTAACCATCATGACCCTCTTCTCCCATGGCTTCCATGAATACATCTGGAAAACTCTCCAGGATATGTAAATATACATGGTTCCAGACAGTACGGGGGCCTGTACTCAGCAGGTCAAACCCCAGGTGCTGGACAGAGTTAGAGTTCTTATCCAGGGGCCTTTCCCAGACTGGGTGGGGAGCACAGCTGCTATAGGAATGGGGGCAGGGTGAGCAGACCATTTAAATGGGGGTATATGTGATAGACTTATCTAGGAACAAGAGCCATAGTCTTGGGGCTGTTCCAAACATCACTGTGGAGCTGATACCTCAGGCAAAGCACTCCACCCACCCTCCAACCCTGGCCCTGTCCGCACTGGCAGGGGCCATCCCTTGCCTGAGGGCTGCCAGGCTAGGGCTGGCTCATCAGTTTGGGGCCTCCCCAGTGCCAGCCACACCGTACCAGGACAATGGGGAAGTTCCTAGCAGTTCAAACCATCGTCACTGTTCTCCAAGACAAGCATAAGCAGCATTCGTAATCTGGGAACAAGAGCCACTATGAGCTCTTCCAGAAAGACTTTTGTTCCATGTGCTTCTGTAGGATAAAGAGTGAAATCCTTACCGGGCCTGCAGTGTCCTGCACGGTCCTCTGGTTAACTCTCCAGCCCATCCCACACAACCTCATTCTCTGTGCTGCAGCCTAGTTGGCTTTCCTGCAATTCCTCAGGAGTGCACTGTTTTTTTCCACCTCAGGACCTTTGCACATACTCTTTACTCTGCCTGGAATGTTCTTTCCCCATACTCTTTTCCACCTATTTCCACTAATCTTTCAGATCTCAGGTCAAATGTTATTTCCTCAGGGAACTCTTTCCTGAAGCTTCCAGACTAGATCAAGTCCCCCATTTCTACACTCTTACAGCACCTTGTACTTTACTTCATAGCACTTTTCTCAGTTTGTAATGATACATTTATTTGTGTGACTATTTGGATTCCTTAGCTTCAGTCCCCCCAACACATACCCCAGACTATAGGTCCCATTTGGGCAGTGTCGTTTTACTTACCATTGCACCCTTGGCTCCTAGCATGGTGCCTGGTGCTGAGTAGGCATTCAGTAACCACTGATGTACAAAAGAATGGCAAATGGATAAATGAAGGAAGTTGAAAAGCAACATAGTGTTACTCTTGTTCACACATTTATATAACATTCGTATATGACATATAGTGCCTAATTCTCACCACTCAGCTCTTAAGGCAGACATATCAGAGTCCAGAGAAAGTCCTCTAAATTGTTCAAGGGAAAAATGGAGGTTAGCATGGACTGTGAAAAGATGGAGGCTGAGGATATGATCCATGCACATGAAAATATAAAGGGGATAAATGCAGATTTGTTTACCAAATGCCAGAAGGTCAGCATGAAGGAAAACCTTTGGAAAAATCAGACTGTGTGTTACTCATTTCTATATCCCCAGCACTTAGCATGATACCTGGCACATAGTAGGAGCTCAAGACACGTATGTTAAACTCTTTTGTTGTTGAAGCTTAAAGGAGATTGACTTGGTTCTGGGCTAAGTAGTATGCAATTATTCACTTGGGAAACCCCAGAAGCAAAAAAAGAAACGTATGAATGGGGTCAAGAAGGGCTCCTTTACATGTACAGACAATAGCTGTACAATAGATTGTTTCAGGGACATTAGGGCTATTCAAGTCCCGTCCCTTGACCTTTTGAGATCATCCTTGTGAAGGGCAATTACCGTGCACTCTCACAAAATGCATCTTCTTTCCACCAACAGGGTCCAAATTCTAACCTATATAAAGCATTGGTCTCACCCGACCTCACATTGTTACCTCCTTCAGTGCCCTCCAGACTCTTGGGCACATGCCCTTTTGGCCTCCCGGCCCTAGTCTCCCCTGGTTTTCACCAGAGAAGGGAAAATCCCAGAAGGTGGTGCCCTTCAATCAGAAGTCAAAATGGCTGCATCTCTCAGGGCAACCAGACCCTGGGTCTGGTATTCCTGAGCCCACAGCAGGGAGGCCATTAGCCCCTGGCCCAAGAATCCCTGCAACCAGCACCCCTGGCATTTAGCTTTCCATCCCTGGCACTTAACCCCCTGGCCCCTTAAGAAGGGACATTTCAAATAGTTTTTCTTGGAGCCATGGAGGGTTCAAAAGAATTCTTGTACATTAAAAAAATAAATCCTCCAAAAACAGCCATTGAGCTGCTTGACCTCACTTATTTCTTCCCTCTCCCAGCAGTGTGGGGCTTAAAGAAAAGGATGAAGATTTGGATGTATGTTCATTTCCCTCATTCCAGCCAGTTCCACTGGTCTCATCCTAGAGGGTACCAGAGTCTTGGGCTGGAGGAGAGATGAGGGCTGTATCTTCTCCCAAAGCTGGGCCTGAAGGCACAGACATCAAGAAAATACTTTGACTCTTGTCAATGGTTTGCAGATGCGTCATGGAAACTAGTCCCAGGGGCTTCCCCTCTCTGGTTTCCCCTCCTCCCCTTCCAGCAGTCTATAAATCACTGAGTATTAAATACTGTCTGGAGGGACCCTTCTCCGCCCACCCCCTACTCTGGAACTCCCTGCCGGGCAAAAGACTGCAAACTAAGCAGGGAGAAAAGAGAGAATGGGCAGCAGGCAGGGGTGCCCATCATTTATCAACCAAACACAGTGGTCGGTCACTCTTTCCAGCAGTGCTCTGGCAGTCTGGGCAGGCAGTGCAGCCAGAGTTTTCTGGCAACGGAGAGCACAGTCCAGCAAGAGTTCCCCTTACTTGGCTGCCGCATCCCAGAGGTGGGGAGACAGTCAAGGGGTGAGTCCCTTTCTTTTTTGATTTTGTGGTTTCAGAATTAAAACACATTTTCAGTCCTGGATAGATTCTTACCTCCTTCCCACCCTCTTCTGCCAAGTCTTCCCTCGGGCCTCCTCTTGTAGCTTCTCTTTTGACCCCATAAAGAGCTTTCTCACTTTACCTGGCACACAACAGAAGTTTCTTAAGAGTCCCAGCTCCAGAGCTCTGGCACGCTTTCTTAAAGGGCAGCACCACCCTTCTGCCTCCTTTAATCTTCTCTGGTTTCTCCTAAATGGAAATCCCCCAGCTTTCCCATCTCTCCCTACTCCCCAGAGGTAGGAAGCTCGGAGGAAGGGAATGGATTTGGTCCTAGACTAGTCCACTGAAGGATAGACATGCTTTTGCCAAGGAGAAATTCCAAAAACATGTTCAACTCCCACACCAGGAACAGCTGGAACCTGCCAGACTCACCTTCGTGATTTCTGAGCACAGCTTCCCTGAAATATAAACAAAGTCAGAGTTTTAGAGAGTTTAGGGGAAGTGACAAAGAAGCAGAGGAGTGGGTTATGGCATGACTAGTCTGGCCTATATTCCCATCTGTGACCTTCAACCTCTGGGTAAAGAGTGGACCTCCTGGGTCTATATCCCTCTGACCCAGTTCACTAAACACCGCCTCCCCCACCTCCCATCCAGTAGCAAATTACTTAGGCTACAGTAAGTGGAAGTTTTATGCTGTGTAGCAGGGACAGATGGCCTATAGCATCCTGATTATATTACTTCCTTCCTGGAGCCCCGATTATTTCTCTCTCCACAGGTGGTGCAGGCTTCTTGGGCATTCTGAGGAATGCAGACCCACCATTGGTTCCTGGATCCCAGGATTTCTGATCTCTTTGTGAAAGAATTCAGAATTGGGTGTATAGAGCCAAGAAATCGACAGGGTTAGTATCTAAACCCTGGCTTGACATTCTGGGCAAACACCCAGGAGGTCAGAGAATTGGATGGAGATTTTGGGTGGGACTTCCAGGGAAGGTGCCAACTTGTGTGATATTATCAGAGTGGCATGGAAGAAGCAAGGCCAAGCTGCTTCCTACCCCAGCAGAATACAGGCTACATTGTCAACTGCCAGGCCTTTGCCCAAGTTGAATGGAAGCAGGGGTCACAGAGGCCACTGGTGGAATGTACTGGAACATTCCAGGCCTTTCTGCTGCACAACAACACAACTCCTCGAGGCTTTGAGCCATCAGGGGCTTCCAGAATTGGGTACAAGATCCTCACCCTCTACCATGCATAGCAGGAGAAACCACCTGCTCTGAAAGTAACACTATTCGAAGTGCTGCCTAGTTACTAAGTGGAAGGAGTGTCAATCCAGCCCTTTGGGACTTTTTCTTTAGATAGAGACACTTGGCTGCCAAGGCCATTTTGTTGAGCCAGAGCCATCTTGTGGAATAGATGTGTCGGGTACAGGATATCCACAGGAAAAACCAGGAATAGGCACCTAATTCAGTCAGGGCTAAAGAGTTGGATGAGATATAACCAGGCTTCCTTCTTTCAGAAGCAGATTTACAATGAAGGTAATGAAACTTAAGCGTCAGAGTCCCTCAATTGCATGGAACCCTTCCAAGGCCTTGTACCTAATTCTATAATTTTTTTACTCTTTAACTTAAAGAAGAACTACGACATGACATAAGCATTAAGCTTCACAAAACCTGGAGCCTTTCCCATTGTCAGTCTGCAGGGCTTTTAGCCTCAACTTTCAGGAGTGATCAGAAACATTAGTTGGAGAAACAAATACTTAAGTAACCAATATTGACTCAGCATTGCCAGATGCAGTGGCTTACACGAGTTGCTGACAAGAAATACCAGAACAAATGGGTCCCTTTGCTCAGAATTGGGGAGAAAGGACAAACAGATATAAAATGACTTAGCAGCAATGAGAAAGCTACCCGTAAGCTAGTCCTCTTAAATAATGGGCTACACACTAACCACCTGGTCCTGAGAGAATCATTAGGATCTCACAAGATCAGTTGAGGAATGTTGGGCGGAAGTGAGGTCTAATTGGAAGTTGAAGCAGATGGTGAAGAAGACAGAGTTGCAGGGGAAGCTCATACACCAAGGCATAGAAAATCAAACGGAGGAAGGGCCTGTGGTAATATTTTTCAGTTAACCTATTACAAAAGCCCTTTAGAGATAATATTTTTGGCTCTGAAAGTAAGCTCTGTAGCCTATGCCCTGGATCTAAAGGAAATCAGACTACAAACCAAGTTTCAAATCATGCCTTCCTCCTGCTATATTTAGAATATCTTTGAATTGGAATGCTACCTGCTGTCTGATGTGGTGCATGCTGTGAGGGGAGGGGAGAGGGACTGGAAGTGGAATCAGATGCAGGATGTTTAGGATATTACAATGTAGTTCTTTGCTTCAGAGGTAATTGTGTTTTTTAGGCTGACTTGAAGACGGTAAATGGTAATAACAGTGGAGAAAAGGGAATTCTAAAGGGGGTTGAAACAAATAGGACTTTTGGTTTATATGCAGTCTCCTGGGAATGTACTTAAACCAACATCTCCTCTCCAAGGACTTTGATCTCTGGGTGAGTGGGCCTGGGAACGCTGGGAGTGGGGATGCAGACCGCTCCTATCATGGTGCTTCTCTAGAAACCAGATGGTTCCCAGGGCACCTGTAATTACATGACGCAGCAGAACTCGAGTTTATTTTAATGAATTTTTTGTGAAGCGCCATCTGCATGCTGGTTGCAGTGCTGGGTGTAGTAATCGGAGTGATGATGGAGACACGCCAGTTCTCCTCAGGAAACATGTATCTTAGCGAGGAGGATATTTTTTAAAAATGAAAAATGCCAGCCTGGATATTCCATAGGCCAAAGAGCCACATCTTATGTCTTGCACAGTGATCTTTTAGGGATGTCATGGCGGTAGGTATATTTGTTTCACCGAGACCTGCCCTTAAAAGAATTGCAGGGTCTGCCACACATCACAGATCTCTCATTCATAAAAATATGTAAGTCTTTTTTTCTTGAAACATCTTGATTGAGGTATAAATTACATACCATAAAATTCACTAATTATACGTTATAATTATGATTTTCAGTAAATTTATAGAGTCGTGCAATCATCATCACATTCCCCTTTTAGATCATTTCCATCATCCCCAAAAGTTCCATTGGAATTCCTGCTCCCACACACAACCATAGGCAACTACTGACCTGCTTTCTGTCTCTATAAATTTGCCTTTTCTGGACACTTCATATAAATGGTACTACACAATATGTGGTCTTTTGTATCTGGCTTCTTTCACTTAACATAATTTTTTAAGGTCCATCCATGCTATAACACATATCAGTACTTTGTCCCATTTTATTGTTGAATAGTATTCCATCTAAATTGTTTTAGAAGTTATGTTTTGAGGTAACACTGAATGGGATATATGACCCCTGGTCGCCTGTCCTGCTTCTGATTTGCTGAGTGGCCTCTGGCAAGTCCTTGCCTTGTCCAGGCATCTGTTTCTCCATCTGCCTAACGAGGGGGCTAGATTATACATAGTCTTTAAGGTCTCCTCCAATTCTTTAAATAACAAAAACTACTTCGTATTTTTCACTGAGTGCCACTAGCTCCAGTTTTCCAAAATTTTGATGTCTCTGATCCCACATTTACCCTTTACCTGTTTTAAAACTTCTACCATTTCCTTTATTAAGGATGAGGAATCTTCATTTTAAAAAGGCTGCAGTTTTGCCAGAAAATTCAATTCCCACCAAGAGAAAGGAAAAGAAGAATTAAGGAGTAAACATCATCCAGTCTGAATAAAAGAGAATGAACAGGTGAGATAACTAAGCCAGGGGACAGAAAGTGGTTGATGAGCTGCAGCAAGGGACAAAATGTGCCAGACAAAGTGCTGAAGGTCAAAATCCAGGCCACCTGATTACCTTGGGAGTAAGAGGGAAGGGTTCTTAGGAGAGGGAGGCCACCAGAGTGGAAGAGGTGTTGAGGGCTGGGACCCCCTCCCTACTCTGTTCTCATAACCTCATTCATTCCCTCAACCCTCCTTCTCAGTCCCACTCAGGCTGCTCTGCTCCTTCAGTTCTGACCCCATTTCCTCAGGATCTCGTTCCCTGAGGAGCCAGGCCTGACATTTCAGACAGAAGCTGAGGAAAGGAGGTAGGTCGGAAAGAGACACTGTGTGTCTGCGTCATCTTATTTTCTCTGTTTTATTATTTTGGAACCCCCGGGGCCAAAGACGTAAGCATGTAGACATTTACCAGGAAGTCTAGTCCCCCAGGTACCAAGGAATAGCAAAACTTCTTTATTCTCTGCTGCACAATTGCTACTGAGTATCCTATTTGGGAGGACAAAAATGGTGATTTGGAATTTCCATTCTTGCTGGTTATTATGGCATAAATGCAGAGGGTGAGGGTCAAGGTGCCCTGCAGGTAGGGCCAGACAGCGCCTTCAGACCTGGAAGTGCCGTCAGATCTCGACTACCAGAACCCCAGCCTTCTCTTAATTCAGCAGCCAGCAGGATAAAGCTTCCCTGCTGATTCTCTGATCTGCCAGAACCCCTCACGGCCTTTACGACCCCGGGGCTTAGAGGGACTGCTTGGGAGTGGCTATAACTCTGCCTCACACCTGGAGGAAAAATAACTCCAATTCCCTGAGTCGTCATTTATTGTGACTTTTGTGGACATCCCAAGAGCAGGCTGGGATCAAGAGACTAAGTAAGCTTTTGCTGTTGGAACTCTCTGAGGAAAATGATGCTCCTATAGATGAAAAACAATTTATCGATATACTTGGTGTATATAATCCTCCATTTCTGATGTTTATGAGTGTCTGTCTCTGAAAGCAGGACCCAGGTCATATCTCAGTCGGAATAGCATCTAGCCCAGGGCCACTTCTGCGTACAGGCCTCAAGGCTTGCTAAGCTCTGAAGTCCAGGGTAGAGAGCATGTCTCTGAACATTATTGTCATTCCTTAGTGCCTAGCTCTGTATCTGGCATATACTGGTCATTTCAATACATTTGTGATGAATAAATTAATGACAAACATGTTGATAAGGATGACAGGGACAGTGACGAAGGTTTCTGGCAAGCTGGAAGATGTTTTATAAGGCAAGGCATCTCCTCTTAGCAGCATCCACCCCGAAGCCATGGCTTCTTTTATTGGATGAAACAGACAGGCATTGATCTTCAGATGAGGTCTTTATCCTCCCATCATGCCCATGCCAGGAGGAGCTATCAGTGGTAGAGAAGAGAATAAGAGACAGCTGGTTGGGCATGATACCTGGGTAAGGAGAGGACAGGGATCTCCTATGCCTGTCTACCTTCTCACTCCTCCAGCTAGGTCAACTTTAGTGTCTTTTGCCAGCAACTTATCAGGAAGCACCAGGGCTCTCTGGACTCAGAAGATCCAATTCTTCAGCTGTGCCGTTTCCACTGGCTCTTCTTTTACTGTTCATGCCCTCAATTCCTAGTACTTTGGCTTTGGAACAAAATTTAAATCCCATGTCCTTGGGACCTACCCATATTACCCTTCTCTCCAAGGGAAGAATGCATCTGTCCAATAATATGCCATTTGATCTTTTCAACAACTCTGTGAAATTGATGGAACAGAGGTGATTCTGGCATAAAGAAAGGACACCACTTGCCCAAAGTATTTCACAATTCTTCATTCCAGAGCTTTTACCTCTAACACACACTGTATGACTCAAACAATAAAGAAATCACTCACCATCTCCTAAGAGTGCCTAAGAATTTACACGTTGAAGGGTCCTAAAATGGAATAAGTTGTGAGGCAAGAACAGATTTCAAGAGACCAACTAGCCCACCCTTTGGCTGTTAGGCCAATGGTCTAGAAGTTGAGTGTTCGTTGGGAAAGTACTTGAATCTGGAATCGAAAGACCTAGGGTGTAAATCCTGGATCTGCCATTTACTATGTGGATGACCTTGGGCAAGTCTTCTAGTCTCTGGGACTTCGCCTGCTGTAAAATAGAGACAATGTCTGCATTTTCTATCTTATATGTCTACTGTGAAAATTAAATGAGATGATATATGTGAAAGCTCTAAAGTAGCAGATAAGAGTTCATTTTAACATCTCAGCCAAATCTTTGGAAATTCTTTACATAAAATAGAAATAGAAATCCTTAATATTCATAAGAAGGTTTTATGAGCATAGAGATTGGGAGTTCAGCTCTGGAGTCAGGATGCCTGAGTAACCTTGGGCATGTTATTATTTCTTTCTGAAGCCTCAATGAAGAGGAGATAATACTCAACTCATAGGTGTGGTCATGAGCATTAAATGAGATAATGTATGCACAGTGCTTAACATGTACCTGGCATGGAGAAAGGAACTGTGAATGTTAGCTGCTACCATTACTGATTTTATTAATGAAGATTGGAGGCAGGTGGTCCAATAAGATCTCATAGAGATCTGAGCTAGGAATCAAAAGGACTCACCTTTTGAGCCCCAGTTTGCACCATAATAAGAATTCATGCTTTCCTTCTTCCAGATTTTCATGAGGATTTTTTTTTAAAGTATATAAAAACTTTGAACTAATTGGAATTGAGGAATGTTATAAATTGCAAGATTTTTTGTTTTTTAAACCTGTTAAGTTTATGAAGACTGAATTTTTTTTATCAGGTCATCAGTTTCATTCATTCCTGTCTGCCTTTGGTAAAGTCTTCTTCATGGAAAAGGAGTATAGCATTTCCCAATCAATAAAAAAAGATTTCAAATGTCAGATCTTGAAGTAAATCCTTCAAACCTGCAAGAGTACACTCTGCAAAGAAAACCTATTCTTCAGGATGTTCCATTGCTTCAGTTTGTTCTGTGTATGTATGTTGCTTTTAATGTTCAACCAACTCTTGAATTTCCACTTTGGTTATTATCTGCTTTCAAAATTTAATCCCAGAATGGCCTCATCTTGCTTTGCGGCATGCTCCCAGATTACCTTCTCTTCTCTGATTAGTTAGTATGGCTTCAGGGAATACCTTCATTTTAACATTAAACTGGGCAAAAACAGAAATAGAACGATAAATTTGTAGCAAGATCAAAAATAGAATTCATAGCTAAATATAAATCTGGAGGGAATTATCCAATTATTTGGATGGTCCCTTTTCACAGACAATCCAGGGTTGATTGCCTTTTGCTTTTTCCATATATAGAACAAAATGGTTAATAAATCCCAAAGGTTATGTTTTTTTGTTTCTTTTGAAGAATAATAATTGTTAATAGTAAATTAAATGCTGTTTTTCCCCCCCCAAATGTCTTCATATAAACAGCATGTGATTTTTTTTCACAACTGCATTCATTCTGTTTAGGGACCATCCAGGCTCACTTTGACTTGTAGGTCAGAGAGCATTGAACTGAGAAGACTAGGATTTAGCATGGAGTCACGGAACAAATTTGGGCAACATTTTCACTTTACTTCCATTCTGCTGAGACAGACTTGGAATGAAAGGCTCTGAAGAGAAATTCCTGCTCCTTGACAGTCTCAATTTAATTTAAAGGCTAGAAGGTTCTTCTTTTTTTTTTTTTTCTTTTTAGGTTGGACCAACACCAAGTAGGGACTTGGAAATGTGGAGAAAGACAAATGTGGGTGTCACAAGAGGCTCGGTAGCCATTAAGTGCACGAATATAATGCAAATCGCATGCAAATATGTGCAAACTTTGCATTAATTTGCACTCTTTGGAGCTTGCAAGCAGCATTGGGATCCTGAGGGTTCAAAACGAATATTTTTAGGTTACACCAAAAGTAATGCTTTTTGAGGTTGTTGCTTTCTTAGTGCCTGCTAGGACTCAATTGCTGAAAGTTTGACACTCCTCCCTACCCCCCATAACGATTTCAGTAATGCTTGATTCCATCTTACGTCTGGTCGCGCCCCCACTCAGCCTGACGTCACGTGACATTTATTTGCATACTACCTGGGACTGGGTGTGACGCACCCCTTTTATGCGTCTTCTCATTGGTGGCGCCGGAGAACCAGCCCTCTTCTGGGCAGACCAATCAGCGGCCCCTCGGATGTGCGAAAGCGGGGATGAGTGTGATGGAGGTGGGGTTTTGGGTTGGATCGCTAGGCATATTGACCAGTCATCCTCTAGGAAGGGAAGAGCAAGCCGTGAATTGGTTGGGAGGAGGGGTCTGGGAACCGTAGGCCAATGAGAGCTCTAGCTTGAGGGGGCCGGTCTCCGCCCCGTAGGGCAGATAAGCAGCAGCAACGGGGGTTGGGAGGGTTGTTTGGGGCTCGCTGTGGGGCCGAGGCAGGCACTCGGGCGGGCGATGGCGGGGGCCGCAGCGGGCGGCAGAGGCGGAGGTGCCTGGGGGCCGGGGCGAGGAGGGGCCGGAGGGCTCCGGCGGGGCTGCTCTCCTCCAGCCCCCGCCGGCTCCCCCCGGGCTGGGCTGCAGCCGCTCAGGGCCACGGTCCCCTTCCAGCTGCAGCAGCCGCACCAGCGCCGGGACGGGGGTGGCCGCGCAGGTGAGCTGGGCCTGGAGCGGGCACCGGGAAGGAGACGTTGGGGGAGGGGGGGCGCGTGATGGGGGAGGAGTATGGGAAGAAGTGTGAGGGGAGAGTGGATGGGGGCGAGCGAAGAGAAAGGGGGTCGTGCATAGTCTGAGAGGGCGGAGGGAGCGAGAGCGAGGAGGCGTGAACTGGGGGTGCATCGCCGGGACAGTGCAGGGAGTTGGGGCCCGGAGCTGAAGGGAGGGACCTGGCAGATGGAGGCTGGCTTTGGGGGCGTAACCGAAAAGTGGGCAGAGTGTGGTGTGGGGGTGAGTGGAAAATGCAGGGGTGGCAGCGAGGTGTGAGGAAAGAGTGAGTGGCGCGTGATGGGGGCGCCCTGTGCAGGGCTGGCGCTGGAGAGAGGAGCCGGTGGGCGCTGGACGTTTGCACGGGGAGGGGGAGGGGCATGAAGGAGAGTCCTGTGGAGCCATGTGTTACTTCTCCAACTTGAGTTTGGTCCCAGCATCCCACTCTACAGCTCTGGAGTTCCTTTCCTCACCACTTTTACTGCGCTTCCCTTTTATGCCACCTCCAGGAGCTGATTTCATCTGAGCCGTTGGAATAAGTTAGTTTAACGGTTTTGACTACGGTATAAACGCTCCGCTCCGCTCCCCTACATTCCTCCTGGTGTGTCCCAGAAGTTGTATGTTCCCAGATCACTGACTTGCTTAATATGGCTGTCTCATTCCAACCATCTCGCGGCGCGTGCGTGCGCGCGTGCGTGTGCGTGTGTGTGTGTGTGTATGTGTATGTGTATGTGTGTATTTGTGTGTGTAGGACCTGGGCAGTTTGCCCCCTTCCATTTTCTCCTCCCCCCACCAAGGCCGTTTTGTCCTGGGCATTGCCAGCCAACGTGGCAGTGGAGTGAGGGCTACAATCAAGTACAGTAGCAAATACCTCCACTTTCTGAACAGCCCTGAAAACCGTGTCTTAATAGCAGCTTGATGTGGGTATGGGGAAACTAGGGAGGAGTAAGCTTACCTGACCACAATCAAAGCTGTGATGGGTCCCCCCTCCAAATGCAGGCATTTAGGAATAGGAAAAGGAACCTACTTGCATGAAGAGGTTGGCAATAAGTTGAAAGTGAGGCTTGCATTTGATTCACACCAGATGTGAAAAGATCACTGCACACTTCCAAAGTCTCAGAGCCTACCAAATGTACAAAAGTCATGCATGGTCCCTGCCATCTAACGGTTAATGACATTCTCTAAACCAGAGTTTCTTGAGCTTTTCGTGATTATTAAGCTTAGTTATTGTACATCGCCCTCCCGAAAGTATAGCTACTACAGTGCCTTCTAGGTAAGAATGGAATAAAGAGGGTCTCTGAAGTAGAAAGTCCAAGTTTATCTGGACCTCATTGTAAATGTTAGCATTGCATCTTGGAATGCAGCAACTCGGTCAAATCTGGTAGCAAGATGGTAACCAACTAGTAAAAGTATGTCTAGAATCTGGCGGTGTAGAGCAAAGCAATGCCCAGACAAACTCGTGCCTATTGTGAGCTGTAAAGTAAACCACAAGACTACAAACCTGTTAGTTTTGTTTAGGCTCCTTTGGAGCCCAGGGAAGTTAGTAGAACAGCGAGCACCAGAGTCTTAGTCACTGTTAGTAGAAATCAACAGAAAGCCTGCCTGTGTCGTAGCTAGAAAGCTATTAGTCATATTTTTAAGAGCAGTTATTCTGTGTCTACTATAGCACTTATATTAAAAGGACAAACATTGGTGGATGCTGTGGAAAGAAGATGAGTGTAGGTTTGGATGACTGGGTTCTTTACGCGGCCTGTTCCTTTTGTAGGGCAAGGGGTCCTGAGATACTGGGGGAAACATAGGAAGCTAGAGTTCTGCATAACCTGTCTGATGAATGTAGGGCAAGTTGGGTGGTCTCTTGCTTAGGTTCGGGATTGGGCTGATGGATTATTTCTCTACCTGTTAATATCCCTGCAGCATTAATAAGGCATTTACCTGTGTAGTGGGATTATCTATAGATTTTCAGGAGAGAGGAAAGGAAAGAAAGAGTGTCCTGAGTCTGGGGACTTGTCTGTAGCCAGACATCAAGGGAATGTATCAGGTCTTTGGTTTGGGATCACATCAGGTTTTCTACATGTTAACTTTAACCCATTCTTTGGCCTTGAGAAGTGGTAAAAGTGGTTTCCTCTAGGCCGTATATAATAGAAGGAAATGGCTTGCAGTCATAAACCCTTAAGAGAATGGCTTTGGGTGCCAGAATGCCTGGGTTTCCAATCCAGGTTCTGCCATTTACTAGCTGTGTGGCTTGGAGGGAGTTACTTAACTTCTGTGCCTCAGTTTTCTCATCTGTAAAATGTGAATAATACCAACATCATAAGTATCAAATGAGGTAATAAAGTGCTTAGAACAGTGCTTGGCACATAGATCGTATAAAAGTGTTTGCTGCTGCTTATATTGTTACTCTTCTCTCCACCTAGCCAAGGTGAGAGCACTGTTGGCCAGAGCCCATTGCCTTTCAGGCTTCAAAGAGAAAACCCATATTGGTTTGAAACCAGTACTGCAGGTTTCAGAATTTCAGGGCCTCCCTTTGCACTTTTATTCCCTCATCTTTTAAAATGAGCTTTCTCAACAGGGCTCTGAAACCCAACTGTTTAAAAAGGCCAGGTGAGCTGGGACTGGGTTTCAGGAACAATTAAGTGTCGTCACTGTTTCTGTTTCCCATCTGAAAGTGATGTCGTGCTCAGTGCTGTGCAGTTATCTCCACCACACACCCTGTTGTGTTCTTGACAAGATATATTAGACCTTTTATAAAATGGTTATGGTGTAAAGAGCAGTATTTACCTTCTGTGGCCATTCATCCAAAAGGGATGTCTTCATAAAGTGAGGAATGGCCTGAGCTAGGGGTGTGGAAGGCAGAAGAGAGCAGAGAGAAAAATGAAGGTCAACTCTTAAGAAAACTAAGAGCCACTAGTGGGTAATAGAAACCCAGGATAAATATCTTATGCAATTGCCCCTTTAATTAAATTCTCATTTGTGTCCTAGAGGCTGTCAATGTTTATGTTCTTCCAGGACCACTGATGATGGACAAAATGGGACTAGGAGGTGAATTGTTCTGGGTCCTAGTCTTCCTATCTTGTTTAGTGTCTTTGTCTCCATATCCCTAGAATGAAGCTAATGTTTAATTCAGCTTTGCAAATTCTTCTCCATCTGACAAGCCCCACTGGGGCCAGCTGGGTCCTAGGGAATCCAAATGCTGCCTCTGTACCTCCTCTGAACCTTCTTAACCTAGGGGTTGGCAATTAGGGACTAGAGGCTAAATCCAAGTCTCTGCCTGTTTTTGTAAATAAAGTTTTATTGGAATACAGCCATGCCCCGTCATTTAGGTATTGTCTATGGCTGCTTTTGCACAACAATGACAAACTTGAGTAGTTGTGATAGAGACCATTTGGCCCATAAAGACTAAAACATTTATTCCATGGCATTTTATAGAAAGAGTTAGCCTTAAACAGTGTTCCTGACCATTATTTCTACCGTATGTAAAGATCAGTTTCAAATGTGTGTAGTATATACCTCAGAAAATCCTAAGGAGGTAAAGAAAACTATTAAGTCCATGTCCCCACTCATATTTTAGGGGTAAAGAAAAGGGGTTATCAGCTCCCAGTTCTCAATCTTTGTGGAAGACCAGCACATGTGAATCCAAGCTGCCCACCCCCACCGTTGTAAGGTGACGTGTGTTCAGTAGACATAAATTAAATTGGACTTACATAAAAGCTTAACTGTTAGGCACATTTACACCCCCTCCCCCACCTACCCCCCTGTGAAAACCTAACAACCCACAACTGCAGTGAACACGTTTTTAAATTAGATGGAAATTACTTTAGGTTTATCTCCTGTTTTGGATTTTTCTTGTTGCCTTTTATTTTTCTGAACAGATCATTGAGAGCTGGTAGTAGTCATGGCTGCCCTAAAATACTGGCTTCCCCACAGGGACATAAGAAGAGTTTATTTCAAATGTTGAGTAGGTTCTCCAGGATGGTCCTTTCAGTGAATATAAGGCAGCATTGTTACAAGAAATGCTATTGGTAATTATTAAACTCCTTTCCTTGCAGTGCTTTGAAAACTTAGGTCTTAGGGCATGGGTGTTTAGATAGGTGTGGAACCGCATAAAGGAGGTTGCTTATGAGACCCGAGAGAAAGCCCTCTTCAAACCATGGTCCTTCTGGACCCTGGTGCCAGAAACAGCCTGGAGATTAGAACAGAATGTAACTTTTCTATGCCAAAGATCCATCGTGCTTTAACTGCACTTGGGGGTGCAGTGAAAATCCTATAAGAGCGACAGTTGTCCTTCAGAACCCTGTGAGTGAGGGAAGCATTAAACACCAGGCCAGGCACTTCCCAGCCTGGCACTGCTAACTTGCTTTTCACAGCTTCGCTAGCACGAGGCACATGGTCAGCAAAATGCACTGCTCAAGTATCTGACTCTTAAATGTTATCGTCAGCGATGGCATCCTTGAACTTGTGGGTCACAGGGCCTCATTACTTTATCCCTTTGGTACCTGAAGGTGTGTGGATCCATTTGTTCTTCAATATTTTGATAGCAAAAGATTATGTATATGTGGGAAATTCTCCGCTTATGTAACACAGAGCTAGGATATTTTAAACCATTTGAGGTCAGTGGAGAAGGAGTGAGAACAGTGGGGTGTGGTGGTAAAACGACATCATTCTCTCTCGTTCCAGATGTAGATAGATCTCTAGGAAATTTGAGGCAGGATTGCAAAACTTTCATAGTTAGGTGGCAATATGAGTGTTGCCAAAGTGGTTGCTGGGCATTAATAGCCAGAGAAGACTTTCCCTGCATTTTCTGCTGGTGCGTCTTGCTGGGCACCAAGGCCACACTATTCCTTGATCTTATTGGAACTGCCAGAACTTGAGCGTCCTCCTCCAGATTCTTACAGCTCTCATGGAGAGCCTTGTGCCAAAGGATTCAGACTTTAGGGTGTGACATGTTCCCAGGGCCGGTCTGGTTTTGAGTTCTTATTGACACTACCACGTATATCAAATGCTATGTGACACTGGCTCCAATGCTTTACTAGACTTCTCTGGGCTTACTCTTATTTCCCAGGCAGTTTGGAGCCCTTGTAAGGGGCTGGAAGGGAAAACCTTGTGTTTCCTTCCCAGTTCAGAGCCAAGGTGGGCGCCTACTAGCCAGTTAGTTTAGTGAGAATAGACAGTCTCTTCATGGGTTAATGAGTTTTACTTCCCTCAGAGATGGATAGAAGAAGGAGCAGGAAAGAGTGGAAACAGGAAAGATGAGTGGGAAAGCTGGTCAACTTTCTACCTCTGCCTGAATTGAATCTTCCCAGAGGGCTCCCTTTATTTGGTTTGCAGGTTTATGAATTAACCAAATCTATTTAGCCGAATCTATTCACATTGTTTGGTCAAAAACAAATCCTGATCTCAGAGAGAACTCAGAGAGATCTCAGAGAGAAGAGTTTTGGATTATATTTGAAGTTAGAAATGACCTGTGCTCCAGTTCCTCTCCAGTCGTGGGGAGCTTAGGAAGGGGCCATTGTTGGGAACAGCTGTATGGTGGAAGGCCTCCAGCTCCTGGTCCCCACTGAACCTCCTGGTTTTGAAAACTCTTCCTGGCACTTTGCTTTCTCCTCCACACTTTTCCTCAGGGTCACTCCAAAGCCGAATGCCCAGCTTGCAGTCATTTAAATATTTATCCTCAGGCCCAAGGAATAAGCCTCAATTGACTTTTGCTGTGTGGGTGCACCATAGCCAATCAAGGGTGGCTTTAATGAACTTAAAAGAATGCTATCAAAGTATTTCATAATAGGAAAACTTTTAACTTCAGCCCCTGGGGAACCTGGAACTGCAATCTGGGCTGTGTACAGACACTTACCCTGCCCTACTCACGAGCCACAGACAGCTGACACCGGGGGTGGATGGAGCGCCTTGGGCTCAGGCCTGCCTGCACATTAGCAGTTCTGTTTCCAGCTCCCTAATAAAAGGGGTGGAGGTCGGGGGAGGCCTGGGAAGACTCCTCTGAGGGCTTGGGTTGATCTGAAGCAGCAGCCTATGCTCAGGGTGGGAGGTTTTTTCTCCGAGATGCCCGAATGTGGCTTCTTAGACAATGGGCCGTGTGTGACCCTGTGCTTCCTAGCTTGTGAATGGTGGGTGTCTTTTCCAGGGGGAACGATGTTAACAGGCATAGGTCTAGTCTACCACCAGATCTGCCACCTGAATCCCTTATCATCTGATCCTAAGTGAAAACGTGCAGGAGAGCACTGAGGTCTAACCTCCTTGAGAGGCAAATGTAGGATTAAACATACAACTCTAAAAGTAAATAACACGTCCACAAGTGAGTCAAATATATTTTCAAGCTGGAGCAGACTTAGAATGAAGGAATACTGTATTACTCAAGTGTTAGGGTTAGAGAATTATTCAGTTTTGAATAGGCTTTTTTTTTTTTTTAATTAGCCATTATGTTATTCTCCCTAAGGTTAAATTAAGTTTTTACTCTCCCTCCCTTTTCAGAAGTGGCGTTGGTGTGTGTTCCTTAACTTTCTCAAATCTCTTTAGCTCCTTCTACCTCATGCTGGAAATCGTGTGCCTGCCTTTTTAAAAAGTAGGCACCTCATGTTTCAAGTTCAAGTGCATTGGAACGCACCCTGCAGCTTGAGCAGATTGGAGTGTTTCTGCAGAGGGAGGGCCAGGGCAGATGGGGAGTGTCGTGCTCAATAAATACTTGTTGGATTGAGTTGCTGGAAAGGCAACAGGGGTGGGGAGAGTGAGCCACACTTCCCCCAGGCTCCCTTGAAGTGCTTTCTGCCATTTCTGGTCCCCATACACTGTGCCCCTTTATAACACCCCTCTCCAGCTACTTATACCCCCCCGCCCCCCCAAGTATTAGTTTCTCTCTCTCTCTAAATCACTGTTCTCCTATTCATCCTGGTCATTGGGCTTGAAACCCAGTGGGTGCCAAAGACGTGGCATTTCCATGGATGTCGTTGCTAGGCCGATAGGCGCTCTTCCCCACACACTTACAGCCAGCAGGTGATTTGGGCAGTTAGTTAACAGGTCAATCCATGGAAACAGCCAATGTTTAGGATTTTGTTATGATTTTATTAAAAAGCCAGACTACCTGGCCTTAGGCTTAGGTGTGAATATGGGTGGGAGGCCAAGGAGACCAAGATGAATGCTGGATGTCCTTTGACTCCAGGTAGATTTGTACCAAATTCCTAGGAGTGCTAGAATGTATAGCGAAGGAAGGCAGGAAGACTAAATCTGAACCGGTGAGTTTTCTAGGCCTGGGAGCAGAGTGGTCGACTGGCCCTAGGGTGGCTTCTTAGGTAGGATCAGGCTGGAAGCCCTCCCTCCCAAGCCAGGCACCATCCAAGCAGTGATACAAAGCACTGCTGGAAATGCTGGAAAGAGATGCTCATCATTCCCTAAGTCCTGGGTGCTATGTAGTTACATCAGCTGCCACAAACAATGTCAGCCATGGAAGCTGTCTTCCCCTGCCTTTAAAGTTGCCAGCCACGGGCCTGGTGGCTTAGTCAAAATGGTTTTATAAACCTGCCCTGCTGGGGTAACTTTGAACAGAGTGAAAATGTGATTGGGAGGAAAGAAAGGCAGTTTCTCTTACTTCCTCCTCCCTTCTCTTCTTCCCTACCCCACACATTGCCTTTCCCTTTAAGGGTTTTCTGTGCTCTGTGCATGTTTGATCACCCGCACGGCTTTGAGAGAACCACTGCTGATAGCACGTGTGCTCCCTGCCCCACACCTGCAAGCTGGCTGAAAACCTGCCGCACAGCCCCTGTTTGGGATTGTCTTTGTAACTCACGCCCATCAGATATGACATACACACTGGGGTGGAGGGCGGAGGTGGATAACATTTGGCATGACAGAGGGGATGCAACCAGAGAGCTTTCACAGTGTTATGTAGTCTGGATTCAGAGATTGGGGCGAGGAGGACAATGTGAGTCACATCCATGGGATGTGCGCACATCTTTATGCTAAGAGCAGCACCTCATTAGAACCGTAATCCTGGGGAGCTCTGTGTTCACAGGAGAAGACAAAATAGCTGCTTCTGTGAATCCCAACTCTGGAAGGCCCCCACTTTCATCTGTATTTTTCAGGGAAGTTGAGAGTATAGATCGTAGATTTTGACAATGTGTTCCATTTGTTTAGCACTTTGGTCACCGTAGGTGCTCTTGAATGTTTCTCATTCATCCACGCGACGGTCCTGCAGGTGCCGCTGGCATTTAGTAGTTTTTCCAGATAAGGCAACTGAGGCCCAGAAAGGAAGTGACTTGCCCAGGACCATGTGACTAGAAAGCCCTTTTGCTTCTGATCCCAGGGCTCTTTCCACATAGTCTGGACAATCCATTGTGAATTTCCTCCCCAGCTGCCATCCTCTGCTGCCTGCCCAGCACATGCCCAGCCTTTGTTTCCCTTCTGCTTGTATATCTGTATTCCAGGAACAAAAATTTATTTGTTTAATTGACCAAATTGGAGAATTGGAAAGGAAAATGATCTGCAAAGAATTCTGTCTGTTCCTTTAGCACCCTATAAGTGACTATCCACTTGGGGTAGCTAGTTGGAAAGTGGTGGTTATTACATGATATGTGTGATATGGTGGTGCCTTTTGAGTGTTTCCAACTGGTTTGAGCTATGCAATTTCCATGTAGAATGAGAAGCTAGCCAGGGACAGTTAGGACCCAGGAGGCAGGGAGGGTTTTCCCGCTCCTGTGGGGTCATGGTCATGGTTTCTGAGCTTGGGGCCATATCGGGGAGATACTCCTTAAGATGGAGCTTCTAGAAAAGGGTTTCTTTCTTAGGTGTGACTATGTGGAACCCAAAAGAGCACCTGGGGATAAGTGTGGGTGGTGCATTCCTATGGTGGGCAGGTGCAGGTGGCATTCCATCATGATGACAACCTAGTCCTCCACGTAGGGAAACCCTGGGGCATACCTCCCCCGACCCTCGCGACGCTGTACCTGAGCATGTCTCCCTCTGCTAGCTTTACATCACCTGGGACTGGAGTCATTGTGATACATGATAGTGCCTTTCTGAGACAAGCATGTGCCCAGTAAGGGGAATAGCGGGGACTTGAACTCGAGATAAAGCCCATCTAGGGACTTGGTATCATGGAGAATTGCCTGGCCTGCTTCATACTGGTTACCTAACCCTCCCGAGAGGGTTATGGGCAGCTCTTACCTCCTTACCTCTCTTACCAACCAGAGTCTGTATAGAATTCTTGAATGTTCTAATAACCATATGCTTATGTGGAACCTTTCTTTCCCAGTTACTTCCCAACTTCATAAGGTAAAATCCCATTATAACATATTATAAAAATGATTCTGTATAATAAAGCTGTTTCCATGGTTCATATAAATGCTTTGTGGTTGTTTTTTGTGGTTTTTGTTGTTTAAAGAAAAAGACAAGAGTAATCACCTATCTTCTGTATCACGTACTTTTTCTGGTCCCTGTCCATGTAATAGTTCATCTCAAAAGCAGAACACTTGGTGCTTGCTGTTTGCAGTGAGGTAGGGAGAAGGGAGCCGAGCTACAGAGCCATCACCCAGGAGCAAGGCCCCTTTGCTTTCTCTTCATCTTGAACCTTCCACCCTCCAATACTTCCTTCTTGTTTTCAAACAGAACACCTCACAAAAACCCAACGAAGGACAATATGTGTGTGTATCTGAATATGTGTGTGGCAAGTGTGAATGTGGGAGAGTATGTGTTTGTATGTGAGAAAAAGTGCACATGAAAGCAAGCAAGTGATAAAGCAGATGGGGCAAATATTTAACAATAGGCGGATCTGGGTAAAGGTTACATGGGTGTTCTATGTACTATTCTCATTCTTGCATGTATAAGTTTGAAATCATTTCCAAGTGAAACATTTAAAAAATGAATACATGCTAGACTAATTTGACTGTACCAGGAGTTCTTCAGAAGTTGTCTTCCACCATTCTTATAACATCTCTTATTCTCTCCCATTTAAGAGACGAAACAACTGCAGCCCAGAGAAGTTAATGACTCGTCTGAGTTCATATAGCACATTGGAGCAGAGGCAGGATTTGGGCCCAGGTGTTGACCATGATAGTAGGCCACCTCTCAGGACACTTCTCAGGCTTGACCTTACTGGCTGGAGAAGGCTGGCATCTGATTCTGAAAACGGCTGGGAGCTGCTGCTGTGTGTCCGAGCCCAGTCCATTCCCCACAGTGGCCCAGCAGAGGGATGAGCAGGCTTGTCACAGTCTGCTGCAACGCACCGAGAATATTTAGGGGGTCTGGTACCATCTAGGGGAAAACTGCTTCCTTAGCCTAAGAAACACTTACTCTGCTCTTTATTCTACACTCTTCATTTCTTAAGATACATGAAATCAGAAAGCCCTGTTGCACCAGAGCTGTGGAGTAATACGACTTCGCATTTTTATAATAGAGATCCGAGGAGAAAGGAGCTGAGTTTGGTTTAGAAAGCGATGCCAGATTATGGGCCTGGGCCAGGCAGCTTTCTCAGCTGTGTATCGGTTGGCTGGTTGTGCTGACTGCCTTGCAAATGTACGGGAGTCTGAGAGAGGGCACCTGTATGGTTTAATGCAGCATGTCTTACCAAGTGGACAGGAGTTACAACTTCATATACAAAGGGAGGGCTCACTCTTAGTCAACAAAAACCTTCCACATACTCCAGGGCCCAAGAAGGGGTGGATCTGGTCATCACTGCTTAGCAGACGGAGTTCGCGGTTCAGGCGCTGCTGTTTGTTTCCCGACTCCTCTTCCCTCACACCAAACCCCGTGTTACACATGCATCTGTGCTCTTTGAAGGCACTTCAGTTATTCTTGACATTGTTGCTTAGTGATATTTCCCCTAGTTTCCAGAATGGGGGTAACTAAATGAGTCCTACTCTGTTTCTTAACATAGAAAAAAGTTTTTTAAAAAATGCTTAGTTTTAGTGTGTGTCCTTTATCTGAAATGTCTCCCTGCAGCTACCCTAGAGCCGTGAGACTGTGGTTAATTTGACATCAAAGGATTTTTTTCATGGGCTCCAGCCAGTTATGTGAAATAGACCCATGAGCATTTACTATATGATTACCCAGCTTATATACTTAGATTGTTTGTCCTTAGGCAGTTATCAAGTTATATCGGCTGTCCCCACTATTCTCTGATTCTTCTTGGCTCTGTCCTACCCCAAAATAAGTGCCAGGTGGCTAGGCATCCAGAATGAGGACGCGAAGCAGGAGGATGAGAAAGGCTGTCCCCGATTCCCTTTGGGTTGTCTGTAGCTTAGAGGTCTGTGTTGGAGCTGCTGTGCAAATGGCCAAAGCTGTCTGCTTAGAGGGGACCATGACAACTGAGTCTTTTCCTTCCAGTTCTTAGAGGTATGGATAGGACCATCCTAAACTGTTTTCCTTTTGCTTCAGGAGGTTAAGCCTTTTCTTTACCTGACTTATAAAAGAAGGTAACATTGCTGTTAAGGAGCCCTTGATTTAAGAACAGAAATAAATCCCATCATGTACAGGGGAAGATGGTGTAACTTACCTCCAGTGGTGTGCGTTGCCATGGCCTTCTCTGCCTCTGGAATCACACGTGGAGAGGTGAGCTGACAAGCATCCTTCTGCTGTGAAGTCTTCAGTGGTCTCAGGCATATACTGATACCATAGCAGCAAAAATGTTCCCAGTGTCAGACTTTTCAAGGCTCTTTCTGGAGGGGCCATCTAATTTTGTTTTTCAGACTAGGTTTACCCTGGAGGCACTATGTAACCTTTGAGGCTCCTTTAAGAGATCTGAACAACCAGCAAAACCAGGGTTTCAGAACAGGGGCTGCCTTGGAATGTTGCCCAGAACGATTTGGGGTTTTTCCACTGGTAGGGCACAGCCTGGGAATGTGCCACTGTGGTGAGGTGAGGCTGGGTCAGTTCCAGGATGTCAGAGGCTAGGTAGGGAACCACTAGATGGGAAGTAGTGGTCTCTTGGGGATCTCCTCTTTGAAGCTGGGGACACAGAGTAGAGCTGGAGTAAGGAGATGGAGATAACCAGAGAAGACTCTGCAAGGGGGACAAAATGGTCCATGCAGCTTTTCAAGGCTGTGAGTGTTGAGCACAGTAACCCTAATAGGATTTTAGACCCTGAAGGCAAAGCAGATTCTGTGGCTGTACTTTCCTGGCCCTGAGGAACATAACAGCAATTGCTCCTTATAAGCAACACCCGCCTTCCCAGCCCAGAGCAAAATAAACCAGAGTCAGGGTTAAAAGCAGAGGTCCTGACAGATTCCAGCCGCATACAGTCAAGTGAGTGAGCAAACCTGCCTTCTGAGTGCTGCTGTCTACCAGCTGGTTACTCCCAGCTTGCCCAGTCATGTGACCAGACCTGCTGCTTGTGGCTGGCCACAGGTAAATTGAGCACTATTTATACCTCCTGCTTGGGGGAGGAGGAGGGCAAGATCAGCTGGGAGCTCAGAACACAGCTGTCTGATCAGCCTTGGTAAGGCAAGTCTCGCTTTGACTTGACTTTGCCTTTTTCCCCGCCTTAACTTACCCCAGATAATAACATGAACTCCAAGCTTTCAGTTAAGCTGAATTGGTCAGTAGCCATCTCTTATTTACCCTTTAATAGTTGGGGAATTCTAGAACTAGAGGAAGCTCAAGACTCTTCTGATGTAACCTCCTGCCTTCCCGGGGTGAACATTGAGACATCTGGGGTCGTGTAATTCTCTCTCCCTGGCGCTGTTCTGGGGTATCCTCTGCAAGGTCCCTCATTCAATTCTGATGAGCAAAACGTTCTTTTATCTAGCTAGACTCTCCTAGTAAAGTCTTTTTACTGCCCTTCATTTTTGTACCCGCACAGGAGGAGACTGATACATGCTTATTCACTTCACCTTCCTCCTGGGATCTACCTGTTTCCCTTAGCCGTTTTTACCCATCTTCCCTGGGATCTCACTGGTTTCTACATTCCTTTTGAAGAGCAATAATGGCAAATGGGTGCCCAGGGGTAACTGGGCATATCTGAGGTTATATCCAGCTCCAACTGTGATTCTGGACCAATAGGAACCCCTTAATTCTGCTCGCCGTCTCCCTTGCTCCTGGGATGACGTGACACTTCGTAATATGGTTTAAAATCTCTTTCACTTAGTATCTTTATTCTACCTTGTACTGATTTACGTCTTTCAGTCCCTTGCCTTGGATTAATTCTCATTCACTATTTCATTTCTTCTTACCCATCTTCTCTTTCTCTAAATTAGAAATTCAGAGCAGTGACCCAAGTGAATTTGAATATAACCTGCCAAGATTGGAATGCTAAAGGATTTAGTCCTTGCTGAGGAGTTAACTGAATTTCTGCCTTCCCAAATTAAGCCAGTTCTTTTATTTTTCACAACTTTATTTTGGAAAAATTTCAAACCTACAGAGAAGTTGTAAACTCAATGAATACCCATTTGTCCTTCACCTCAACTCACTGATAACTTTTAGCTACAATTGTCTAATCTCTCTTCTCTCCTTCTGTGTCTTATGCATGTTTGTCTAGACATATACACTTGTGCATTGATATGTGCCTTTTTGGTGAACAGTTTGAAAACAAGTCTCAAACATCATGACATTTCGCCCTTTACTTCAGTGGCATCTCCTGAGAATAAGGACATTTTTCTACATAATCACAATATTATTGTTACACCCGGAGAAATTATAAGCCATATCATCTAATATTCAGTTCATTTTCAAATTTCCCTTTGAAGACACTTGTTTTTGATCCAGGATCACGTCAAGGTTCTTGTTTGGTTATGTCTTTTTATAAAGTCTATCTAGACCTCCACTCCCACCTGTTTTTTTGTTTTGTTTTTTTGTTTTCTGTTTTTTTTTAATGACTTGAAATGTGTGGACCAGTTGTCTTCTAGCTGTCCCACATTCTGGATTTTTCTGTTTTGTCATGTTGGTATTTCACTTGTTCCTGCATCTCCTGTATTTCATGCGAATGAGAAGTAGGTCTGGGGCCTGATGCGATTCAGGTAAAACATTTTTGGCAAGAATATTTCATGGGTGAGGTTGTGTACTTCCTATTCTATCACGTTAGGAGACACAGAATGTCCATTACTAGGAATGTTAAGTTTGATCACTGGAGGTGGTGATCACCAAATTTCCCATTGTAAAAATATATTAAAAATAATAGTGAAAGATTATTTTCTTAATAAGCGGTTTATGGGGTGATACTTTGGCATTATGTATATCTGTTCCCCACACCCTTTCTCCCATTAGTTTTGGCATCCATCGATGATTTCCTGTTTGGGATATTATTTTGGAAGTTACATAAAGCCAGTTCTGAATTAACACTAATGGTATTGACATGAGCAGTTCAAAAGAAGAATAAAAAATGTGGGGGTTTTGGAATCATTGTGGGGAAGGCAACAAAAAGGGGCCGTCACGTTCTGTCAAAGTCTTGGTATTTTGTGTGACTTGGGCTGACATCAAATTGGTATCAGTTGTTTACACATACATTGCTGTCTGGAAGTTTGACTTGAGGTCAGGGAGAAGGCAAGCTGAATGGAGCGAAAAATCAGGGTTCACAAAGGAGAAATTATTTTGACTATTTGAAAGTTATCTGTAATTCTTATTTTTCTTTCTTTCACTCGCTTTCCACTTTCCTCACTAGAAAGGGGATCCCTCATAGTTTCATTGTCTTCTTCCTCCCCTTGCCCGACATGCTCAGTGGGCTAAAAACAATGTTCCCAGATATGATCGTCCTGATTCCTGGCAAGGGAAAGGAATAGAACCCTTCCAATCGGTGGAGTGGTTCCTGGACCCATGCAGCCAGGCACTCATGACAGCTGAGTCTGACAATGAAATGCAAGTGTGGGAAATGGCCTTTCAAAAGTCTTCTTTTGGGGGGGGGGGGGGATAAAAGGCCTGTGTCTCAATTTGCTCTGTGGCTTTGGACAAATCAGTTCACCTCTCTACATGATGGTGCGCCATGGGCCCCCCACCTATAACACTTGGAAGCTCTGCCCCCTCTTCCAGAGAATTCATGAGAGTATGGGGTACACACATTCAGAACAGAAGTCAGGGTACAGTTTCCATCACAATTGTCCTCTCACAGGATGTATGTAGATAAACCTCCTTAATCTCTGGTTGTTCCTTCACCTCAGGTATCTTAAAAGACTCCTGAAGAGCTGCCTGAACATGGCGGTGTCTTCTAGATAGGAATCAGATCATTGTGAGAAGTGAACATACTGAAGGGTTTATGCCTGTCCTCCGAGTTTATAGGCCTCCCAGAAATTCATCACTCCCAAATAACTACAGAGTGAGGATTTTTTTTTAAGAGGGAGAGGGCTAGGCTGTGTGCTATTTATGCAAAGGCCAAGTACATCCCTTTGGAAAGCATGCTCCAATCAGAAATTGCTAGTATTTTATTTTGTTTTAAGAATGTTGAAATTCTACAGAACTCTTCACAGAACGCAGATAAAAGGTGAAAAGTTCACCCCACTTCCTTCTAATTGCAGCTTCTTGAAAACTGAACAAAGTGTCTAAGTAACTGATGTCTTCTCTCTCTCTCTCTCTCTTTCTCTCATCACGTTTTTCCTCCTTGCTGCTGCGAAGAGTTAGCATTTCCCTTACTTTTTCCCCACAATGACATCTCCAGATGGCTCTGTCCTGGCGCTTCTCTCCAGCTGCCTGTAGATGTAGTCTACATCCTGGGCAGTCAGACACCCAGCCAGAAACGCTTTCACTTGAGCTACACATTTAAGTATGGAGTCAGTAATTAATTGAGTGCCTAGCTAAGAAGTTTTTCATGCTATGTAAATATCACTCTTTTCTCTTTTAGGTAAGCCTTCTTGGTAAGGGAAACGTGATGTTACTGTTTATTTCTTCCTCCTTTTAAATCTAGTTTCTTCTCCCTGTTATAGTTGAAATGAAGCTATTGCTTGGTGTTGAAGCTGTTCAATACCTCAAGTTTAATTTTCCCAGCTGGGATAGATGGGGTCTCCTTGGGCTTTCCAAAGAGGGTTTCTTATTCTTCTACAGTCATATTGGGGATTTCAGTTTGACCACAACTTCCCTCCAAAACCCACACCTCCCTGAATTAAGCAGTTAAGTGGCGCTGGACCACAAGGAGCTCAGAAGACTGCCTTCACTGTTTCATCTGAGCACACATGTACTGAAATGGAAAAATAATCCCTGTGAAGCTGCTAGGAGGAACTTCCCCTACGTACTCTAAATCTGTTATTGGGGAAATGTTTAGAAATTCTGAATCACTGTTTTACTTTGCTAGATTAACACCTCTTCCCCCCAACAAAACTGCTGCATCACAGCTCGGAGACAGGGCAGGACAAGGCAGGGCCCGCTTGCCATGTGCTGCCATGTGCCCTTCACCTCCGGGGCTGCCCGGTCCCCACCTGCTTGTCCATCTTAAGTGATGGTCAGGGATTGAAAAAGGCAGGTTGTAGAAATATGGGTATATTAATGATCTCATCGTATTAAAAATATATATGCACGTGTGCCTGGTGAGGGACCAGGAAGGAAATGCACAGTAGTGAGCTCTGAGGAGGGGCGTGCATCGTTTTTATTTTTCAGTTTTCACTCATCTGCATTTTATTTGCAACAACATATGTACAGTTTCTATTATAATAAGAGTTATTTTCTCTTTAAGAGGGTAGGCGAGAAGACTAGTGCTAATAATGCTTCAAAGCCTAACAACATGAGAAAGTGACTCATAACTCGTTTGTTGAACCAGCTAGTTGCTGAGTGTTTGCCATGTGTGAGGTCTCATTGCCTGTTGCTGTCTTCTTCCTTCTGTAGTCCTCCTTGGGTATTTTAGGATCACGAGGCCTTGTGCTAATGGAGGGAGGATGGGTGGAACATAGCCTTATTTCTCAGGCTTCTCTCTCCTCCATGAGAGTAAAATAAGTGACGTGGCCCCCTTGCTGCCCAGCCAGGACCCTTTGGTCAGGGCCTGATTTCTCCTGGTGAGTTGCTGAGCCTCCAGCCCACATTCTGTCTCTGGCCAAGTTGCGAAGGGCAGCCACAAACACCTCATTTCCTGTATCATCTGTTGCCTTCCTCCTTCCCCTGACCCCTTCTTGCCCTTCTTCTAAGAGCTGTCATCCTTTACCTTTGGCCCCCAGGGTGGGGTTTTCCTTGTGTGCTCAGGTCTGAGCTGATTTCCAGCCAGAGACATGAGGGAACAGCAGAGACGGCTCGGTGCACCTTCCGTGGAGGTGTTGGCTGGGGTACCTTCAGGTGCTTAGGGATTGTGTCCACCTCGTTAGTGGCATCTCGTGCTACGCCTGCTCCATGTATCCCCGTGCTTATCGTAGAGTGGGCTTGTGGGCGCTCAGGATGAATCAGTCTGTCCACTCTGGTGTGCAGGGCCGCTCTTGACCACTCTTGCATCAGTGTCTCATCTGCCCTGTTGACTGTCCCCCACTGCACAGACACTTGACCGCTGGCCCTCTCCACTCAGAGCCCTCTCTCTAAAGCCATACAAATGTAGCAGTTGGGACACAGGGCCAAGTGGCTCTGGAAGATATCACCCAAGGCTTCTTATCTCCGGTGTGTGCTGTTTTGTTTTTTCCATTTGCCGTTGCCCAAGAACCAAAGCATCTGCCACTGCTCAGCTGCATGGTGAAATGGCCTGGCCCCGTGCCAGGGTGCTTCGCCAGGTGGTTGGACTGTGGAGGCTGCTGCGTGCGATGGGCCGATAATACCCCGCAGTGCTGGAAACAGGACACTCCACCCTCCTGCAGCCGCCCAGCCAGTGCCCGACAGCCTGCTGCTTTGTCATGGCCTGTCAGGATATGGGCATCTCTTCTCAGATAGGGTAGCTGATTGTCTTTTATTTCCCTCCCCCTGTTTCCCAAATCTGAGAGGGGTACTTTCCAGAAATGAAACCAGTTGATCTTCCAACCGCAATCAACGATTGTGACTTTTCAGCGCTGCTTCTCCTTTAACCAGAATCACGCAGTTGCAGAGGAGACCCCACTACCCAGATCTTTCTGGTCTTCCCATGAGGGTAAGCCCGTGAGCCCCTATTTCAACCACACACACACTGGTGAGCTTACTTAGGGGACGTTGCCCACTGCGGTCGGTCTCAGTGGGTAGTACAACTTGAGTGCTGACCCGCCGCTGCTGAGGCCCAGGTCTACAAGCAGCTTTATTCCCCCCGGCACCGTTTATTCAAGGTGGCATCCAGGCTGGGTTAGACTGGCTGTAGTAAAGGAAAGGACTTGACACTGCAGAGGTGCACCTTCCCAGGGGACAGTGGTGAGAAGTTAGAAGTCACTCTGCACCTCTTTTCTGGGTAGTCTCCTCTTTTTAGCCTCCCTCACCCCCACCTTCAATCCTAAAGGACTGTGGTGGAGGGAGGGATTAAGTGACAATTGGTTTGACATAATCCAGCTAATGAAGACTTTAAAGTATATTTGCATCTTCTGTTCTTTACAGCCTCCCCAGGAGGTCACTGAGGCTGGGCTTGTGTCCCTGCTTGCCAGATGGGAGAGCAGGCCCAGGGAGGTGGAGTGGTGCCTGCTGCGGTCACAGCGCAGTGAGGGCAGAGCTGCAGTCAGAACTAGATCCCTCCCATCTGAACCCGCAGATAATTTGGGGGGGGGGGCGCACACGGCTCCAGCCTGTAGCCCCTTCGAGGATGGCACAAAACATGTCCATGTCTGATTTTGGTTTTGGTTTATGTTGTATTTGGAGGGAACGTGGCACCTTGGTTTAGCCCTTAATTAGTTTTGGTGCCCAAATTAGCAGATGCTCCCCAAACCATTTGGGGTGAGGTTTTGAAGTAAGTGATAGATTTTGTTTTTCCCTGTCAAAATCTAAAAATTTTAAGTGCCCGCCTCCTTTTTTTTTCTGGGCATGGAGGAAAGATGGCATTTTAGTCTCTAAGTGGCCGGGACCTGCCAAGAATTTGGGGGTTTGGGAGGGGAGGGCCTGGCTGAGGGCTCTGAGACTGAAGGAAACTCTGTCACCTTGTGGCTGGCTGGGAGCTGTGCCAGCATCCTGTGCTAGGATGTGGTCATTGTAGAAACAGGGCTGAGGCCCAGCTGTCGCGTTTAAGGAAAAGAAACTGAGGCAAGCACTCAACGTTTGACTTACATGTGGTGAGATCCTTGCAGATCTAGCAGAGAGGAGGGGGTCAGGGGCTGCTGGTTTGGATTAGGGTGCTTGGTTTTTCCCCATCCCCATTCCTCTCTCTTACTCCCCTCCCTTTTTGTGTGTATTTATGGGGTTTGTTTTTGTTTTTGGTACATGGAAGAGTAAGTCAGGACCCATGAAGCCCTCAGAGTCTTTGTGAATCACTTTGGTCAGAGGTGGCCAGGAAGCATGGAGCGTTGACCAAAATGGGTGGTTGGATTCTCACCCCATTCCGGGATTCTGGGTCCTCCCTAGCCATGTGAGTATTGGGAGTAAAGTACCACAACTGATTGCTGCCCTTGAGATTAGACTCCTACTGTAGCTTAGGAATGGATGGGGTATGAAAGGCCCATCAGTAAGAGGAACTGATGTAAAACGGGTATGGTTTACATTGTCCCTAGGAGGGAGTAGAAGGTTTTCCCCCAGGTTCCAAAGACTTTTTCAAAATAACAAACAAACGCAAAACCCAAGAAGGGTCATTGCAGACCCCCAGTCAGGCCTGACTCCCTGTCCCTGAAAAGGAGCTAACAAGGCAGTCCTCCCTCCAGGTGTCCAGGCAGGTATCGTGGCAGCCTCACAGGGTGTTCCTGATGCAAGAGCCCCCGTGAACTGACATAGGAGGGAGGAGGCTTGGATTTACATCTACGACTGCGCTGACCGGCTGGGCAACTGTGCCCAGTCTGAGGCTGGGCTTTTCTGTGCCTTGGTTTCCTTACCAGTCTTCTCCTCACCTCCTTGCGAGCTGGTGGGAGAGTACAAATTACACACACAAAAGAACTCTGTGGGGATGGGGCAAAACTTGACTACTGTAGAAGCCCAGTAGAGCATTTAGGGTCTCGGTGAGGAACAAATCTAAAGGAGATTTTTGCAGCAACTTCTGAGGGGCTGGGAGAGAAATCTTTCTCCCCGTCGCTTCTTTCTCAGTCCTGGAGTCACAGCCCTGTCCCTCCGCGCAGCGGTGAAGCAGGCTCTACGGTCATGGCATTGTGGCCTTTGCACCAGTCTCTTGCTCATCTGCTTCCCACCTGCCTCTTTGTTTCTGTCATGTAATTTTGTAAACATGCTTTTCCGGAGGAGGGACACAGGGGACAGCATTTTGGTATCTGACCTGGCTGCCGACGTGGGTCAGAAGCTCCCAGAAATATCTGATTGCCACTTGTTATCTTGAATGCAGAATAGGAAGAGGAGAGGTTGAAATGCTAGTGGAGGAGATGAAGTTGGGGCTTGAGCTCAGCGTGCCTGTCACTAACTTACTGGGCAAAAAGGCACAGGGAGGGGAAGTAGAGGTTGGGCCTCTTGAGCCTCAGAGACAGGAAAAATGACAAGCAGCTCTGGGGCTTTCCTCCCGGGGAGTGGATTGAGCGTGGATGTGCGAAGCAGGCAAACTTAGCATCCATGGTATATTAGGGCAGGTTTACCCTTGTAGTAACAGTTTTTTGATTTTATGCAAATACTCAAGTACCTGCCAATCACCAGCTCTATGTTCTAGGCGCTGTGAGGGGCACAAAGGTAAATTAGAGACAGTCCTTGGCTGCAGGTTGTTTATTTTCTAGGCGTTATAAATACTCACAATCCAAGAGGGAGGGTGATAACTAGAAGGGTATACAAAGTGCTGGGGTAAAGCGGAAAGTCCTGAGACATTCCTTTCAGGGAATCCAGAAGGCTCTGTGGAGATGGAGGTGGAGGCAATTAGGCTGGCCCTGATGGATGGATCAGATTTCAACCCTGGGCACATGTGCAAAACCTCAGAGGAGGGAAGGCCCAGGACATGGGTAGGAAATGGTGCGTAGTATAGTTTGTCCAAGACATAGACTTTGAAGAGTAGTGAAGTATGAAGGAAAGGTAAGTGGGACCAGAACATGAGGCCTTTGAGTACCTTCTTTGAAAGAGAGCCTTTGAAGAGTTTTAACAGACATACTAAGATCATTTAAAAGGATGTGTTGGAGGTCAATATATGTTGATTTGGAAAGGTGTTTATGATAGAGGGGGGAAAACACATTGCAAAACGATATGTACGGTAAGATCCCAGTTTTTATTTTAAAGTATGCACAAGCATAAGACAAGGCTACAATGACATATACCTTGGAGTATTATTAATGATTATCTCTGGGTGTTGAGATATGAGGGTTTTTTCCCCCTTTTTGTTTATATTTTTGTAATTCTTGACTTTTTCACAATTCTCACTTACTACTTCTGTAATTACAAGTCATTTTTAATTTGTTTTAAGTGAGCACATGTTGTATGATAGCCGAGAGAGATGACTTAGAAATATGCCAGGAATTCATTAAAAACTGAGACTGAAAGTTGTCCATACTGTCGTATTTATGATATCCGAAATGGGAAGGAACCCTCAAATGTCCAATAATGTGGGAATAGCTAAGCAAATAACTGCTTATCAACCCGGTGGAATATTATGTAGTCATTAAGAATGACAACTATGTAGATTGTTGATACTTGGAAATGGGTATGTGGAATGGATAGAACAAAGCAGAACATAGCGTAGTACATTTCACATCGATGACAACAATGGCAAAAGGTATGTCAGTACCTAAACTGGTTTGGAGAATAGGGAGAATAGGTAGTATTGTTAGTGTCTCTTTTTTATTGTGGTAAAACACACATAACATAAAAGTTACCATTTAACCACTGTTATCTTTATAATTCAGTGGCATTAAGTACACTCACAGTGTTGTGCAACCATTGTCACTATCCGTTTCCAGAACATTTTCATTATTCCAGGTAGAAACTCAGTACCCATTACACGGTAACTCCTCCTAAGCCCCTGGGAACCCCTATTCTACTTTCTGTCCCTATGAATTTGCCTATTCTAGGGACCTCATATAAGTAGACTCATACACTATTGGTCCTTTTGTGTCTTATTTCACTTAGTATAGTGTTGGAAGTTTCATCCATGTAGTAGCGTGTACCAGAATTCCAGTCCTTTTTGGAATTGATATTCCATTGCATGTATATACATTTTGTTTATCCTTCCATCTGTCAATGAACAGTTGGGTTGCTTCCATCTTTTGGTTGTTTTGAATAAAGCTGCTATGAACATGGTGTACAAATAGCTTTTTGAGACCCCGGTTTTAATTCTTTGTATATATACCTTGAATGGAATTGCTGGTTTGTATGATAATTCTATGTTTAACTTTTTGAGGAGCTGCCAACCTGTAGCGTCTTCAAGTTTCTTTATACCTACAATCCCCAGTTCCTTTTGCTGTGCTTCACGCACACATGAATTGTCAAGGGATTAGTACAGATGGGAAAGCATTTTGCTCAGTCTAAAGGAAAGAGCCTTATGATCTTAAGTAGAGTGTTAAGAATGTGGCCATGAAAAACATGGTCCACCCAGATGATCGAAATTTACAGATGATTCCCGAACCCTTCTATTTTATCAACAGTTTCAACTTTCACCTTCTCCCAGAAAGCTATAGCCAAGGTGAAAATATAAATAAAGCAATTATAAATTGCTTTATTTTTGTCCCATTGAGCCAGAAGTAAGAGACAGAGGCGAGAACCAAAAGACTTGGATGTTTCCCTAAACTGATTCAAGCTGGTTCCTCATATGGGTAGTTGAAAGTAGTTATACTGTTCTCTTTGTCTCGGGCACCTACATTCCTGGGGCTAGCCAGTCTTGAAGGAAGTATGAAGAGTCCTTCAGTAAGTTGGGTTGAATTTGTGCAGTGCGTGGGAGCCCTGCAGTGAGTGCTAGAGGGAGGAAGAAGGGCTGGAGACAAAAGATGGAAGAAAGCTTGGTTTTTGTCCTCTCAGAGTTCCCTCTTTTGTGCTGTGAAACAGTCCTGCTCTTAGGAAACTCAGTATGGAGACCACAGAGTTCACAGTTTGTAGTCCATTAAGGACAGGAGAAAGCTAGAGGACATGTATGTAAAGCCACCCCAGTCCAAGGTAAAATGGTGTAAGTTGTTTCCAATGGTAACGACCAGCTGGTTAACCTGTGAGGGGTACTTTCCAGAAATGAAACCGGTTCATCTTCCAACCGCAGGCAACCGTTGTGACTTTTTAACGCTTCTTCTGGCATCTCCCTAAGTCAGGAGATCCCTCTGCAGACTGTGCTTTAATGGGCAGCTTCAACTTCCTTTAGGAGGGGGTGCATACAAATGAAGAGGTGACAGGCAGGTGAGGCTTCCTTGAGGAGAGAAGGTTGGTTACCATGTCTCCTTCCTCCATGCTGATGTCAAGGGGCGGGCTGTGCTCTCTTCCAGCCAGCGTCCCATGTTCCGTGGCCCCAGAAAAGCCAGTGTGTAGGCCTCAGCCACCCCAGGTCCGACGTACATTCTCCCTGGACACCATCCTCAGCTCCTACCTTCTGGGCCAGTGGCCACGAGATGCTGATGGGGCCTTCACCTGCTGTACCAATGACAAGGCCACCCAGGTAATGAAGCTCTCTCTTAATGGGATAAGGATGGAGGGAGGGGGCTGGCTGAGGAGGCCATTGGGCTACTTACCAATCTCAGTCCCTGAAGTGATTTGTCCTGGGTTTTGGCTGTGCATCGTCACCATGTAGCTTTTCATCATGTAACGTTTACCAGTTTGGTTTTCTTTGTAAACTTACATGAAAATGAGTTTGCATTCCACCTGACTGGTGGAAGAGAGAAGTCGATCTGGGTGTTTCAGTTTGGCTTGAGTATTCATGTGTGGCTAAGCAAGAGTTGATTTTGGAACTTATTCTAGGTGTTAAGAAAATGAGATTTACCTGACTAAAATTAAACTGGGGCCAACATTCAATTGAGTTTGCGTTCCCCAGACAACTGGAAGAGGTGGCCAAAAAGTGTGTCGAGCTGGGGTAGGTCTCGCTGGAGCAATAGTAATGGAAAGCTCGCAGATAATGGAGAGTTGATCCCTAGCCAGCAGCCCCGCCCGGGATTTCAGTGGATTCGCTGGAGTCCTCTGGAGCCCAGGTCCCCTTCTCTTCACGACAGTCACTAAGAATCATAAACTTGGAAGGACTCTCCATAGATCATCCAGTCCTCTTGTCAGTTTTTGAATAAGATAGTGTTCGCCTGAGCAAGAAGTCATCTCATATGTGAAATTACACAAAGATATTTCTTAATCTGATTCAGGACTTCAGCATTCTTAGCAGTTATGTTAAGAGCCAAATCATCTCCCTTTTGATGCAATTAAAACCCATTCCTGTTTAACTTCAGAACAAATGAGTTGTTCTCAGGAAAAGGAGGAAGCGGAATGGGAAGAACATGGGCTCAGAGGCAGACCACCATCCTGGGGGATACTGGACAAGTCAGCTCCTCCTTTGCAAGCTGGGGGGCATGTGCCCACTCTGCCTGCTCACAGGTGGGGTGATGGCCAAATGTGAAAATTTTGTGCGTTCACTTTCCCCTACTTCCTCTTCTGAGCACATCCCATCGGTCCCTTTCTTTTATTTATTTTTTAAACGAGATCCATTTTCAAATATTAGTAGTGAGAGCCTGAATGCCCAGTACTGTTCTTGGCATGTTGAAATGAAGAATAAGGAAATGAGAGCAAGATTTGGCCTGTGAGTCTGGATGCCAGTTCCATGAAGGCCAGTGAGCAGACAGCCAAGGGCTGAGATGGGGCCAAATGTCTGGCACAGTTCAGAGGAGGGGAATTCTCATGGGAATACCCCACCTTGAACCAACAAGAATTTGCAGCAGTTAAAATCGATGGCCCCCTTTAGATGTACAAACAGAATGTGAAGGGAAAACACACTCCAGGTAACAGACAGAGCAGGCCTACTTCCTGGGAGCCCTGGACACTATAGTAAGGGTTGTTCCCCATACTCTTTGAAAAGGGTAAGCAGGATAGGTTAAGCTGCGCCCCCTCATAGGCCTGGAGCACACACTTCTTTCTCTTTTGAGAGGAGTATTTATCCCAAATGTAGTCAAGGAGGGCTTCCTGGAGGAGTAGGACATGAGGTTGCTTTGAGTGTGTAAGCTCATGATTGCATCCCTCTTTGTCAGTCAGCAACAGGTTTCCTTGTAGCCCTTCTCTGTCATTTCCTGCTGCCAGCCTTCTAGGAAGCCTCGATCCCACTCCTCAGGTAGTGTTCTCTTTGTCAACCCAAGGCAGGCTTGGCCTCAGACGTTCCCTGGCCGGATTTAGAGGCATGGGCTCTAGGCTCTGTAGTGCTGCTCAAGCTCCAGCTGCAGGCCAGATCTTTTATATAACAAGTCTGGGCTTCTTGCCACGACAAGACAGAGGTCAGCGACGCGCCTCTGTGGGTCTGGCAAGGCTGAACTGTGCAGCTTTCCTCTTTTCCTGGGATGGGCTCCAGCCCTCGAGGAACTCTTAGCAACCTGTCAATATTGTGGCTGCAGTTAGGAGGTGGGAGAATTCTGATCAACTAGGCATCCAAACCAAAATATGCACTCTGCCCATCTTTCATTCCTGGTCTTCTGGGAATTTTCTGTTTCTAGGTTTTGAGCTCCATTCAAATTCCTGCTTGAGCCCCCTGACCTGGCACAAACTACCTTCTTCCACACTGGTATTACACCATGATGACCTGTGGCTCTCCTGGCGTCTCCCTAAGTCATTGGTGTTCCTTCTCTTCTGAGTGCTGGTATACCACCCAGAAAGGACTAGAGATGAGGGAGAGGTTTTATTAGGGAGTTCAAAGGAAGTATGGGGAAAGGTAGAGGGAAGGTAGGGAGGCGGGATCTACCAAAGTCCTTGAAGGCTTTTAAGTTGTTAAAAATAGAATGATGCTAGAACCTTACCCTAATTCCTTTGAGCTCAAGGGGGGCTGTTCCCACTCGTACCCCACCTTCTGCCCTTCCTCTTTCAGCTATACCGGTGTAGTGAATCCACCATATCTGGCAGGCCCTCACTTCTGCACTCTTACTTTTCCCCCCATACCTCTCACCCACCTCACTCCAGAGCCAGCAAGTAGAGTGTGTATTTGGAGACCACATCAGCCCTGGCATTCCCAGGAGCCTGCCTTGCAGTGAGGGCAGCTGCCATTGTTAAGGCTTAGCTGAGCAGCTCCCCTTTCTGAATCCTCTAAAGCAAGCAAGCATCCTGCCCTTTCCAAGCAAGTTTCAGATCTGGGCAGCAAGCGTAGAACACCTGCCGTTTAGATAGCCAGGCATGCTGTGTCCTGGAGGCTTCCTCACAAGGCAGAGGATGGAGTGAAAAGCAATCCGTTCTTGAATATAGCAGGTTGCCCACAGTCCCAGTATTCCCTGCCTGGGCTTAGCTGTGTCTTAAGCTCTTAGGCACAGAGGAATGCACGATAGTTCCCCAGGCAATTTACAGTCTGACATGGAGAGCTGGGTTACCCACCTATTTGGGGCAGGGGAGAAAGAGAGGTGGACGGATCTTATTTGGGAAGTTGGTTGTTCTAGGAAGCAGGAGGAGGTCTGAATGTGGTAATTGGGGAAGGAGTGCTTTGGAACTGCTGCATGTTCTGAGCCAGAGCAAGCAATGGCCAGGGACAACCAGTCTCCCCGAGACCAGCGTGGTGAGTACAAGGAAGAGCTTGGGTGCAACGGGAGCTGGATGCAGAGTGGCCAGCCAGGGAGGATGAAGGGGGCTTCTGTGTGGAGTGACCATTATCTGGAGGAGGTTCCTTTGTGTCTCGGAAGACTTTGTCAGGATTCTCCAGATCCATCTGAATGTTTTCCCCTCTCTGGACCACCCTTCCCCCAGGTCAGCTGGCAAACCGGAGCTGGCTGTCAATGCTTTGCGCTGGCCCCTCCTAGTAGCTGGGCCCGCACCAGGGCAGTGATGGCAGCACACGCTGGTTGTGGTCACCCCTCTCCCTTCTTGCTGTGCAAAGCATCTGAGTCTTGTTGCACTCTTCTAGAGGGAGGAAGTGGTCTCACCACAGCTGGAATGACTGTTTGAGCAAAGTTCCCCCACTGGTGTTCTCATCCTGCACACGGATGGGCCCCTGGGTACCTGCTCTGCCTGCCTCCCCTGCCCCCTCTTCTACTCATCGCCAGCCCCACTTCCTCTGCCTGCTGCAGGTAAGGTGGGGAAGCCTCTGTCACAGACTGTTTTCTTTAGGCCTGACTTACCTTTTGGAAGAAAACAAATAGCTTAAGTGCCTGCCAGACCTCATGGAGGGTCCTGAAGGCCAGAGGCAGAGGTGGCCTGCCTTTTCTGGGAAGACTTCCCTCCCTCTCTGTGGCTTTCCCTACCTGTGTAGTGTCTTCCTCCTTTTCCTAAGCCAGTGCCTCAATATTTAGTGATGACACACAACTCAGTCTGCCCATCATGGGCCTTCCTTTGTGGGTGTGGGGCCTGGGCCCAGAGCCTAGTTTCCAAACTGGTGAATAGGACCAGTTGTTCAGCATATGGTATGACAACAGCACAGCATGTTTGAAAATGGGTTCATGATGGAAAATATGAGGGTTACATAGTGATTGTAGGGCCAGAGATGGTGGCCTTGGCCATCTGCAGCCTGAGTTCTCAGCGCTGGCCGGCAGACCCCCCTCGGAGCCTTTCCTGTCTCTGTCTGGCCAGAGTCCCGGGGGCTGATTCCCTGCTGGATTTCATTTCAACACGTAGTTACTGTACCAGGCCAGGCATCACACTGCCCTGCGCCTCCACACAGGTGTACTGGACTGTGTTCCCAGGGCCCAGCTGGGCTCTGCCAGCGTCACTGGAGGCAACACGACCAGGACTCTCTCTACCTCGGAGTCCAGGCAGAAACCTAGTTGGATTGGGCGCAGAGATACAGGTTGTAGCTGGGAGGGTTTTTGGTCAGGCTGTTCTTTGGAAAGCTCTTCTCCACCCCCGTGCCCAGGTGTCCTTCCACATGTTGCTGCGGGATCTCAGAATCCCAGGCCAGCCTTCCTTGGTCTAATCCACATTCAGTTTTGCATAATCCAAGTGTCATCTGCACGGTTGGCTGATGCCTCTGATGGTATGTAAATAGCCCTGCTTCTCCCTTAGCTGCTCCCCCTGGGTGTACAAATAAATCTGTTCTAGTGCATGAGTCCCTTTGACAAACATGACTTTGGCCTACTGAGCTCAAGCTCTACCCTGCTTCCAAAGGATCATCTGGAACGACAATTTACAGGGCTGTCACGCAGCATGGCTTGGCCCCTGTTGTGCCATAAAGGGTTGCTCTTTGAAGGGTAGCCTTCCTTAGCTGTGACTTTTCTGTGCTCCAAGACCTCCGTGATGAGACCCAGAGGTAGAAGGGCCTGCAAATAAGGGGCAGGGCATGGTCCCCACTCTTGATGTGCCCATTCCAGTTGGAGGGGCCACAGCCTACACTTGTGGGCATGCCTGCCCTAAGGATCCTCAAGGCCGGCATGCAAACAGCTTCAAACACAGGATAACGACTGTATTAGGTTCCTGAAGCTGCTGTGACAAACTACCTCAAACCTAGTGACTTAAAACCACAAACATGGATTCTCTCACAGTTCTGGAGGCCAGAAGTCCGATTCCATTTCACTGGGCCAAGTTCAAGGTGTTGGCAGGGCTGCCCTTTCTCCAGAGGCTCTCTGCAAGTTCCATTCCTTGTGTCTTCCAGCTTCTGGAGGCTGCCAGCATTCTTTGGCTTGTGGCCACATCACTCCAATCTCTGCCTCCATGGTCACATTGCCTTTTCTTCTGTGTGTATCTAATCTCCCGCTGTCTGTCTCTCATAAAAACACGTGTAATGGCACTTAAGGCCCACCTGGTAACCTCAGATAATCTTTCCACCTTAATTTAATGGTATCTACAAAAAATATTTACCACATTAGGTAACATTTACAGGTTCCAGGGATTAGGGCCTGACCCTTGGGGAGGCCATTTTTCAACCTATCACACCTGTTAACCTCGTCTATTACCACGCGGCCCCTCACTCACTCTGCTCCAGAGGTACCAGCCTCCTCCTCCTCAGACACAGCAGGCTCGCTCCTGCGTCAGGGCCTTGGCACTTGCTCTTCCCTCTGTGTCCATCACTCTTCCCTCTGATGGCCATGTGGCTTACTCCCTCATGTCCCTGATGGGTTTCTTCAGATCTTACCTTTCCACTGAGGACTTGCCAGACAGTTAAAATCATTTAACCCGCAACCCCCCACCCCCACCCCCACGCACCCACATTGCCAGCTGCTTTCTTGGCTGTATTTTTCTCTTTAGTATTTATCATTGTTTAAACTGTGTCCCCAACTAGAATGTAAACTCAAAGGGCATGCGAATTTTTGTTGTTTCCTGCGTTGCTGTGTCCCCAGCACCTGGAACAGTACATGATACAATTTGCTTTCAGTAACTATTTGTTGAACGCATGAATGGTCTATACCCTGAACCCGTCTGAATAGAGGAGACACAGAGCAAAGTAACAGCATGGGGTGGACAAGTTAGGACAAGTTAGGAAGGCTGGGAGAGTTGGTACTTGGTTGGGGAGACCAGGCTTAGGGCTCAGGGGCAAGGTAAGAACAAGGACATGCGTCGGACAGAGAGCCAGGTATGGAGAGGAGAGCCCGTGGGATAGAGGGCAAGATGGTGCTATCTAAGGCCAGACGCTGGTGTGGAGGCAAAGGGAGGCTTTGGTAGCACAGTTTCCGCAAGGTGGGCAGCAGGTGCCGGAAGGTGTTGCAGAGCAGAGAGCAGAGTGGGAACGTGGATTGAGAGAGGAGATGATTTGCACATCCTTTCTAAACTCCAGCACTAGCCTCCGTTTCTCCTTCCGCCCCCTCACATATCTCAGAAGAAAGAAGGCAGTTAGTTGAAGAGTTTGCTTTAGTAGAACCGGTGGCAGCCTGAATGTGGCTGTTGATTCCTACCTCTCCCCACCCACCTGTGAGTACAGTATCTTCCTAGAGGAGGGGAAATGGGCTCATTACCTCAGCTTTTGTCATCTCTCCTCTGTAGCCTCGGCCACCTTTCCAGGGACAACAGGCTCGCATGGGACTCAGTGCTTTGATTAGCAGAGCTGGGATTGGGTGCCCTGGGAGGGAGTAGCATTAGTATTTCCCTGGGCTGAGGGCTTGCAAGAGATGGACTGCTCACTTTCCAGTCTATGCAGCAGCCTTTTCTGAGGCTCTGTCTGCAAACCCTGGTTTAGAGACATGTGGGCATTGGATAGTAGACAGCTGCTTGGTTTCCACAGACTCTCAGGGCCAGCTCCACCTCAAGGGCTTTGGGGTACGGGCTTGGAGCATGTGCTGCCCGCCCTCTTCCTAAAGGGACTGTGCGGAAATGGATCTGATAGTCTCCTTGTGGTGCTAGCAGAGAAGGGAAGTAGGGTGGTTGTCTCACCCTGGCTGTGTCCCACAGCCCAGCGAAGGTCCTGATCGGTAGGCAGCTGGGAGAAGGAAGAGCCAGGGAGCCTCAGCTCCCCTGGCGGCCCCTCTCCACTGCAGCTGTCACACAGGGCGGACTGCTCCCACAATCCCGCTCAGACTACCCCTGCCGAGCTCTTCTTAGCAGCTGCTGGGTGTTGAGTTGTTGGTTTTTTCTCGTTTCCTCCTCCTTTCTGTTTGCAACAACCTCTCGGGGGAGGTCAGCAGATCTGTTGGAGGAGACGGTTCCCAGGCCCTCATGGTTTTGGCAGCTTGTGTAAAGAAGTTAGAGAGGAACTGGTTCCACTGGAGCGTCCCCCCTTGGGCCCCTCCCTTGGAATGGAAGTAGGGATGTTGGTCGTGGGGAGGGATCTTGTCCTCCTGCCTTGTGCTGAGAGCCAACAGCTTCCTCCCTGGGATGGGGGCTCCGGAAGTGGGGCTACAACTCCCCCTGCTTCCATCTTGGGCCAACTCTGTCTTCTGTGCAGCAGGGGAGGGAGGCTGGCAGACAGAGCCCTTGTTCTCACGAGGCACAGAGCAGGGCCCAGGAGAAGGAGCTGTGATGGAGCCAAGAGGGCTCAGGAGTCAGGGCTGAGTTCAGAATTCTTGGCTCCCTCCTTTTTGAAAATGTCCCTTGCCCTGCATATTCAGGAGGACTTCAGGTCCCCAACACTTACTCTCTGTACTGGGGAAAGTCATGGGACAAGCTTGAGGCACGGCACTGCACACACATCTCCTGCTTCCGTCAGGGGTGGAGGGTGGGGGATCTCTGTTGACCTTTTTCCTGTTTCACTAATTAACGATTCCTTCCTAGAGTCCTGTCTACGAACTCATTTTCATTAGGCTCCCAGGAACCTGGGCATGTGCTGGGTACATAGAGGGTGTGCGAATCGAGGACCCCAGTGGGTTCCTGCGCCCGTGCTGCTTTGGAGCTGCTGGGACTAGGGGGGGCAGCATTGTCCTCACTGGGGGGGAGCACTGGGACCATCATCCATGTGTAAACGTCGTAAGAGAGGAGAGAGCGGGTTGGCCTTACTGGCTTATCAGGAAAGCTTTCCTGGAGGAAGTGGATTGGGAAAGAGGCGGTGCAGGTGGAGAAGCCCGAAAGAATAAAAGAGGCTGATGGTGTTGAGGAGTTGATGAGCAGATGAGAGAGAAGCCTTCAAAGAGCCACCACCTCTGTTTGGGAACCGTGTGTCTGTTTCCCCTGAGCCAGGCTGAGAAGCTGTTCTACCTCACTGCGCTCCTCTCCCTGCAGACGCCCCTGTCCTGGCAAGAGCTTGAAGGCGAGCGGGCCAGCTCCTGTACACACAAACGCTCGGCGTCCTGGGGCAGCACAGACCACCGCAAAGAGGTAACTGCCCCCTTTGCCTTCCTGCAGGGGTCGCTGCCTCTTGTGTACCCCCAGCACCATGGACACAGCTGCTCCAAAGTGGACTCACGTTTCCGATCTCATTGCTTCGCCCTAGCCTTTTCCTACTGAGCTGGCTCCTTCCCAGCTGCCTCCCAGCCTCATGGTGGCTGGGCCGTAGGGGCCCAGATGCTCCTGCCAGCAGGGCTTGGTCGGTACTGCTGCTGCCTTTCAGCAGCCAAGCACAGGGTGGGAGCCACCATTTGCTCACTCTGCTTTGAGGTTGGGTCCAGACAAGCAGTTTCAGAGACCAGAGAAAGAAAGGGAGAGGGAGCGACTTCCTGGGACTTGGAAGGCCCCAACCCCATTTACTACTTCACTACTCGTCCTCCCTTATTTTCAAAAGAAGAAAAAGATAGGTATGTGTTCCCCAGCACTTTCTCCTGGCTCTCCGTTTCCTCAGGGGGGTTCTAGGCATTGAGGTTGAATAGAGAAAGCCATACTCTAGGCTCTGCCCGCCCAGCCGTGGGCAGCTCCTGACAGGGCCAGCTCCCCAGGAGTCACTCTCAACCCCCTTCTAGGGGAGTGGCTTCTGCCCTCTTGGTTGCAAAAGCAGAGAAAAAAGATGAAGTGTTTAAGGCTAGTGGGAAATACAAAGTATTTCAAGTTTTTAATTATCAGAGTAAGCAAGTTATTTACACTAAATGTGAAGTCATGGTTGAATGATCCCCAATAGCAAATCTAAAAGCACTTTCTTCCTGGCAGGAGTCATAAGTTGTATGGCTGTGGGCAGCAGATCTACTCTCTGAATTTCATTTAATTTAGGCCTGTATTTAAATAGCTCTGCATCTCCTGACATTTGCCAGCTGAGGCAAGTAGGTCCAGAATTACAAATGTGACAGGGATAATATTCAGGATTGTTGATGATAATCCATAATTGTCACAGGAAATGGAAGCCGGGACAAAATCTGATATTCCTTTTGGAGAGCCTGCTCCTTGCTCAGTGCAGTCTGCTTTAAAATGGGGGGAAATCCTTCCATCCTTCCTGGTCCCAGGGCCTTTGAGATAGCTGGGAATGTACTTTGGGGAGTGAAATCAAAAACATCACTTCCCATTTCTATTAATAGAGTAGTATTCCATGCCTTTGGAATCTGTGAAACACAAAAATGGTTTCAGCATTGTGTATTTTTAATTTTTTTGGAAAGTGGGCCATCTGTGGAATACATGGTAATGCAGAGCATCCGATATCTAGGTAATAGGTTCCCAGCTTGCCCGATGAACCTATCAGCGTGTTGAACACCGCTGAGGTATTTTGAGATGGAAGAGTAACTGCCATCTCCCTTTTGTGATTGTCATGCGCCTCTGGCAGGAGCCACATCTGGGAGGAGGGACTCATGCACTGTGCTTTGCTTCACCTGCCCCCCCCCCCCCCCCTGGGCTGCCAGATTACCAAGTTGAAGCAACAGCTGCAGAGGACGAAGCTGAGCCGCAGTGGGAAAGAGAAGGAGCGGGGCTCCCCACTCCAAGGGGACCATGCTGTGCGGGGAGCATTGAGGGTATGTTTTTCCCCTCAGCCCTCTCCCCTCTGTCGTCCTCCGTGGGACTTCCCTCCCATGGGCAGATCCTCTCAGATTGAGCAGCTCCTGAGCCCGACACACTGCACGCTACGTGGGTGCCCAGGTGAAGCTGTAGTGCAGGCTTGGACTTGTTGACTGACATTGGAAGGTCTTCCTGCTGTTCTGAATTTTGTTCTCCACCCTCACCCCCTGTCCAGCGGAGGCAGTGAGGCTCCTGTAGCCTTTAAAAGCATACTCCAGGCCTCTCAAAGCTCTCACTTCTGGGGAAAACCCCACTGAACGGGCCTGCTGCAATCTGTAACTGTCCCCAAATCGTCCTTTCCTCGCTGGGTTCTGCTGGGTAGACATGACACTTCCACCCCCACCCCCAGGCAGCAGAACTGACAACAGGCCGGGGCTTGGTGGGTTTCAGCGACTGCATCATTTGCTCCTCAGGCGTCTCCTCCCAGCTTCCCCTCAGGGTCCCCTGTCCTGCGACTCAGCCCCTGCCTGCACCGCAGCCTGGAAGGGCTCAACCAAGAGCTAGAGGAGGTGTTCGTGAAGGAGCAGGGTGAAGAGGAGCTGCTGCGGGTGAGTAGGGCCCTGCCCTGGATGCGCTGCCAGGCAGCGTCTTGCTGAGTCTGGACACGGGGAGGTGGGACTCTTGCTCTCTGGCGCTCACAGGCTGTGGCTACAGCAACAGAGAAACATGCAAGCACCAGCCTACGGAAGGAAGACAAATTGAGTTTATTAACTCAAATGGACTTAACCACAGGGACGGCAGAGCCGGGTAGGTGTAACTGAGAGGGCTTTGTGGTGGTGGGTAGACAGGGAAGGGACAGGGCTTCGCAGAGGGGCAGGTCCCAGCGGGAAGGGATAGGCATCGTTCTTCAGCCAAAGCGCCAGCTCACTGTTACCGGCTTGGCATCAGCACTGTCACCCCTGTGCCTCCGCTCAAGCCACCCCGTTGCCTGTGCCACCACTTCCCTTCCCTCCATCTCTACCTGGGGACGCACGTTCATCCTTCATGCCCAGAGCTCCCACATGGCCCTCTCCCCCGCCCCACTTCCCAGGCAGAGTTATTTGCTACTTTTTCTGCCCTCTCAGGCACATTTTTATACTGACACAATACAACTGGGGAATGCCAGTTGGGCAGTATTCATACAATTCTAGTGGGCACACTCCTCAGTTTACAATTTACTTGCTGGTTGATTTTTAATTTGCATATATGTAGGATTTTATACCCACCCAAACACACGCACACAGTTTGGTGAGCTGTGGGTACAAGTACCACTAGTGACTGTTTTCAAAGGGGCAGGACTCTTTAGTACGTGACGATGATCTGTGTACTTGTCTTGCAGTGGCCTGGTGGTGTCCCCCCTATTCTGCCCCCCCCCCATTGTTATTTATCTTTGTGTTCCCAGAGCCTGGCACGCAGAAGGCAGAGAAGGTCCCTGCCCTTGTGAGGCTTACAGCCTGGTGGGGGTGACACATTGAGAAACCATTCAAATAAATACGTAATTATAAATTGGACTGCAGGTGCTACGAGGGAAAAGAAGGAAGTGCTAGGGGAGACATAGGAGGTGATTTCCCTTAGACTGGGGGTGGTTGGGAAATCAGTGACTTGAGGAAATGGTGTCCTGTTGTCGCTCTGTGGTACAAGTAGAGGACGAGGACAAAGAAAGGGCCCTCAGATTGGCTACAGCTCTGCAGGCTTAAGAGCCAGGCCTGAGAGTCGTTACCCACCCTCTCCCCTGGCAGATCCTTGACATTCCTGATGGACACCGTGCCCCGGCTCCCCCCCAGAGTGGCAGCTGTGATCACCCTTTCCTGCTTCTGGAGCCTGGCAACCTTGCCAGCTCTCCCTCCATGCCCCTGGCATCCCCCCAGCCTTCTGGCCAGACCAGCCGTGAGGAACACCGGGGGGCCGTAGAGGACCTGGCATCCCTCCCCAACGACAAAGGTAAGCTGAGGAGGCTGAGGCAGCGGGGCCCCCTCGGGGGTGCAGGGGCAACTCCCCCCCCTTTTCCGCCTCTAATCAACTTCAGGCCCAGCATTTTTACTTCCCAGCCAACTAGAATATCTTCATGAGGCATCTTTGTTCTGTGTGTTATACCAGTAAGAATAATGGTCCTTGACATCGATTCTGCTTTATAACTTATGTAACGTCTCTGCGCCCACTCGTGTGCTTCATTTCATCCATGCTGTAATCCAGACACAATCTCCCCTGTCCCCATTTTGGCTGAGGTTCAGCACGCCGTAGGAGAAAGCCCTTGAGTCTCTTCAGGTGTCCACTGTACCCATTAGCAGTAATAGGTCTCAAGGTGGTTGTGAGTCATAGAAAATTAAAGAATATGGTCTCTTGCCCAGGGTCACCCAGTTTGACCCAGATGGAAACCCAAGCTTTCTGATTCCAAATTTCTACTTTCTACTATTGCCCTGGCTGCTTCACCAAGTGGACAAGACATGAGTCCTTGTTCCCAGTAGTACTAATGATCCTTACATTATAAAGCTCTGTTGCCTGCATCGCCTCATTTGACTCTCACAGCAACCCTGTGAGTAGGCTGGCCAAGGGCATGATCTAACAACACGAGAGGTAAATAGAGCATAGAGTAATAAGGAATAAATGTGAGATAAATACAGATAAAGTCAATATTTGCAACCTAGGCAAAGTACATTCGCTGTGTGGAAAGCAAGAGGAATTTTATCCCACAAGTGGGGTTGAGTAAAGATTGCTTCTCTGAGTCAGTACCAGAGCTCTTCCTGGAAGAAGGGATAGATTTTCAAGGCTGTGGAAAGGAAGAAGCTGTGGTATGTTGGCAGGCAGGGCAGTGCAGGCTTGGAAGAAGGCAGAGAGAGACAGGAGTTAGGATTCCTTTAAGTCTGAGACGTGGACTTCAATCGCTGTTTATCTCCTGGGAATATAGAATTGGTATTAGTCCTCATTTTCCCATCAGTTCAACTATTTTTTTTATCCTGTATAATAGGATACGTACTTCTGTAAGCTGCCTCAAAGATTTTTTAAGGTAGAGCGTGGACAAACAACCTGGATTAGCATAACCGCCCCCTGCCACCCACCTCACTAGGTTTCCTAGCCTCTTCCCTCCACACCAGGGCCTGAGCCGAGGACGCTAGAGATCGTTCCTTCAGCTCCACTGGACTGAGCCTTCCTGTGTTTGTAGCCTCCTCTCCAGGCCACCCAGCTTTCCTTGAAGATGGCAGCCCATCTCCAGTCCTTGCTTTTGCCGCCTCCCCTCGACCCAATCACAGCTACGTCTTCAAACGGGAGCCCCCAGAAGGCTGCGAGAGAGTGCGTGTGTTTGAAGAGGCCACGTGAGTACATCAGAGGGAGGTTCAGGGGTGGGGGCTTAGCCCTGTGTTGTCCCACCTGTCGGGCCCTGCTTCCGTCTTGGGCTCTCTCATCCTAGAGGTGCTGTCACCTTTAGATGATTGGTATTGCAGATTTTCCATGATCAAACTTGTTGACATTACCTACTCTGAGCACTTAAATCTTTGCTTATCATTATCTCCATAGAAACCTGCTCTCTGCCCACATGCCAGCCACAAGCGCGGCAGGAGCTGGAAAGGAAAGAGCTCTGAAACCTAAACCCTTTGTTTCTTCTATTTTTTTCCATCCCTCGGGAAGGTGTTAGAATTTGCTAGACCATAATCAGAGAGAGAGAACATATGGGCAGCTCTCTTCAGGAGAGATGAGAAATGTTTCTTCCCCACTGGAGGGGCAGGGGAACCTAAACCGCTTTCTAACTGTTTCTGAGTGAAGTCTTCGCCTTGTAGCTCTAGTGATTCAAGCGTCATGAATGTCCAGACGGAAATTTCCCATCCTTGCAAGTAAGGACTGTAGAATATTCTCAAATCCGATTGGATGTTTCAGAAGCCATTCTTAAGTTGAGTTCTTTGTTACAATTCCCTTCCATTAGCAGAGAGGCAAGACCAACCTTTCACATGCCCACACAGCCAGCCCCCCTTGGCAGGCACCCTAAGAGAGTTCATTCCTCCCGCCAGCTTTAGTACTCATCAGGGCAGATTCACCGTGGAAGTTGTGGTTTCCATGGCATTCAGGAAGTTTAGTCATGGTGTGTGTGGACATTTAGCTGGGACAGGGTTTGGGGCCTTGAAGTCTCCATTTGTATCTCAGATAAGGGAGAGGACAACCCATGGTGGTAGCAGGAGACACATACATAACCCTGAATGGGCGTTAAGGAGAAAGCGATGGCCACCAGGGTGTTGCTGGCGTCATCACTGTCGCCTGGGATCTCTCCCGAGGGCTGGGCCCTCTGGGATGGTGTGAAGGGAAGAGGCCAGATTGTGTCGCTTAAGCAGACTCTGGACTCTCGTGGCCCTTCTGCAGTCCATGTTAGAGCTGAGTAATTACAACCTGGAATTGCTTGAGGAAATTAGGCAGCTGCTTGTCTTGACTCTTTTGTAGACTCATAATGCCAGAAGAGGTCTCAAAGTTATCTCATCTAGCTTCCTGCCCTCGTGTCAACCTTTTAAGAGAGGTGCTGATCTGTCACTTACTTTTGAGACATCCTGGGATAGAAAGTCTCAGCTCATTGGGGTCTCTACATTGTGTCAACTTTCTTCCTGGAAAGTTCTTGTGTTTTGCCACATTTTCTTCTTCCTGGCTACTGACCCCCGTAAGATGGCCTGGATTCCCCAGGGAGGGAATCAAGCTGTTTGGGGTCATGCTGGTTGCCCTCATGTCCCTTAAGTGTTGTTTGGTCTCTGTGGGTCACTTTCCTCACATGCACATGGGCACACCGAGAACATTCCCTCTCCTGTCCATTCCCCGCCCCTCCATAAAGTGGGAGCCTTTTAAACCCTACTTGGTCAGGGACCATCTTGCCACTGTGAAGTCCTCTGGGACCCCGGGCCTTCACTTCCTTCCATCTCTCAGTCTGTGCCAACCTCTGCCTTCCTCATGCCTCGCTCTTCTTCCTGGGTTTGGAAGTCTTAGAATTCTACAGCTGAAATGGTAACCAACATATCAAGCTGCACACTAAGTGCGTTGTTCTGTATGTACACATTACGCTTCAAGAAGAGGTGGTTTATGGGAACCGTTAGCGACAGAGCCTTCCCGTCCTCCCACACATTTGTCTTTTCATCCAGAATCCTCACAACCAGCAGCTTCTTGGGCTGTGTCACCCTCAAAACACGGTCACACACTTCTTTTTTTTTTTTCATCATAAGGATTCCTTACTCTAGAACTCTCTGACCTAACCTTTGATCCTTCCATGTCCCCTACGTGATCAGAAGGGTAGGGATGATTCTTTCCATGTTCAAGGTGAGACAGTCCAGGCCAAGGCTACATGGTGAGTTAGAACTTAGGTCTCCTGGGAATGTCTGACAGCCTGTCTCACAGTGGTTACTGTCCTTCCCTCCCAGCAAGGGTTTTGAAACTCACTCCTTTCAAATGTGCTGAAGAATGAGATTCTTTAGGCCAGTAGATTTCAATGGGGGGCAATATTTTTCCCCCAGGGGACATTTAGCAATGTCAGAAGACATTTTTGTTTGTCACAGCTTTGGGGGAGGGGTGTCAGGTGCAACTGGCACCTAGTGGGTAGGGGCCAGAGATGCTGTTAAACCTCCTATGATGCACAGGACAGCCCCCGCAAAACCAGGAATTATTCTACCCCAAATGTCAATAGTGCTTAGGCAGAGAAACCCTGCTTAAGGCTGTAAAAAATCTTAGAAAGTCGCTTTTCCTGGATCTCTGCTTTCAGGCAAGGGGGTCTGGCCCCAAAACACTGTTCACTGATGAAATCTCTCAAAAGATCCCGTGGTCTCCTCTTCTAGAATCACATTGTCAGGACGTTCTCCTTCCTGTCTAGCGTCAATGCCTCCTGTTTCTAGCTAAAGTAGATTGCCTGCTCTTTAGCCGTATTTCTCAAACATGAAGGGCTGAGGGGCCTACAGACTGCTTGTTACTCGGTAGCCTGTTGTTTTTTGGTCAGATTACCATCCTGTTTGAACAGAGACCCGGCTCCCCTACTCTCCCAGCACTGGGACATCGCTCATCCCGTCTCACTGGCTGTGTGTGTGTGTGTGTGTGTGTGTGTGTGTGTGTGTGTGTGTGTGTACGTACGTGTACGTCTGTGTTTCTCTCTCCATCCTCCAGGTCCCCAGGTCCTGACCTGGCTTTCCTGACTTCCTGTCCTGACAAGAACAAAGTCCATTTCAACCCGACCGGCTCGGCCTTCTGCCCCGTCAGCTTGATGAAGCCCCTCTTCCCCAGCATGGGCTTCATCTTCCGTAACTGCCCCTCAAACCCGGGGTCCCCCCTCCCCCCCACCAGCCCTAGGCCACCACCTCGGAAGGATCCAGAGGCCTCCAAGGCTTCCTCGCTGCCATTCGAGCCATGGCAGCGCACCCCACCATCAGAAGAGCCCGTGCTTTTCCAGAGCTCCCTGGTGGTCTGAGAGCCCACCCCTACCACTTTACCATGGAGACCAGTGCCTTGGTGGCAGGCCCCTCCCTAGCTCCCCTGAGGTGGGAGATGAAGGAGACCTTCCCTCTCGGCCTTCGAGCACTTTCATTTCATTGTGTCAAAGCCCTGGGTCCTCTTTCTAATGGACACCAACCCCTCGGAATGGGATGGGACCTGCCTTCTCCACTAGCAGCTGGGCAGCTCACAAGTCACACCTGTGTTCTTGACACCTCTCTCACTTGATGGAAAATCTACCTAGAAGGTCTTGGGTCCCCCACCCCTGGCTGTGAGTCCAAAAGACTGTATATGGGGCCCTTGTCCTTGTCATGGAGTAGAGGGGACACCACAGATTTCCTTCCCTCTCCTCCACGGACACAGAAGTGGAGACCCGAAGATAGATACCCCCATCCTCTCAGCCCCATCCCCATGCCTCCCCCTCATTGGAGGAGCTGACCAAAGCCGCCCTAAAGGGCCATAACACTTGACCAATCCAGCTGCTGGCAGAGGGGGGAACCTAGTGTTTTCCCAAGTGGCATTTTCATCTCGCTTTCACCCTGACTAAGATTGTCTTAAGCAGCAGCCCAGCCTGCCCAACCCCAGGTGGGTAGTGGGGGGGAGGGAGAGCTGGCATTCCTCCAGGTGGCAAGTGGTGGCTCTACCCTCCACCTGCCCCAGAACTGGGTTGGATTAGAAAAATGCCTATTTTTCTTGTATCGATGTAGAAACTCTATTTTCTCCCAAAGACACTATTTTTGCAGCTGTTTGAAGTTTGTATATTTTCCGTACTGCAGAGCTTCACAAAACTGAAGAATGTTAATGTTCAAGTTTTCTTATCTTGTGTTTAGAAGTTGTTTTTTGCAGATCTTGGTGTTAATAGACCAAATAAATAAATATTCCCAGCAGCTTGAGGTTCTGTTCAATATTTTTTTTGGGGGGTGGGTGAGGGAGCGGGATGGAGATTGAGGGTATTACATTGATCACTTCATCCTTGTCTTCAAGTAGAGTCTTTACTTAACACATAATGATGTGGATGGACAGAGTCGCTGTCCTCACGCCACCAGGCTTGGAGTTTTCACATGAACATATAAACAGTGGATCCATGGAAAGACTGTCCAGAATGAAGAATATGGTGGGGGTGGGGGTGAAGGAGTCATGTATTCTTGGGTGAGTCTGGAAAAGTTCCCTAGGGAGAGTGGATTTCAGAGGAAATGAGGGTGACACAGGGCAGACAATTTGACATTGTGGGTGCTCCTTGACTAACAGAATCAACTGTTCATGTCCTTTTGTCACCTCTCAGTTATCTAGTGCCACACCTGTAAGAGCTCTTAGACTTTTGGGGGAAATGGGAATAACCATCCAACATTCTGATGGTGCTTTGCAATTTACAAAGCATTTTCACAAAAGACACATTATCTGCATTATGTGGATGAAAAGTCCACCCCAAGGGCAGCCATAATAACTACAATTGTATCTTATCTCCAAAGACCTCAAGACAGACTCCTAGGCCTATCCCAACTACCATTCATTGACTTGGTAAGCATCAGACACCCTGTTAGATGCTTTGCATAAAATGTCATTGATATATCATAATGAGAGAAATGTGATGAATACGACTACTAACGAGGGAAGGACAGAAAGATTGAATTATTTTATCCCAAAGACACAGAAAGGAAGTGGGGTTGCTGGGATTGGGAACCAGATCATTTGAATCCAGTGCCCGTGCTTCTAACCACAGCGTTCACCTGCTTGTTATAATCCCATTAATTTCAGATGAGGCAGCTTGTCTCAGAGGTCAAGTGAATTGTTTTAAGTCCCAGCTGGTGAAGAGGCAGAGCTGGGACTGGAACCCAGGTCTCTTGTGCCAGCTGCTGCTAGGTGCCCTGGGATCACAGACTGATTCAATGGATAAGCCATTGGGCAAGAGAGCAAATGTTTGAAGGTCCCCCTCCCCCACTGACATAAAGGTGAGAGGGGGTTGAGGACAGACCCCATCTTCTATCTCATACCCTCCCCCCGAAAGATGTTTGGCCTATCCCCAAAGCCTTGGTGAGTCAGGCCCGGAGTGATGGGTGTGGTGCCACCCTGAATTTCCTTCCTTTGCCTGAGGCTGTGCCAAAGGAGCCTCTACCCAGATAGCCGCTCAGTGTAGTTAAGTGGGGGACTGAGGTGGTAGTGGGAAGCCCTGGGGTCAGCCTTGTCCTAGCTCTCTTGGTGCCAGTTGGGGGAGGCCCAACATTTGGGTGAGGGTGGGGAGGGGTCCAACAAGGAACTCCTTAACAGGAAAGAGTGCGGAGGGCAGCCTGGGATTTGCTCCATTGTTGGTGAGTTGTAAGACCGTGAAGAACATTCACTTCAGTAAGCTTCCATTTCCACCTCTAGGATGTGAGGAAATAAGATCAGGGTTGAAAGAATAATGACAAATGATACTTTAAACTTGCACAGCACACTTTACAGTTTATAAACCACTGTCACAAACCTCAGCTCATCTGATCCTCAGAACAGTCAAGAGGTGACAAGGTGGCTATCACTAATTATCTATCCCTAGTTTACAGACAGAAAACTGTGGCTCGGAATTTAGGTGACACGCGTAGTTTGCCCTACCTCTAAGTGACTGGGACAAGAGCCCTGCCACCCCTGGAAGCCTAATGATGTGCCCTGGGAGGAGGATCGCTGTCAAAAGCGGGCGGGCCTTGAACGCTCTTCTGGTAGCGGGCGTGGAGTCGCTGACGCCGGGCAGCGGCTAGGGGGCGCTCAGCCCCACCAAGAGTGTCTTGGCGTTAGGACCCAGGAGAAGCCTGATGGCCGCCCGGGGGAAAAACCTGCTGGATTTGCCCAGCCGGCCGTACCACCTACCGGGTCCACCTGTCTGTCTTTACACACTGCAGCCAATCGATGACTTCCACATCCTTATACGCCATCACTCCACGCCCGCGTATCTCCTAGGCCGTCCCGTCGAGCTCCGGGTTGCAGTCGTCCTCGGAGTTGCCTGATCGGAAAATCTCGAGGGCAAGACATTAACCGCCTGACAGCTGGCTACCCTGGTCACCATGGACACATCCAAGGGCCCACGGCGGGTCTCCTTTCATTGGAAGTAGTTCCTGGGTCCTGAGGAGTTTCCCCCTCGGCGGCCCTGAGCTGGCAGTTCTGGCGGTGGCTTCTGGGCCCTGCTGAACGGCGGTCGCATGAAGCTCCTATGAGGCCCCTGTCGCCGGTCGGCGATGTCCGTCTGGATTTGTCGCCGCTGCTGCCGCTGCCGGCTGTGAGCGGGTCTCCGGTCGGGTCGTCCGGGCGTCTCATGGCCGCTAGCAGCTCCCTGGTGCCCGACCGGCTGCGTCTGCCGCTCTGCTTCCTCGGCGTCTTTGTCTGCTATTTCTACTATGGCATCCTACAGGAAAAGATGTGAGCGGATCCCCGGGGTCCGAACGCAGACCTTTCCCTCCCATCCCGCCCCTCACCCCAGCCTGTGGCAGCGTTCGCAGTTCTTACGCTCCTGGCCCCGGTGTTCCCTCTTCCCTCCCAGCACCCCGACATTTTTGCAGCGCGGCTGAGCCTCCCCAGATTTCCGAAACACGAAAATTGGTCTCAGGATTTAGGGGGACCTAGTGATTTTTCTTCCATCAATTGCTTTTTCCCTGTAGGTTGTAAGGTTCTGGGTTTTACAGGCTGAGACTTATACCCCCGTGACCTGTACCGATTCCTCTTTGGAACTGCCAGATGCAGACAGCTGGCGCGTTCGCCCTTGGCCTTGCTGCTGTAGTTCAAATCCCTTCTGCTGCCTGGGGTACCTCGTTTCACCATCTAATTCTCTGCGTTTCTTCTAGCTCCATCCTTTACGGATATTCTTGACCTAGGTAGGCTATGGGATTAGCAGACTGGGATACCCAGTTTCTAAATCCAATAAAATCGACCCCTTTTATAAATGAGCCCAACATCTAGAGAGGAAAGATAACTTCAAAGCTTCCAGTGGCTCTGGACATACTAGATGACACTGAGGGAAATATGCTAATTTCTCCTCTTTCTTTTTCATGCATTTCATTCTCAGAACAAGAGGAAAGTATGGAGAAGGAGCCAAACAGGAGACGTTCACTTTTGCCTTAACTTTGGTCTTCATCCAGTGTGTGATCAATGCTGTGTTTGCCAAGATCTGTGAGTACCTAAACAGTAATCTGTTATGTGGCCCCTCCCCTTGGTACCCTGGGCATCAGGCAGTGATCCAGCCTTAAGGTCTAACTCTCAAGACCCCCACCCCTTTAGCGCTTATACAGCCTCTCTGTTTAGTCTGTACAACTCATGGCTTTAGAACAGGGTAAAACTGTATTTCCTTAAATTAGACCAATTTTTTTTTTTTTAACTGGGTAATATTGAGGAACAGTGTGTTTTTCCAGGACCCATCAGCTCCAAGTCAAGTCGTTGTCCTTCAGTTGTGGAGGGCGCAGCTCACTGGCCCATGTGGGAATCGAACCGGCAACCCTGTTGTTAAGAGCTCGCGTTCTAACCAACTGAGCCATCCAGCCTCCCCAAATTAGACCAACTTTTGAATCAGAAATGTGCAGAGTGGGTCTTCTATATTCCAGATCCCCATTGAGAATACTTATTTTTTTTTCTTTCCCCCTTAGATTTTCCTTTATGTGTTAGTGTCAAGCATGTTTTGAGTTTTCTCTCTGTTTCCTGGAGGGCTAGCAGCAGGACTGGTCCCTTGAACTGAATAAGTCCCCCATCCCTGCCCTGCATGTGGTCTTGTGTTAGGTTTAGATGGGATTAGAGAGTTGAAAAATCTACAAATTTCCCAGTCTAAGAGGACCAGAAACAACTCATGTTTCTCATCTTATTTGATAGACAAGTTCCTTTCACGTGGCTTCAATTTTTGCTCCATCTTAGGCCCACCAGGTTTCTCTTATGTTTTGTTTTTGTTTTTGTTTTTTTGTCTTCTCTCAGTAATCCAGTTTTTTGACACTGCCAGGGTGGATCGTACTCGGAGCTGGCTCTATGCTGCCTGTTCTATTTCCTATCTGGGTGCCATGGTCTCCAGCAACTCAGCACTACAGTTTGTCAACTACCCAACTCAGGTGAAATCTCAGGGTGGGATGAGGGTGGGTTCAGAAGTTGTTTAAAAAGGCCTAAGGATTCTTCCCTCAGGTCTGTGACTTAAATAAAAAATGAATGTGTTTGAGAAATTCAGAGTGAGAAGAACCATAGGTCTGAAGCTAAGCAGTGGTGGGTTGACCACGATAGGGCTGCTTTCTGAGGCTGCGGCCTCTAGTGCAGGCCCCACACGTACTCATCTTAACACAGCATCTAGCATGGTACCTGGCCTATCACAGATGCTCAGAAATTATTTGCCGAATTTAATTTCAGGTCCTTGGTAAATCCTGCAAGCCAATCCCAGGTAAGCAGAAGAAGATGGTCTCCCATCTTCCATCCTCACTCTTCCTGTAGTAAGCCCCTCTCCTTCTCTGCTAGAGCTCTGTGTCCCTCCAGGCTTTGACATAGCTATCTCCAGGGACTTCCCTCCATCCATTCCCCCAGCCATCTTGTCATCTGTATCATTTCCTGTGGTGTTGGTGTGTATAAGCTGGGAGCTAAAGGCTGACCTAGTCTGCTTTATGGGCTCAGTCATTTTGGTGTCCCATGTGTTTACATTGTCATTAGACACTCTAAGTCCCATTTGGATTGTCAGTTTCTTTCTCTCAACTTTTTACTCTTCCCCACTGTCCCCACCTTTGGCCTATTCCTTCCTGGACCTTTCACTGTGGTTCTCTAGCTTTTCCCTACCTCATACTCTCTGTTCAACTCTGATGCTCAGTCGTCTCTATCGAGGTGCCAGCCTTGCATCCTCCTCTTATCCTTATAGGCCTTCCTTCTCAGACATTCTTTTCTCTCATGAATCTTTTCTTGGCTCCTAGGAGGAGAGTGTTGGGTTCATCAGTGCCTGTGGGTGCCTGACTTTTCCACTCTGTTTCTTCCCTGTAGTCATGCTCCTTGGAGTGACCCTCTTGAAGAAGAAGTATCCAATGGCCAAGTACCTGTGTGTGTTGCTAATTGTGGCTGGAGTGGCCCTGTTCATGTACAAACCCAAGAAAGTAGTTGGGATGGAAGAACACACAGTTGGCTATGGAGAGCTACTCCTGGTACGTGATCCTGGTGGGCAAGGCAGCCTTGTCCAGTAATCTTAACCAAGGAACAACCCTACCCACGCAGGCAAGAGGCCAGTGATATATCTGGAGGGAGGTTGTGGTGCTCCACGCCCCCCATTTCTGGTCTTTGTCTCTTGTAACATGGCCCTGGCTCTGTTAAGACTGTAGTGGGAAGCCTGAAATATTTAACTATAGCTCAGCTCTCCTGAGGAAAGAGTGAGTGAAGCCTGTTTCTAAATTCTGATGTGAGGTCACAGACACCTGAGAGCAAAGAGTGTGGTTTTCTGAGAAACCTAGAAGCCAGAGTCAAAAATACTGCTATAGTAGCTATTGTTTACTAGGTATTTAGGCACTATCCCTAGTGCTTTCTGTGCTGATTGGTTTTTACAACAACCTCATAACATAGATAGTAGTATCTCCATTTTCAGATGAAGAAACTGAAACAAAGGGAGGTTAAGTCACTTGCCCATGGTCACATGGCTGTTAAGTGGCAGAGTTAGGCGCTGACTTTGCCTAGGATTCTCATCGAGGAGTGTGAGCATAGAATCCAGTTTCTGGAGCACTTTCCTCCAAGCCAGGAGGCTAGCGTGCTGGGAGGACATTTCTTTTCTCCAGTTTCAATGGAAGAATGTGTGGCTCACCACAACCTGTTCTGGGCTTCCCGGCCCTGTGTTAGGAAGTGGGAGGCTTCTTGCCCTGTTCTGATTATATTACAAGTATGTGGCTCAAAGAGCCTGTCGTTCTAATGCCTGGGGGGAAGAGGGAGTTTGCATGGTCTCTCCCCATCCTCCCTGCCCTGGCAGCATTTTGTTCTGAGGACTCTGTCTTACGGCAGTGGCTTTCTGAGGCATCTCACAAAGGTGAGAGTCCTCTGTCCTGGGTTAGGGAGGGGCACTGTTGGCCTTCTCACTGTAGGCTGCACCCTTTCTTTCCAGTTACTATCTCTGACCCTGGATGGACTGACGGGCGTTTCCCAGGACCACATGCGGGCTCATTACCAAACAGGTTCCAACCACATGATGTTGAACATTAACCTTTGGTCGACCTTGCTGCTGGGAGCTGGTAAGGAGCAGTTCTGCTGTTCTTTCCATGTATCACCGGAGGGCAGACTGCCCTCATCCGGGTGATTCCTAGCTCAGATGCCAGTTGCTAACTTTGCCCCGGCCAATGGCCTACTTCGGCTCTAAGATGCCTTTATGTCCAAGCCCCTGAGAATCTTCTTGGAGAAACCTTCACCGTCAGGCTCTGCGTGCTTCTCGTTCCTGGCACAATCAAGAGTAGACTGTGCCAGGTATCATGGGAGGACACAGACGTGGAACACAGGGGTACCTTGGGAACTCACCCTCTTCTGAGGGAGGTGAGACATTGATGTGTGGTGTATACTGAATATAGTTTGAAAGTGAATGCATTTGCTTTTAGATAGTGCTTCCTAACCGTTTCCAAACCTGGGCACAGATAGGAAGTATTTTTTGTGTAACGCACTGGAGTTAATGGAAGAGGCTGCCGATGGCCGGAGTGACCAGTGCTCGGGCTGCCGTGAGCTACGGATGTGAGCATCAGTATCTCCACAGCCTCTGAGAATCTCTGCTTTTAATCACTTGTGGCGGAAGGAACTAATTAACTTCCAAGTCTTTCTTGGGAGAGTCTTTCTTTCATCTTTTGATGTTTCTTCCTAGGAATCCTGTTCACCGGGGAGCTCTGGGAGTTCTTGAGCTTTGCTGAAAGGTACCCTGCCATCATCTATAATATCCTGCTCTTTGGCCTGACCAGTGCCCTGGGTCAGGTGAGTGCCTTGACGGGGGATGGTTTGGCTTCCCCAAGAGAGACTGGCCTGGCTGGGAGAAGAGGGGTGGCAAGGTTAGCCCTGGGGTCCTGTTACGGACTATAGACCTTGCGGCACAGACCCAAGAACCAGCCTGACCCTGCCTTTCCTTGTGTCTCTAGACCTTCATCTTCATGACAGTTGTGTATTTCGGTCCCCTGACCTGCTCTATCATCACCACAACTCGAAAGTTCTTCACCATTTTGGCCTCTGTGATCCTCTTCGCCAACCCCATCAGCTCCATGCAGTGGGTGGGCACTGTGCTTGTGTTCTTGGGTAAGTTCCATCAAGGACAGGCATCTCTGGGCTACAAAGAGCTTTATTTTTTTCCCCCCTAACATTTGCTTGTATATTTATGGAATTTATTTAGTTATTTTAGAGAAAATTTAAAAAACGTATTTTAAAAGTATAGTTAGTGTACAATAGCGTATTTGTTTCAGGTGTACAACGTAGTGATTCAGCATTCTTACACCTAATGATGTGGTCACCACAATAAGTCTAGTAACCATCTGTCACCATGCCAAGTTGTTACTGTATTATTGACTATATTCCCTGTGCTGTTCACTACATCTCAGTGGCTTATTTATTTTATAATTGGAAGTTTGTACCTCTTATTCCCCTTCACCATTTTCATCTATCCCCCTACCTGTCCTCTCTCCCCTCTACCAGCTGTCAGTTTATTCTCTGGTTCTGTGAGTTTGTTTTTGTTTTATTTTGTTTGTTTTGTTTTATTTTGTTTTTTAGATTCTACGTATCAGTGAAATCATACAGTATTTGTCTTTCTCTGTCTGACCTATTTCCCTTAGCATAATACCCTCTAAGTCCATCCATGTTGTTGGAAATGGCAAGATTTCATTCTTTTTCATTACTGAGTAATACTCCATTGTGTACACCCACACACCCACATCCACCCACCACATACCACATCTTTATTCACCTACCGATGGACACATAGGTTGCTTCCATATCTTTGCTTTTGTAAATAATCTTGCAGTGAACATAGGGGTGCATATATCTTTTTGAATTAGTGTTTTCATTTTCTTTGGATAAATACCCAGAAGTGAAATTGCTGGGTTATGAGGAAACTTTTAAAGACAAGGAAGCGTCATCTCTAATCCAGCCTTCCTAAGGGGCATCTCATTTTAGTGATGTCCTTCCAGTGACGCAGGTCTCCCCAGACACTGAGCAGGGTAAAACAATGATGCTTATATCCCATTCGTGCTGCTCTGGGTGCCCTGACTGTACTAGCTTAGCACTTGCGACTCTCAAGTTTCAGTCTTGCTGTATATGTAATTACCAGTATCTTGGTGACTTTTTTTATTTGACGCCATTCTCTTTTCTCTGAGGAAGTTTTATAAAACCATGTTTGGGAACTGGTTTTATTTAAAGCCCCAATTTTAGAGAACCAAGAGGCTGACCTTCCCCCCCACCCCCAAATCATTGATAGGTTTCATTTCTCCCCGTAAAGCTATGCCCATTTTCTCCCTTTCCATGTAGGTCTCGGTCTTGATGCCAAGTTTGGGAAAGGAGCCAAGAAGACATCCCACTAGGAAGAAAGAAACTACCTCTACTCCAAGAATATTTAAGTTATTATCTCGTATAGCGACATCTCTTGGGAAAATGAATTCAGTAGGGGTAAAGGACTGGGTTCCAGTCTGTTCCTGTTTCGTTTTTTAAAAGGAAGTAAAATCACATATTCTAAAAAAAAGTACTTGGATTTTTAACAAGACAGAGTTGGCAGTTTCTGTTCTTGATGACCTGGAGCACAGCCTAACACAGATACAGAGAGAAGGAGAGGGAAGTGACAGAGCTTGATGCTCAAGCCCAAGCTGCTTCCTCTCGGGTGTGGTTAACCTGTGGCTGGGTGGCTCATTCCTTCAAGAGCCTAAGCATTATAGGGAGGAACTTGAATAGATTGAATAGTTGTGTTTGCGGCCTCTGTTGCCACAGGTGAGGATCTAAATATGCCAGGACAGGTGGAGGTGTTAGAGCCATAGAATGTAAAAATCACTCTCTCATAAAGCCCTGGTGGGCAGTATTTCTAAAAAAACTACAGATATATTCTGTCAAGAAACTTCTCTTGAGGTTGGGGTAAAATGACCCCAGAGCCTGTGTTTTCACATTTCCTCATTGCCTCTCCTTCAGCCAAAGCTCAAGCAAAAGCGGAGACCCGATGTGTATGTCATGAACAACTTTGGAAGGCCTGACACCCTCTCCATCTCTGTGTCTATTCTCAATCCACCTGGTCCCCTTCTGGGGAGGCTGGATTAATCCTTCCTATTCCTCTGCCCCTTTTTCCTGCTAAAGCATTGCGGTCCTCTGCCATCCTGGCTGTGCCAAGGTGTCACCATGGCAGCTTCTGCCTGTTGAAAGGGATGCTGGCAGAAGACATGGTGGCTGAGTCTGGCTCAAAGCTGCTGTCAAGTTTTCTGGGTGGCAATGGGGGGACAAGGCGGAGCATGGAGCAGAGCCACCTGCCCACTGCTGCCTTCGGAGTTGGAAATCGCAATTCTCCAGAGAGCACACTTGACACATGAAAGTGTATTTCCACCAGCTGCAACTTTCACTCCATCTGTTCAGCAGCCCCGGCCCCTCAGCGCTCCAGATGGGTGCCCAGCCTCCTTCCTGAGCCTCTGCCTTGCCACCCCCCGCCCAGCCTTTCAAGCTCAGCTTCGCTCGCACTCGTCTCCCTCTCTAGGGGCCCAGATGTCGCTGCAGCTCTGCCTCTAAAGGCCCCCTCTCATTTGAAACTCCTCCTTGAGAGAAGAGGTTTTATGTACATCTGGCTGAACTTCCTTTCTCCACCCTTTTCCCCAGTCTGTTTTTTTCATCCTGAAGTTTGCATCAATTAGCTCCTTCCCCATTGGACTGATAGTTCTTCCAAACTCTGTTCTGTAGATCGGTCAGATGGTTAGAGCATGTTACCAGGGCTGGGGGCCTACAAGCAATCCCCATCTGGGCCTGTTTTAATAAGAGCCATTTTCTCAGCTATCAGGCCAATCCCCTCCCTCTAACCCCTGCCTTTCCCAACTAGCAGTCTCAGACGTGCCTAATACTAGTCACTAAGAGCAAGACTGAATTTTCAACAGCTCAGCGTGGCTTTCAGGTCATAGTAGAGCAAGCGTGTCATACCAGTGGTATGCTGGGAGCCCAGGTCTGATACATTCATTCAGTCCTCTCTCCATTCACCTGACACTTCCTTCTGTGTGCCACTTAGTGCAAATATGCTGGGAGGTCAAAGTTGAGCAGGACTGGTCCTTACCCTCTAGGGGATTCATAGTCTAATAGGGAGACGGGTAACCAAATCATTGCATCTCAGACATGCAGGCATAGCAACAAAGGAAGGTGTCTGGGCAAGGTGAGGCTTGAGCTGGAGAGAGTGTGGGAAGATGAAAGGAGGAGGAAGTGGAGCTTTGGCTCCGCTGCCAAGTGAAGAACGGGGTTTTAAACTGCCTGGCTTCTCCCCATGCTCCTGCCTCCAATCAGAGGAAACTCAGGGGCAGACGACTGGCTCTGCAGTGAGACATCTTTCAGCTGAATTGGAAGATAATTGAAAATGTTGTGTAGCTGCCAGTTTGTCCGGGGCAGCATCCTAACCTATAGGGTCACAGGAACTGAGAGCACCAGGTTAGATGAAAGTAACACTGTTAGGTTATAATAGAGCTGATAAATGTGAAATACCAGGCAAGTTCCAACAAAAGTATTGTTGATCCCTAACCCTGGGCGGCCTAATGCCTTGGGTTTCTCAAGATCAAAAGGACTTTCATGTGCAGTTAATTCTCAGCTATGTGTGGAAGGGAGGGAACGAGCGCATATTTCCCCAAACACTGTTTTTAGTTCAGGGTGTATTGTACTTACGTCTATTTTGGTCGAATCATCAGGTCCACCTCCTTAGCTGTTTGTGCTCAGGCTCGTGGTAAAGCGATTTTTCCATGTCCCGTACATCTCTTACCCTGGGGTAAGAGAAGTGACCCACAAATGTAATTTGGGGTCAAAGCATGGGGAAGTTATTCTGGAATTAAACATTAGAAGAAAGAAAAAGTATCCATTATTTTTCTAAGGACATAAAGGAGCAGGAATTAAACACTCGCTGTGGCTAATCTTTAAGATATTAGGAATGGATGATACGTATTCTCAAGGCCCTGTGATGCCCTTGTGAAGAGGACTGAGCAAGCGTCTGCACCTTTTAGAAATGAAAAAAACGGAAGGTTGGGTGACCTGTGGGAGGTCCCTGGGTATATCCGTGAGAGATTAGCTGGAACTTGAGGTTCCCCGCGTTCTAGCTGCCTTTTGGACTCGGGTCCTCTGAGGGAGAGAAGCGAAGCTCCTCAGGGGGCCCATTGCCTGTGCCATCTGGCCCCACTTGTCAGTGGAACAGTTTGCACATTTTATGAGGGGTGCCGGTCACTTCCGCGGATGCCCTGGCAGAGAAATTGCCCTGGGTCTCTGCGGGATCATTCAGCCCTTCCCACTGAGAACACACCAGCTGTCTTTAGGAGCAGCAATCTCACGTATTCATCGAACTCCTCCTTTCCCAAAGCTATTTAATCCATGACATTACAACACTCCTTACAACACTCCTGGGGAGATCTTGGGCCAGAAACAAGTCTCCCCATATTTGGAATAGGGAGGCTGAAACCCAGCAAAGTGCAGCAGCTGAAGGTCACACTGCTCTGGGAGGGCACAACCCCAAAGCGAGTCTCCACTTACCACATGTCAGGTCAGTGCGCTAAGCCAGCGGTTCCCAGCTGTTTGGATTTCCTGGTCCAGTAGAATTTGCAAATAATACGAAGGGTTAACATAGGTATGCTGGCTTTTTTTCCTTTTTTCCCAAGTAAGGACATTTTAAAATCTAATATCACTGTTATGGCTTATAAAAGGCCATTTTAACTCTAAAAATTTTAGAAGCTGTCCTTTTCAGAATAAAGGACACTTCTTCCAAGGAAATTATAGTTGGAAATCATGCCACCATATAGATAATGAGATAACTAATTTTTAATTGCAGAAAACGTCCAACATAAAACATCCTATGTTAACACATGGTTGGGTGTATCATGATTGTTTGTTTGCTACAACTTGGTCAGTTTGGGGGCTGTTTTCCACAATGCGATCCACAGGAGCCGGAATGTCCCATACGCGTGCTGACAAGATGGAAAGAACCTGCAATGGAGTTTTCCGTTTAAAACAGTCCAAGAACGTGAAAACAACATCCCCCTGACTTGGGCCACTTCTGCCTTCCCTCTGTAGGGCCAGAGCAGGCTGTCAGGATTGGGGGGTTTTCCAGTAAGGGCTGCAGGAGGGAGACTCAGCACCCCTGTTCCAAGATCTACTCCCAGAATGTCCAGACCCTGGTTTTGATCACCCAGCTCAGAGTGTCCAGAATTGATTTTGGAAAGTTTTCACCTTCTGGTGAAAGCCAATTCTGATAGGCACAGTTCTCAGACTGGGAACCAGTGGGGCTACGCCTGTCCTGGCAAGAAGGGTGGGAAGGGATCCAAGAGGGTCTTGGAATGAAGGGTGATTTCAGTCAGCACCTTCAGCTGAGGCGCAAGTCCACGAGGGCTGGTGTGTTTTCTATCTGAATATGCCTGACTCCTTGTTAGTTCTGGGAGAGGTGGAAGAGGAAAGATGTTCAAAGCATTATCAAGGGGAGGGACAGAGTGTTTCCTGCCCACTGTGTCTTGTCATGGTATGTGGTGGGCAGAGATAGCAGAAGCACCGTGTTTCAGCTGAGGTTCTGACACGACACCGTTTTTTCCTACCCAGGATCTGGAACTGCCACATTCAGACCACATCCCTAGAAGGAATGTGTCACTCCTACATGAAGGCTGGGGACTCCCTGACATTTGATGTAAAAGTGGGTGTGCGTATGTATGTATGTATGTATGTATGTATGTATGTATGTATGTATGTGTAATGCCCCAAATGCTCACACATATGTCAAGCTGATAGATTGATTTTTCTGTAAAAAAAGAGTCCACAGCTCTCTTCAGATTTTCAGAGGGGTCCACATACAGAATCCACCATACTCATGGGGCTCATTTAATTAAAAGTGATTTTTCCAAATAGAGTTGTATAACAGAGCACCACAGCAAAATATGAAAAAGCATCACCTCCAGCTCTGCTTAGGTGTAAGGTGGGGTTGAGGTTGCGGAACACCCAAGGGAGACTAACCCACGCCATTTCATTTCTGCTTGTCTCCCAGGCCTCCACACACTATCCAAGACTGTCAGATTTAGCAAATAAAAATATAGGATTCCCAGCTAAATTAGAATTTCAGATAAACAACACAGAATTTTTAGACATGCCTTATACTAAAAATTATTCATGTAATATGTGAGATATACCAAACAATCACGTGTTGTTTATCTGAAATTCAAATGTAGCCAGCGTTCTGTGTTTATCTGTCCATACTGTTTGTGGCATTAGTCATTGTCACACATGTTCTCATGGGCCGCTCTTTTCCTAGGAAAAGGAAAGCCCTCTCAGATACATCGCTACTTGCAATTCTGCGCATAGGGCTTGCAGGTGTTTTTCTGCAGGGCCAAACATTTTATAATTTATTTCCCTCTTGGCCTAAGGCAGGCGCAAGCCCAGACTTAGTCAGCAGGGGGCACCATTTTCTTAAAATAGATCCCCAGTGGAGTTTCAGGGGCCTCAGAAAGGGGAAGAGGAGCATTGAATTGAATTCTATTTGTAGCTTCTTTTATCTGGAGCTCATTTCTCCCCACCCATCACCCTACCAGACTCATCTCTGTGAAACAAGAATCTGATCCTGTCACTTCATTCCTTAAATCACTTCCAAGGTTCCCTGGGTACCTTTGTAATTCAGCATCAAATGTGCTTCGGGATCCCACTGGAGTCTCTTTTCCCTACTCAACTGCTGCTGCTTGCACCCTATGTGATCCCACCCACCTCACACTTCCTGCACCCCCATTCACTATGAACGATTAGCAGTTTCCTTGTACACTATTACTGTCAGCACTTTGTGCCCACAGTTTCCTCTACTTGGAATCCCCTTTTCTGCCTGGTGCTTCCAGCAACTCCATTCAACACATCTCACAAGTACGTATTGAGACCAATGGTGTACCAGGCTCTGTGCTGGTCCCTGGAGACACTGTGGAGAAGGTGGCCGGCTACGGTCCTTCCCTTACGCATCTTGCGATGGGGAGATGGGAAAAAAAATAAGGAATCAAGTCAATGAGGTATTTGGACTTAGTTCAAGGGTTAACTCATCTGACTTCCTGGAGCAGAGTTAACGGCCTGGGTCCTCTGGTGGCTTTTCATTTTAAGGGCCCCAAATTCCAACACCTGCGCAATCATCGCAGGGCACGTGGATGAATAAAGTGAGCCAGTTGAAGTTAATAGGGAAGAGGGTGGGGTGGAGTGATGGGATGTGTGGCCTGTGACAAACTGAGAGTGTGTGTCCCATCTAAAGGGGACAGTGACTTTTCACCTCCTTCCAATTGTTGCCAGATCTGTTATTTAAAAAAAAAAAAAGATAGAAATATTGATTTTTATGTGAACTGTCCCGATTTTTAAAAATTCGTTGCCAGCTGCACTAAACAGGCCTACATGTCAAATTTGGCCTATGGCCACCAGCCTGCCTCCTATTAAATGCAACACTATCACTGTCTTGCATCTGATTAGTATTTTTACATATCTGTGTGTATATATATATTTTTCTCCCCCAAGACTGTGTCCTTGTGTCTTTAGCACATAGTGACTGGTACATGATAGGTGCCAGTTAAACATCAGTAAGTGAAGGGAGGGAGGAATGAGACAAACTGGGAACAATAATTTATTGGTGGAAGTTATTATTACTATTGCTTTGGGCGTGGGACAGATGGAACAAGAAAGCCTGAAACAATTTATTTCTGAGCGTTTGTATGTGTGTGTGTGTGTGCGCGCATGAGTGTGAGTTCCCGTGTGAGCAGGTGTGACAGCTGGAAAATGTGTCTAAGAACCACCAGCTCCTTTCTTGGTGGGCTCCCAAGCCATCCCTCCCCATTCTTGGCAGATGAGAGGGAGGAGAAGAACGCAGAGTTCATGGTGGACTCCTGGCTTCCTTCCAGGACCTGTAGTCGCTGGCAAAGAGATCAGAAAGAGCTTATATAGGCTTTTGGCACCAAACTGATACATCCTCAGGGGAAGGTGTCTGGCAGCTGCTGCCACCCACCGCCTACCCGCAAGAGTGCCCACTGCATAGCAAGCAGTTGTGGGGGTCAAAGTAAAATGCTTTCTCTTCTCACTTGTCCAAAGTGAGCTCATCCAAATGACTATTCACCCTGCACTGAGGATCAAAACTCCCAAGTTAAAGAGGATGGGGAGGGGTGGCTTAGACTGCCCCTCATAGCCCCCCAGAGGACCTTGACCCCTGGAGCAGTCTGCTGACCTCTGCTAATGGGACGCTGTCCTTTTTATCAAGAGAGGATGCTGCCTTGTGTTCACACGGAGCATCCCATGTGCATTCTTGCCGCCCAACGAATAAGGACATATCTTTGGAAAACAGACATCTGCGGCTTAGGAAGGATATTTTGTCTAATTTTTAGGAGAGGTAACTAGATCATTTAGGAATCAGAGCCCTGAAATCTCTTGTGAGGCCTGGAAAATAGAGTTTTTGAATTGGAGAGGGTAGAGGGTATCGGGCAGCCTGAAGTACACTGGAGTCACTCGGTAAGATGGACTATGGAAATTTCTATCCCATGATTCTCTCGCTGCTGAGAGGTATCTTGAAAGCCAAAGCTACCTCCAGCCTTCATGGTGCCTCTTGCTTCCTATCAGGGCTTGGCCAGCCAGAAGCTTTGAAGCAAGGCTTTCCAGGAAGCAATCTCTCCTACAGGCAGTGCTGACTCAACCCAGAATCCAAGCTCTAAGCTTGGTCCCTGTCCCAGAGTCGCCAGCAGAGCCAGAGGTACAGAGGGGGTTGTGACGCTGGGCTGTGAGTGCACTCCTGGGAAGGAGGAATGGGCGGTAGGGTAGGGGTGCACAGACAGTGGGGCATGGACCCTGAATTGTTTAGACTTTTGCTGAAGGAAAGGGGAGGGAGACGCAATAGTGCCCTGAATCCTCCAGTCCCAGCACCCTTGGACAAAATCTATTTTCCCAAATTCCCAGAGGAGGGATGGTGGGAAATTCAGTACCTTGAATCTGGAGTGAGAACATTCTTTGGTATATTCCCTGGCTCTCATTTCTAATCTGTTGCGTGGGGGTGACTGACCATCACTCTGGGGCCTCCACCTGACTCTCCAACACCCTCTTTCCCCAAATTACCCCACTTGGATTGAAGGGAATTCGTGCTCCCTCTCTCCTCTTCACTTTCTCCACAAACTGATTCCTTCTATCTCTGCTGCTGCTTCCTGCTTCCCTCCTGCCGGCCTTTCCTTCCTTGGAGGCTTTGCTGGCATTTTCCTCTCTTCACATTTTCCTCCCTCCAGTTCTGATGGTGAATCCTTTCCCTGGCACCGGCCCTCTACTTGCTCGCCAGCCCTGCTGGGTTACTCTCCTCATTTCTGTCGCTTCTGTCCAATTATTTCTTTGGCCAGGCTCATTGGGAGTCCTCCTTTGGCCACCCTGCCTCCTTCCTTCCTGCTGCTAGCAATGCTGCTATCCACGATTCATATGTATTTGGGGATGGGAGTGAAAGCTGGTTTAAATAAACTGTGAGATGTTTGGCAATCCATTCTGTGTTCTGCTCTGAGGGCCCCAGCAGAGTTAAGAGAATCTTAGGGAAGAGGAACACCATTTCATAGACCATTAAGGGCAGGAGGAGCTAGTTTTAATGAATGTGGGATCAAAAGCTTTTTAGAGTCAGCCAGTCCTTAAAAACAAGGGCCCAGTGATGGGAAGGAATGGAAGCTCTTGCCATAGGGGGAAAGAAACAAAGCTGTGACTCAAAGGCATCACGTAGATGCTTCCTGACGCATCCACGTTCCTGACTTTAATGTCTTTGGTTTGGGAATTAACTTTGAGACTTTTCCAACGCAGATTAAAATAGAGCTTATAAATTCCATCAGAGGCACTTTCCGATAAGGTGGCCTTTTAAGGGCAGACTAGGCTTCCAGCAGAGGGTGTGAGTCAAGGAGCCTCTTGAGCGAGTGTGCAGAGTTCTCACAGGCTGCTGACCAGCCTGCTGACCAGCCTGTGGCCGAACAGTGGCTGCAGGAAGAAGAAGCTACTGGAGGCTTCTGTGCCTAAACTACAGCAACCAAGTTCCTGGAAGGAATGTTTATTTCACTCATTCATCCATGTATTCATCACACAAGCATTTCTCTGAATACTTATTATGTTCTAGGAATGCTGCTTGGTGCTGGAAACACGATAGAGGAAAAGAACAAGTAAATCCTTGCCCCCAAGGAGCTTACCATCTCGTGAGGGACACAGAGGGAAGCAGGCAACCAAGATACAGGGGATAGTGCGGTGGAAGGAGAAATACGGGGAGACATAGATCAGGGTTAGGGGACACGCATCCTGAAGGAACAGATGGGTCCACCTGAAGCATCAGTAGAGAATTAACCTGGGGAAAGTGGGGGTGGGGGCAGGGGAAGGTATGGAGAAGACAGTTCTGGGAAGAGGTAACAGCATGCACAAAAATAAAGAACTTGATTTCCTCAGGGAATTGACAGTAGTTCTGTGTAGGACTGGAAACCATATTGCTAAGCGGCATGGGGAAGGTAAGAGAGCCCCTAGAGACAAAGGTACGAAAGAGCCTTTCACCCCTCGTTAAAGAATGTGGACCTCCCCTTGAGGTCCATGGAGAGCCATTGAAAGATTGTGTGCAAAGAAATAACTTGAGCAGACTAGCATTTTAGAAAGCTGACTCTGGCTGCAGAGCAGAATGAACTGAAAGGGGGAAGACCAGAGGTTGGGAGGCAAGTGAGGAGGCCTCTGTGATCCAGGGAAGAACTGGGGAAGTGTTAGGAAAAATGGAAGGAAGTAGGCAAAACTGGGAGCTAGCTATGAGACAGAATTGTCTGAACGTGGTGTTGAATTAGAAATGGGCTTGAGGAATCAGGAATAATTCCCAGTTCTCAGGCTGGAGCTACTTGGCGAGACAGAGAACACTGGAGGAGAAGCAAGTTTTAGATCTGCTGACTATTAGTGCCAATGGGATGTCCAGCCAAAGATATCAGGTTGGTAGTTGGGTATATAAGTCTAGAGCTCCAGAGAAGGACGTGGCTCAAGGTAGATTTGGAATAGTCTTTAGCAGATGGACGGCAGTGGAGCCATGACAGTCCATGGGCAATCTCAAGGCAAGTGAGGACAGCGTGAAGAGGACAGGAACTGAAAAGAAGTCAAGGAAAGCCGATATCCATAGGATGGCCGAAGGAAGCAGCCAAAGAGGCAGAAGGAAAACCAGGAGCAACGGTCTTCAGCTGTTGGCCTCCAGCTTTTGTTTTCCCCTTCTCCTGCCAAGAGCGCGCAGACCTTCCTTTGGGGAATTCACTCCTCGGCCCTGTTCTCAATCCTGTGGTCTGGAATCTCGGGGAGAGATGCTGGCTGGCTCTGCCTCACCCTCCTGACCCACCTCCCACAGCCTCCCACTTACTCTCTGTACTCCAGCCGCACTAATTTTCCATGAGTTTCTCAAACACTCCACGCTCTCTGGCCTTAGGATCTTTATCTCTCTGGACTGCTTTCCTTCCTCATCCCCCTTCTCCACACTCTTTGTCTGCTAACCTTCCATTCAGGCTTCCAACCTCTGCTCAAGCCTTCTCTGACATTCCAGACAAGACCAGGGCTTTCTGTTATTCATCCATCCATCCATCCATCCATCCAATACTAAACACCTTCTGTCCATGTGTCAGCACTGTGCTTTGTGCTGAATGCTGGGACATTATGGAGAGCAAAACAACAGGCCCGTATGGAGCTGTCAGTTGAGAAGGGGAGACTGATAGTGAACAAGTAAATACTCAAAACAATTAAAAATTGTTGTTAGTGCTTAAAGGAAGTGAGCAGAGTACCATGATAGACAATAACAGAAGGTGGCTGGTCAGAGAATCTGAAAGAAGAGGCAGAACCAGCCATGTGAAGAGCTAGGGGGAAAGTGTTCCAGGCAGAGGGAACAGCAAATACAAAGTCCTGTGGAGGAAAAGAGATTGATGGGTTTTATCAGCTCTAGAAATTGATAAGATGGCTAGCACAGCTAAACTGAAGATGGAAGAAAGTGACATGAGACGTGGTTGAATATGAGACGCTTGTAGGCAGTGGTACGAAGTTTGGATTTTATTCTTGGTACAGTGAGAAGCCATTCAAACATCTTAAGTAGGGGCAGCATGATGTGACTTAAGTTTTAATTAGATTGCTCTGGGTGCTGAGTGAAGATGGAATTGAGGGCCAAGCAAAGAATTAGGAAGACTAATTAGGACCCTCTCATTATGGTTCTGGCAAAAGAGGATAGTGGCTAAAACTTGAATGGGACTGGGGAGCGGGAGAAAGTGGGTGGATTCAAAGGACACTTTGAAACCAGAACTTAACAGGAATTCCTGAGAGATTAGATGTGAGGTATCAGGGGAAAAGAGGAGGCGAGGATGATGCTTAATTTCTGGAGAATGAGTAGAAAGAGAACCAGGTTGACCTGGCTTGATCTCCGCCAGCCCCCTTTGGCGCCTGCCTTGGAACCCCCGTGGCAAACCTTCAGAAGCCCAGAGCTTGAAAATCAAGTACCTTTTGAAAACCAGTGGGTAGAAGAATATGGTTCCTTCCAGGCTTGAATTTTATTTTTTATTCAAAACTGAAAGCTCTCTGTGAATGGGGACAATATTTCTATTTCTTTTGATTTCTCCTATAGTTACCTTGGTAGAGCTCTGTACCCAGGGAGCATTCAGTAAGTGCTAGTTGACTGTTCACTTTGGCACAGACCTTCTGTAATTGAATTTTAGATTAAATTCCCTTTTTCAAATAGGATTCTAATGTAGAGTAAACTTTCAATTGAAATCAATTCACCTTGATAAAGTAGAACCATGACAAAGGTAATTTAAAATTGTAAAATCCAAAGTGATTTCTAGTATTTGAGTTGAGGCAGAGAAAAAAATGTGTTTATGCTAAACTAATTATCTACATTTAGGTAAGTGTTATTTTAGGGCAAATGCCAACAGGTGGTGGATCAATCCCACTCAGAATAGAACCAAAAATATCACTGAAAATAATTCATAACAGTAACTATAATCTATATTAGTAATATGTTCTTTCCTTCTTTCTTTTTTAGAGATTTTATTGGGGAGGGGGAACAGGACTTTATTGGGGAACAGTGTGTACTTCTGGACTTTTTCCAAGTCAAGTTGTTGTCCTTTCAATCTTAGTTGCGGAGGGCGCAGTTCAGCTCCAGGTCCAGTTGCTGTTGTTAGTTGCAGGGGGCGCAGCCCACCACCCCTTTCGGGAGTCAAACTGGCAACCTTGTGGTTGAGAGCCTGCGCTCCAATCAACTGAGCCATCTGGCACTGGCCCATGTGGAAATTGAACCAGCAGCCTTCAGCGTTAGGAGCACAGAGCTCCAACTGCCTGAGCCACTGGGCCGGCCCCAGTAATGTATTCTTTATTGAAAACAAATATTAATCCTCTAAAACTTACTCTGAAGCAATGACTTCAGGCAACTTTGAGACCTGTTATAAAGATGAATGAATGGAGATGGAGCAGTGTTGTCAGTCCATCTTTTGTCAAGACAAAAATCAAAGAAAAGCCAGACTCAAACTTACCACTTCCTCTCCTCTTTTTCCCACTGTTGCTTCTTCGCTGGCCACTGCACTCTTCAGATATCATGTTTCCTAGCCATTTTTCCAGGTTGAAAACTCAAAACTTCAATATCTATAAGCACATTGATTAAATCCTCAGATACCCACACCATTCCAAACCTTTTGTTTTCAATTAAAGAGGCAAGTAAAGTAGCAGAATGTTTTTTATATGCCAAGCACTTTTGAACAATTGTCATGTCGTTCGATGCTGCTTATTCCCTTTTGATGAATGCCCCATTTCACAAATGTGATGGGAGGGTTGGGGTGATCTGCTTCCTATTTGGGGTGAGTCGCTGGCTGTGGATAGCGTCAGTGAGAAGAAGTACTGACTATTACACCATAGACACCGTGGCAGCAAGACCTTTCTTTGTTGCCCACTATGGAAGTTGGGGCTCAGGATGTGGTCTAGGAATGGCCCACAGGGTGCTGTTGCCTGGGTTTGGGTTTGCAGCATGGGGCACAAAGGTGGAAGGAAAATTAGACATCCTTTCCAGTGGCAGCAGCTGTGGCCATGTGTCTGGTGGTGGCACTTTGTGTCAGTGCCCAGCAGTTGGACTTCCGGGCCAGAATGTCCTGCTAAAGAAGATTGTTCTTCCTCCACTAGCTTTTGGTTTTCGGCCAAATTTCCAAGTGTGATTCTTCAGCTCTTGTCAATTCTGGCAGCCAGAAATATTCCTTCAGTAAATTCTAGTTTTGGTTGTTACAGCCAGAGTTGGTGCAGTTTTTGCAACTTCTTTTTGAGTTGCAACCAGAAACCCTGACCAGTCGGTGAGGAAACAGACTCCTCAATTAGAGAGCTTGTTGAGGGACCCCAGCTAGCAAGTAGCAATGTTCTGGCTGAGAAGTCTGTGCTGTTTCCTTGATTTTACGCTTCCCAAAGAATTCTAAAGAAGGGCATAGAGAAAAGGAGTGAGCATGGTGCACAGATTGGAGTGGCGCCTGAAGACCAGCAGGTATATGAACACTTACCCTAAAAATCCACATTCAGTAACATATCCATAAATAAGTGGGGTTTACTCTTAATCAGGGACTGCGCTATGTTCCAATATTATTTCAGTTAATCCTCACAACAGTGTGATACAATGGGCATTTTCTCCACTGTTCAGTTAGAAAAACTGAGGCTTGGAGAGGTTTGTCCAAGTTTGTATTATAGCAAGTGTTAGTGCTGGGTTTGAATTTGAGTCTCCAGACAAGGAGGCTGGATCGCATACATTAAGCCGCAGCTGCCTCACTGAAATTTAATCAATAAATATTTTTCCACTGCCAATTTTCTAGTTACCCCATCGCAGCCCCAGCATAACCGCATCAACGTATATTCTTGTTGGTGTGCTTCCTTGTGTGTGGTCTTACACCTGTGTCTCAGGGCGTGTCATCTGTCTCTGTTTCTTTAGACTGGAGACCTGCAGAGTACAGGACCATGTTCCTACTAAGGATCGTCTTGCATATCCATCTCTGATGTCCTGTCTGCAGGCCTCCACCATGGGAGGTCACTGGGCGGGGCGTTAATTGAGCGGCCAACTAAATAACTGTATAGAGAGGAGAAAAGGACTTCATCTTCCAACAGTGCTTACAACCAATATGGGAGTTTGTACTCATCTTCTGTTCCATCCTGCCTGCCTCCACCTCCCCTACTGCTTCAGGGGAAAACATGGCTTTGCCGACTAGACTGTAAAATACAGCCGAAGATCTTCATTGGCAGAATAAATACCAGGCATCTCAGGGTCTCATTTGGGACAGAGCTCTTGCCCAGACCTGGCTCCTGACGGCCAATGAACACTTTGTCACTTGTGTTTTGGAATGAAGAAAACGAGTTCTGCATGTTCCCTACCATCCCAAGGAGCAGTGCCATTGTAAGCTTGATTGTTGCTGCGTAGATAAAAGCCTCATTAAGCCCCTCCTGAGGAGAGACAAATTTTATTCTGAGGACAGAGCGAGGGGGTCTTCTTGTTTGTCATGGTTACAACAGAACAGTAAATGGAGGAAATAATTAAATAACTGCACTCCCCCCCCCTCCCCCCCGCCAAATCTCCTGAAGAGGCTGGGTGCGTTTTTAATTAGTGCTGCATTTTCAATAAATCTGTATCTGTATGTGGTGCCGATTCTTCCCTGGATAAGCAAAGATAATAATGAGAATCCTGTTTTTCAGTCCCACTAAAGGGATGCCTAGTATATTTAATCATGTTGTAGAAATCCTGGCAGCTTTCTCTGAGCCCAGCCTCTGCTCTAATTACATTTCTAGATTTTAGTAAATTGAAAGGGAAAATGTAGGAACAAAATAATTAAAACCTAAGAGGAAGTGCATATTAAAAAGGAGAAGCTGTTTAAAATTCTTCCACACTGTTTCCAAGGACATCGACAGTCATTTAATCAGATCCATACCAAATCAAAGTCCTTTGTACAGAGGCTGATGGGATCACATCTCAGGTGGGCGGTATGGTTCTCAGTAGAACGGGAGCCTCTTCGCACCAGACTACAGATGGGGAGAGGACTCTTATGTCCTTCTAGATCTCTGGGGATTCAGGGCCGGCCTGGACAAGCTGTGAGCACAGACTCATTAGCCTCGAGGAGTCCCTTCCCAAGTCCCAGGCAGAATCTGACTAAACTGTAATGATTAGCCCAGCTGTGAGGAAGCTAAATTTATGTTGTCCATGCATCCAGTTTCCTCCTCCTGCACCCTTTCCCTACCTCCGTGCTCCAACCTCCACGGAGCACTCCCTTTCTTTCATCTCTGCTGACCTGTGAAATCTGAAGTCAAGACAATAGGAATGAAATAGCCTCCTGACATCACGAGTCAGTTACTAGTAACTGGTTTCTGGGTTACCTGTGGGACACTCCGAATTTTCACAAGGACTGAAAACCTTGCTGGCTTCAGCTAAAGGAATGAATGTTTGTTGATGATAATGTTGAGTGAAATCTGATTGGAAAGTTTCAAGCATTAGCCTACTAGGTGACAAAAGCTCTTTCTGTTTCAAGCAGGGCAGACACAGTAACCACAGCATTGTCGAATTTAGGATCTCCATTTCTTGATCATTTTTACTGAAATTCTGGTTGGGCAAGCTCTAGGAGTTTGGAAGATTTTGTCCATGATTTCTAGGATATTTTAAGCTGTCGGATTATAGGGTCTGCTTGTGTTTTTGAAACTGGAAGACAGCCTGGTGCTGTCAGGGGTTTATTTCCAAACCCCTGTGGCTTTGCCCAGGGGCTCCCAACCTTCCTTGCTGAACACTCACCAGCCACCTGGCGCCAGCATGCATGTGGCCAGAGACGGTGAGCACCGTCTCCTGGAGACAGTCCCACAGCAGCAGGGCTTCCGGAAGTTGTTCCCAAGGCAGAGCCCACACTTTGTCACCCCATGACCCACAGGTTCCTCTTTGGGGTAGAATGCCTCCTCAGGCATTTGTGTGCATGTGTTAAGAGATTATGCCTGCTCCAGATTATTTGGCTTGATTCAATAAGAATAATTGTTAAAGTTTATGTTAAAGAAAAGAATAGTATCAATAATAAATATTATATCACTGACGTTATTATAACGGGAGATAACTTTTTTTTCTCACAGGGCCAAGATGCTCTGAGACTTATTATTATTTTTTTAACTAAACTCAGGAATTACTAATGGCTCTTGGGAACTAGGATGGGAGGCCAACTGGGGACTCAGGTGTCCAAGGTCACAAATGATCACTGAATCAGCTTCCTTTTAGTTGTCACTTATGCTCACCTCCCTCCCCCAACATAGTACTTGTTATTTTTGTTTCCAAATGTTAAATTTTAAAAGTTACTTAAAAGAATCTCTAGCATTATCATAATGTCCAAAAAACCTTTTACTAACAGAGTTGGTTAGAAAAAACAAGGTAATACACGCAAAAGTCGTTGGCCATCCGTAAACTCCTTGCATACATAAGTTGCTGTGGTTACATGCGAGTATTGTTACTCTGCCCACCCCGACCCTTCCCTCGGTGAGCCTCTATTTGGTCCTCGCACCTCCGAGCAGCCTGTGGCGCTCTGCACGCGATCCCCTCCGCGTTCCCGCCTCTTTCTTCTAAGGCCCCTCCTTCCCCTCAAATCCCCGGGCCCCGTGAGACCCCTTGGGACGCATGCGCGGTAGGAAAAGTAGGCGGAGTCTGAGGACGAAGGAGGAGGGGCAGGAGAACTCAGGGAGGGGAGGGGAGGGGAGTAGAGTAGGCGGAGGCCGCGCGGGGTGGGGCCCGGCGGGTCCGCGCTCTCTGCGTCGACGTGCTGACGCCATGACGCCCCGGCCGGTGTGTGTCGGTGTGTATGTGTGTGTGTGAGTGTGCGCGCTCCGAGTGTGTGTGTATTTGTGTATCGGCGGTCCCGCAGGTCCCGGATGTTGCGGACAGTATGAGGCGAGCGCAGGGGGACGGGAACCAGCAGCTGTCGCCGCCGCTCTCAGGTGAGTGGGGGGAGGAGAGTCGAGGGAGAGGGTTGTCCTGTCGGGGGGGGGGGGGCGCCTCCCTTAAGAGGTGACTGACCCCCCCCACGACTCTTGTGCCCCCCCCACCAGCCACACATATACTCTTTTCTGCCCCATTTCCCACATCCTGGGTTACGTGGCTTGTTAATGCCAGAGCCTCATCAACCGTTCCTTCTTCCAATCCCAAGCATTCAGGAGACACAAACGCGCCCCCTGCCTTCAGCCCCCCCATCATTTTCCCAGCCCCATCCCCCTTGCCAAATAGTGAGCTGTCGCCTGCGGCGAGATGGGTGACTGCGCATGCGCGAGTGTGAACGAGCTAGGGGTGCTTGTTCGCTGCCTTCGGGGCGCATGCGCATCGCCGTGTTGCAGGGACCTGCGGGATAAAGAGCCCCTTGACCACGCGTCTGCCTTCTCCCCAGGCAGTGGGCTAGAATTGCTGCCAGACAGTGAGCCTGTTGCTCCTATCCAACAGGGAGAATTTAAGTTATTTGAGGGCTTTATTGACAACGCACTGTTCGCATCTGGTGTTACCTTAGAGACTCCCAGGCTACAAACTCCTCCCAGAGCTAATGTGCCCCACGCTGACCCTGCGTTTGAAACTGCCACAGCAGCTTCTAGTTCTAGCATTACTTTACTCTCATCGTCATGCTGTACCTTTAATGCAAACATCCCCTAAATTTAGGAGTAGGCACTCCAACCTACTCAGTTACTCTGGCAGGGGATTTTGGTCGAATCTCTGAGGAGGACTAAGTCATAAAAAAGAAAGTAAGGGCGGGTTTTCTTTTTAGCAAAATTCTTAATTATCTTCACCCAACTAGATAAGGTAGAGATAAAGAGCACACAATATAAGGCTTAGAGTAGTAGCTGTAAATCAAGATCAAGGTTCTCTCATTTCCAGCCCTCTTAGTGTGACCTGTTTGCCTCTTGCATTGTAAAAGATCTTCCTTAGCGCTTTTGTTTTAGCTGTACATTATTGATGCTCTGAACATCCCATGCAAACAAAAGCAATCTGAAACTACTGGTGGACGATAACTTACCCAGTGGAGGTTTTAACTTTTAAGTAAGTTTCTTTCACATTTGCAAGTAGTGAACAGCAATTTAAAACAAGGAACTTTGAAGTACAGTAATATTTCAGTGATCTAGGCCCTGGGTTTTTCAGTTGGCAGATTATTCATGGCCCTTTAATTTGCTTCCGTGTTGCCACGCTTTTGCATACTGTGCTGCTTCTTACCTCTGCCATCAGAACAGGGTAAGGAAATGATAAACTCTTAGAAACAGAAGGTATGCTGAGTAGTGTTGAAATGAATAGCTAAATTTGGGGAGCGGGGGACATTTTGTGTGTTTTTCTCTTGTCTTGGCTAATCCTGTCTCCTGTCTGGATAATTGGGAATGGGATACATTAGGCCTTATTTTCTATTCTCTTTCCTTTGTGTCCTTTCTTTGGTATTCTCTTAAGGCTTTTTGGGTTGCCGTTTTTAACTCAAGGACCTTATGTTCTTGGGCCTTAAAGTATATATGTATTTTTTTCACTTCCCCATTTAACTAGTCTTTGCATGGTTCAGCTGTCTTTTGTGGTTTTCTGTTGCCATGGTTACAGTGGAGCTAAGAGATGACACAGGAAGCTAGGAATTTGGGGGGCATATCTCATCCTGTGTCCTGGGAAAGAGCTGAAGACTCATCTGTTTTTTTTCCTTGTGTGAACACTGGGAAGTATAAGTTCCTGAAACAGGCCCACACTTAGAGGGTGAGGGTGGTTGGTGTCTATTTGGTACTTGGGGACTTCTCTTTTTAGAGTTCTTTATAGTAGTTAGTTTGGTACTTGAAGATGTTTAGTGTTGCCTATGTCCAGAATTTCATCAAGTTCTGGTAAAATCTTGGAATTAAAGCTGTTGAGGTAATAAATGTCCATTTGCTTTCTCAGTAGGCTTCCATCATCTAGGATGCTTTGTTTTTATCTGGAAACATTTTGTCTGGTTGAAGCTACTGAAACCTCATTTAAAATTTTTATGGTACCAACGCATGAAATGCTTTTAGGATTAAGATGAATTTCATTAAATAATTCTTACTGGTGCATAGCAGTGTTTTTTTAAAAATAACTTTTTTAAATGGTTAAGACGCACATACATATGAAACACAATTCAAAAAGTACATAGATACAAGAGAATGAAAAATCTTTATTGTACTGCCCTCCCTATCCATCTAGTTACCCTCCCCAAGGGAAATTTTTGTTTCCTGTATCTTGTTTACCCTTCCAGAGACAGTCAGTGCTTTTACAAGCATATACAACTATATATTCTTTGATGGTTGTGTTTTTATTTGTTGTTTTACACAAATGATGTAAACTTATACCCATTATTCTGCAGTTTTCTTTTTTCATTTAATATATCTTGGCCATCATTTCATACAGTACATAGAGTACCTCTTTCTGAAAGATGGCAGGTATTCCATTGCATAGATGTACCATCATTCATCCAACTTTTATTATTGGATATTTAAGTTGTTTCCAGAGCTGCAGTTAATTCCTTGTATATATTTTTTATGTACGTGGGTGTCTGTTGGGTAAATTCATAGAAGTTTTTAGAGGATATATGCATTTTTAATATTGTTAGATATTGTTAAATTGCTTTCCACAGAGGTTGTATGAATTTATATTCCTGCCAGCAGAGTATGAGACTACCTCTTTCCTCACCAACACTGTGTTGTCAAAAACTTTTGTGCAGTCTTTTATGTAAGATTTTAAACTTCATTATATAGCTTGTTAAGCTTCATTACACCCAGGAGTTGTGGATAAATACCGTCGCTGTTTTGCAGATGTGAGTGGTGGTGGAAGATATTATTCGCCTGAAGAATAATGTCATGAGAATAAAGTCAGATGCCTGGATAACACAGCAAATGCATGACAATGCTAGGCAGACATGTAAAACCTATATTCTAATTTCTTTCTTTAACTATTAGAACTAGTTTTTCTGTATGAAATTCTTTAAGCCCATAAGTGATGTTTTATGATCTCGTTTAATAGCTATGACTCAAAATTGTTTATACAAGTGAACTGCCCTTCTGTTGAGTAATTAAAAAGCTAACTCAGTTAAGGTACTTTACTGAGTACCTACACAGAATATTTTTATTAGTACTTTTTAAACATCTACCAATTGTAGAATACTTCACCATGAGCTGTAAGGAAATAGAAAAGTATTAAAAGATGTCTGTGCCTGAAGGAGCTTACAGTCTTGTTGGAAAAGCAAATCTACTCAATATATGAAATAATCAGAGAACAGTTAGACAACAGAATGGTAAGAGTAATACACTGTCTCTATGCAGAGAGGGCTTTGTAAACTACTACCGAGTTGCCAGACAGTCAGCTCTAATGCGTCTTTTGGAGCAAAAATTAATATAAGACCTGGTTTCATTTTACTATAATATCAGTAATTATTTTACTATATTATTTTACTGTAATATATATTATAAGACTAGGTCTTATATTATGTTTTCAGAGAAACATGGTAGTGATTAAGGTTTGGAGAGTTCATTTGGGATGCCTTCCTGGAGGAAGTGCATTTTGCGTCCCCTCCCCCTCCTTTTTTTTTTTTTTTAATGGTTGTTTAAGTGAAAAATTTTAAACGCACAGAAAAATTGAAAGACTAGTACAGTTAATCACTTTTATTCTAGTTATCCCATAGATTCAACAGTTGTTCACATTTTGCTATATTTGCTTTATCAATGTGCATGTGTGTTTATATATATATATGTAAATTTTTATTAATATATTACAGACCTCATGACACCTTAATACCTTAAATACATTAGATACATCTTCTTAAAATAAAGATATTGTTTTACTTAATTGTTCTTAAAATATATTGTCAAGGTAAAGCAATTACCAGTAATTTCCTAATACCATCTAATGTCCAGTTCATGTTCAGATTTTCCCAGTTGTCTCGAAGGAGACACCTTTTAGCTATTGGTAATTTTTTCTCCAAAGGTGTCTCTCTAGTCTCTTTTTAAATCTAGAACAATTTATTTAGAAGCCACATGATATTGACTTTTTGAAGAGACTGTGCCATTTGTCTTACAGAATATGTCACATCTGGAATTTTCTGATTGTTTCCTCACAGTTTCATGTAGTTTGTTCCTTTATCCCTGTATTTCCTATAAACTGGCAGTGAAGTTTAAAGGCTTGATTAGATTCAGGTTAAATATTTTTTGATAAGAATACTTCATAGGTGTTGTTCTGTATCTCATACTGTGTCACAATAAGGGAAACATCCTGTCCCACTATTAATGATGCTGAGTGTGATCATTTTTTTAAGATGATAAATACCAGATCTCTCCATTGTGAAGACTTGTTTTTCTCTTTGTAATGACCTTGTTTCCCCGAAAATAAGACCAGGTCTTATATTAATTTTTGCTCCAAAAGATGCATTAGGGCTTAAGTTCGGGGGATGTCATCCTGAAAAATCATGCTAGGGCTTATTTTCCAGTTAGGTCTTATTTTTGGGGAAACACGGTAGCAAGTAATCTGCAAAGTGGCGATACTTTGGCACCACACTGTTTCGCTTCTCCAGCAATCTTTCATCTAATGAGCCTTGCCTGAATCAGTTATTTCTTTGCTTCTTGCAAAATGGTAATTTTCTAATCCTGCCATTTCCCCAATATTCTGTAAAATATTCCCTCGTCAGTTAGGAATAAATTATAATTTCTAACAGAAAGTTCAGGTATATTCTTAATTTTTCCCTTTAACAATTTTCTGAGTAAAGGAGATGGATGGTATAAGAATCAACTCAGGTGGCTGGTTAGCTCAGGTGGTTAGAACTCGATGCTCATAACACCAGGGTTCATTCCCCGCATGTGAGCTGCGCCCTCCACAACTATAGATTGAAACAACTTCTTGACTTGGAACTGACACGTCCTGGAAAAACACACTTAAGATAAATGAAAGTTAAAAAAAAGAATCAACTCTAATGGTGGCAAATGAATTGTTTCTTTTTTCACTCTCTTTGTATTAGTATTATTATAAAGTCATGGATTTTCATTTATTCTGTGTTTTACCAACAATTACAGAGTTTTTTTTAATGCTCAAAATGTCTCATATTTGGCCTGTGGGAGCCCTTTAAGTTTGGTGTATGAGCACTTCCTTGCTCTCTAGTTCAAGGAGTTCCTGACTCAGTATTTTCCTGTCTTGGATGTGGAAGCCTCACCTGTGTGTGTGTATGAGTGTGTGTGTGTATTAGTGTCACATTTTTTTCTTTTTTAATACATTATGTTGTTCATCTCCTTATGGAGCTTCTGGAACCAAATTCTAAAAACTAAAGGTGCCTTTATTTTAACACAATGCATCTAGTGTTTGACTCACTTCTGTGCCACTTGGCATTGCTGGATTCTGGGTCTTACACCTCACAGATTCCTTGTCCTGAATACTCTTTGTGAAAGACAGGTAGTATCTCTGAAGAGAGCATTGCTTCCCTGCCCCCTGCCCCCCTTAATATAAGGTTCGCTGTAAAAGAGATCGGGGAATTTTCTTCTCTCATGAGCAACTGTGCTGTTTTTATGAGATGAAAGGTACACAAAATGAAATTTAGAGACTGAAATTGTTCATAAGCTTTCTGGGAGATGTGGGGTTTTGATTGTTATATAAAAACATATTTGTGTGTATATGCACAAGTATGTCTTTGTCTTTCCTCGATTTTCCTTGTTTACATGCATTTCTCCACACAGTTGGAGTGTTATGTAATATGCTGTAATAGCATATTTTTTTCATTATCACTAGATTTTCATAATAAAAAAGGAGTGAGACAAATTGTTCTTAATTAGGGAAACATTTTAGATAGGCCATTAACTCTAATATCTAGCTGTCTTAACTCAGGGTCTGGAACAGTGCTGAATCCTGTGGATTTCTATCTTGTACTGTAGACTCAGGAGAAATGTCGGTGCGTCCGTGTTTTCTGAAACTCCACCACACTAATGAAGGTTAATGCAAATGAAAGATACAGGGGACCTGCACTGTAAGCTGGTTTTAGTGGCTGGACTAATTCCTGTCTTAGCAGAAAATGTTTTTTCTTAGACTCTCATGATGTAGTGGTATTTTGAGTAATCTCCCTGATTTCAAGTTACTCGAAACCTGAGAATAACAGTATTCTGATATTTATCTGAAATCTTTTTTTTTTTTTACCATATTGTCACACTTAATTCCAGAGTTTATAAGGCTAGTGTCAACCTGGTTTCATAAAACAGTACTGGCCCTATATGAAATTCTGGTTGTGTATTCAGGGAAGCACACCTGTTTCTCATGTTTGTTTTCAGGCATGGTGAATCACTTTGAAAGACTATGCTGACACATTTGCTACTAAGATCCAGTAGCTTTACTTTTGTTTTTGGCAAGCTCCCAGTATACGAAAAAAGATTCTAAAGTATAGACTCTTTAGGAAACGCTTGGGCCTTCATTCTTACAATTACGGTCACGTTTTAATAGAATTGGTAGGTGTTGCCTAGCTGCTCTGTGTGGCAAAGCTGGTCAAGCCACTTTGGGAGATGCAGACCTCAGAGTGGGAATTAAACATTCAGACAGTAACTCTTATTTGATGATGAAGACCTTTATTCCTGACTGTTTCTTTCTAAGAAGCTGTTGGCATAAATCTTCCTGCTGTGACACCAGCTTCATCAAACAAAGAAGGGCTTGCAGTAGTTCTCTGAAAGCCTCTAATTCCTCCTATCTATATGCCTGTATTTATTTATTTGTAGGAAAAAATGTGTATGTAACAATTCATCTTCTTAATTTGAGATTTACATAATTCTTGGTATTTAGAAATAAATTCTACTTTCTGTTTCTATGATTTTGACTACTTAGGTATTTCATGTGAGTGGAGCCACACAGTATTTGTCCTTTTGTGTCAGGCTTGTTTCACATAGCATAATATCCTTGACATTCATCCATGGTATAGCATGTGTCATAATTGTCTTCCTTTTTAAAGCAAAAGAACATTTCATTGTATGTCTAGACCACATTTTGTTTATTCATCTATTAGTGGACACTTGGGTTGCTTCCACGTTTTGGCTGTTGTGTGCTCTGAACATGGGGATAAACATATATATATATATCTCTTTGAGACCCTGCTTTCAGTTCTTTTGGCTATATATCCAGAAGTGGAGTTGCTGAATCATATGGTAATTCTGTTTTTAATTTTTTTGAGGAACTGCCATCCTATTTCCCATAATGGCTGCACCATTTTACATTTCTACCAACAGTGCACAGGATTCCAGTTTCTCTATGTCTTCCCCAATACTTACTATTTTCTGTTTTTTTTTTAATAATAGCCATCCTAATGGGTGTGTTTTATTTTGTTTTTCAAGTTTATTTTATCTTTTATTGAAACAAAGTTTTAAACTTTAGCAGAGTCAGATTTACTATGTTTTTCCTTTGTGGTGTAATTTTTTTTTTTTTTTTTTTTGTCTTAATGAGGGATTTCTCCTCTGTACTGAGGTAATATTATGTCCTATATTTTCTTCTAAAAGCTTTAAAGTTTTGCTTTTCATATATAGGTCTCTTACTCACCTAGAATTTATTTTGATATTTGGCGTGAAGTAGGGATCTAATTTATTTTTTTTCCATAAGGTTAACCTGAAGTCGGGATTTAATATTCTTTCCATAAGGATTAGCCGGTACTTCAGCATCATTTACTTAGTAGCCATGTCTACCTGCTGCGACTTTATAATGCCACTTTTATGTTTTCAAATATATGAAGGTTTGTATCTGTCTTCTCTATCCTGTACCATTAATCTGTTTTTATATCTTGTGCTACTGTGCTGTCTTAATTATCATAGCTTTGTAATAATTGTTCATATCTGGTAGGACAAGTCTCACTAATAACCTTGTTCTTTTTCTGTTTATCAACCTCCCTGAAAAACCCTGTCAGATTGGTATATGTTAATGAAACCATTTGTTGTCTAAAGTGTCCTGATACAATATATAGAATGGCCTTCTCCAAAAAAGAAAAAAATCGAGCCTTGTCTAGTAGCTGATCATTAAGTTTGTCTCTTGTTCTTAATGAGCCTACAATTTCCATTCAGTTTTTAGGTTTTTTTTTATTGATTTTCATTTTTATTTAGGGATACGATCTTTCAAATGGAGGATAACATTATTATTTTTTATCTCAGATAAGGACACAAAATAAAATACTTTTGGTAACGACATTGAGGTTCTTTGGTGTTAAGGCTTTCTTTCTTGATCATAAGGAAAAGAAACCTATTTAAAATAGCTCATATAAAAGATTTATCAAAAGGAAAAAGCTGTCATAGAATCCAAAGAAAGGCTGAACAACCAAGCCTCAGAAAGGGCTAGAACCAAAACAATTCCAAGGACTTTAGCAATAAGAGTTAATGGACTCTGGGGTTCCTACATAAATAGACCTCAGTATCCGTGAGGCTTAATTCAGATTCCTGAGTGATATCTGATTTGGTCAGTTTAGGCTTGATTTCCCTTCGGCCAAATATCTGTCCCAGGTTCAACTGTGGTTGAAGATGGGGGAAGGGAGATTTGGTATAAACAGCAGTGTTGGGGTGGGTGGCACGAGAGCAGTTGTTCTCAAACTGTTTGGTCTCAGGACTCTTTATACTCTTAAAAGTTATTGAGGACCCCAAGGAGCTTTTGTTTATGTGATTTATATCTTGATATTGATCAAATTGGAAATTAAAACAAAACATTTTTTAGAAATACATTTTTTAAGTATTAAAAAAAAATCTATCATGTTAACACAAATAATATATTTTTATGAAAAAGAACTTCTAAAAACAGTGAAAAGAGTGGCTTTTTTTTAAGTAGGTTTTTTTTAGAAGATTTTTCTTATGACTTTGATTTTTTTTTTTTTTAATTCTATTGGGGAATATTGGGGAATGGTGTGTTTCTCCAGGGCCCATCAGCTCCAAGTCTTTGTCCTGCAATCTAGTTGTGGAGGGCGCAGCTCAGCTCCAAGTCCAGTCGCCGTTTTCAATCTTTATTTGCAAGGGGTGCTGCTCACTGGCCATGTGGGAATTGAACCGGCAACCCTGTTGTTCAGAGCTCGCGCTCTAACCAACTGAGTCATCCGGCCGCCCCCAAGAGTGGCATTTTTTTAAAGTTTTGCAAATATCTTAAATACTTGGCTTAATAGAAGACAGCTAGATTCTCATATCTGCTTCTATATTCAATCTGATATGATAGATTGTTTTAATGGAAGTATATGAAGAAAATACGGCCTCAAAAGATATGTAGTTGGAAAAGGGAGGAGTATTTTCAGACAATTGTGTACAGTCTTTTTGGTACTATACCCAAACTTGATAATTGGTAGTTTCTTATAAGTTAAGTTGTAGTGTGGAATCTGAAATCATGTTGATGTAACTGTTAAATTAATCCATTGGTCTGTCTGGCGCTTTGAATGGGTCTTTTACCCATACATGATTTTACAATATCGTGCATGGGTCGTTTGGGAAATACTGCTTCATTGAGTTAAGCAGATCTTCCAAATGACACATTTCATAATGCAATATCAAGAAAACACGTTGGTTAATATCACCACTCGTCTCATGAGAAAAGTCTGTAAGTAGTGGGAATCTGTCAAGCAGTCATAAGATTTCTAAAATTCTAATTTTTGATTAAAAGCTCGGATTTTATCACTGGCAACAAATACTGCCAGTTGTTTTCCTTGAAGTGACAGACTCACTTCATTTTCAAGAAAATGTCAGCTAAATATTCATGTATGAAGAACCGCATTTTGTTCTTTGTTCCAAGTAAAAGTAGTGTTCTGTGAAAAAAACGGTTCAACTCACAACTCAGATAGTCATAAGTGCTTTTCCTGGAGACAACCTTTGTACTTGAGTGAAGCCTACAGAAGTGCTTTTTGCATACTTCCCATTTCATCACACAGAATATTTAAAAGACCCATCCATACTCAAGGGTTTAGATTTATAAAATCAATAATTTTTATTGCTTCATCAAGAACATTCTTAAGTGAAATTGACTTTTTAAAATCACCAGTACATGGTGGTGAAAGACATATGACTCTAGTACAGTTTGATGCCATTACCTGGATTTATGCTAAGGCATCAGCACTTTTACCCATTATTGATTTTGTACCATCAGTGCAAATGTTAACACAGTGAAAAAGGCAAACAATTTCTTAGTATTATAGAAATAGTTTCGACTTCGTGGACTCCTTGAAAGGGACCTCCAGGAATCCATGAACTACGTGGGAACCACAACCTTATGAGAGGGAGTGGGTAAGGAAACAGAGGTCTGTTACGTGAGGTACAACAAGTGTTTCATGGTAGAATTTTACTGGGTTGCTAGGCTGTTATGTAACGTCACTTACCATGATGTAGAAATGAATGGGATATTTCAGAAGATCATAAAAGTTTCCGATTTCTTGTTGAACAGATATGTTTTTCGCGTAATCATTTTCAGACAGCAGAGTTTAAGGTATTCAGATTTTCAGCCAGATAATCTTTCAAGTATGTGATAATCTTGGGGTAACCCATTTTAGTGAGCTTATAGAATTTATGTCATCATAGTAGCACATTGCAGCTTAACATTATTTTTCAAGCAGTTGAACACATTTAAGAATCAGAGCTCCAAAAATTGCATTTGGGAAGATCTTGCCTTTTCATAAAAGGCATAGAAGGGAAGGCCATTCCAGCTTTTTTATCTTTTAGTCGTTAAAGCGTCTTTCTAAAGAGAACCCCCCTCCCAACTTAAATGTTTTATGACAAAGAAAGGAGTAATGGAGTTAACTGACTTCATTTCAACCAATATCTATTGAGTGAATATAAACAAAAGGTTTTGTAAAAGTTGGGGGAGGGCTATGTTCTAAAATGAGTGGGGAATTAAACCAGTATTGCATATTTTGGTATTTAAAAGAGGAAGAGATCATTCAGTTGGGGAAGTTGGGGTGGGAGTCAGAACTGTCTTTGTGAAGGTTACTTTTGAGCTGGGTTTTGAAGGGTAGGTATTTTGAAGGCTGGGACTTTGATTGGCAGAGATGGGAAGGGAATTCATGCAGAAGGAATGTCATGAGCAAAAATGTGGAGGTGGGGAAATGCAGTGTTTGTTAGTATTGGGTGTGGACCAGAAATAATGAACAGTGTAGTGTCTCTGAAGCAAAAGATACATGGGACAATGGGAGATGAGACAGGAAAGTAAATTGGTCCAGAACATGGACGATTTTCTACCAAGGGCAGGTCGTTAGGGTTTAATATGGTAAGTGATGGAGAGACTTTGAAAGTTTCTAACTGAAAAAATAACATGATCACAGTGTGCTTTCAGAAAATGTATTTGGTCTCATTCATTTATTAATTCATTCACTGACTGTTTTTTAAATAGTTACTCTGTGCCACTTCAGCCTGAGGAATGGTGTATATAGTGGTGAACCAAGTAGAATATCCCTATTCTCATAGAATTTACAGTCTAGGAAAGGAGCTTCAACAAATAAACACAAATGTAATTATGAATTGCTGTAAATGTTACGAAGGAAAGGAATAAATTACTATTAGGGGAATAATAGAGAAATTAAATTTAGTAGGGGGAATCTGGGAAGGCCTGGCTTGCTGTGGAGTTAAATATTAATTTTCTACCTTATGTTAGTTGCTGTTCTAGGTGCTAGGGATGTAGTTAGGGACCAAAACAAACAAAAATCCCTGCTCTCGTGAAGTGTATAAACAAGACAAATATTGTATGTTAAAAGGTGTTAAGTCCCCAGGAGAAAAATAAAGCTGGAGAAAGAGGTAGGGAGTATTGGGGTGGGTGTGGATGTTGAAATTTCGAGTAGAATGACCAGGGAACATCTCACTAAATATTACAAAGGTAATATTTGAGTAAATCTCTGTAGAAGGTGAAGGAGTGAACCAGAACTCCAGACAGAGGGCATAGCAAGGGCAAAAGTGATGAGGAATGGACGTGCCTGGCAAATTCAAGGAAGCAGCAAGGAGGCCAGCATAGCTGGAGTTAAGTGAGCAAGGGAGAAAGTCGTATTAATGGAAATGAGGTCGGAGAGGTTAATGGGAGTCCAGTACCTGTAGAGCAATGCTTCTCACCCTTAGCTGCATGTTACAATCACCTGGGAGCTTTTAAAAATCCCGAAGCCTGGGCTGCACCTCATACCACTCAAATAAGAATCTTTGCAGGTGGAACTCGGTGGCAGAGGCAATGGAGAGAAGTAGATGGATTTGAGAAGTATGTTAAAGAATCCATTTAATTATAGATTGAATGTGGGAGTTAAGAGAAAGTGTCAAGGATGACTCCAAGGTTTTTGGCTCAAGCAATTGGATGGGTAGAGGTGCCATTTACTAACATGGGAGATAGAGAGAGGAATGGCAGGAGTAGGTGTGGGATTTGGAGGGAAGATCAGAAATCAGGCATTCAGTTTTAGACATGTTAAATTTGAGATGTGAATGAAGCTAAGTATAAATATGTTAAGAAGGCAGATATGAGTGGAGCTTGAAGTCAGAACTTGAGGTAATAAATTTGTGTATTATCTGTGTGTATTGGTGGTCTTAGAAGTATCTAATGACATCACATAGGGTAAATTTGATGGGGAAAGAACTGGTTAGCCTATTTCACTAATCAAGAATTGGTGCTAGTGTGAAGCAGGATAGTGGCAATGGGACTAGAAAAGAAAGAGTGGGTTTGAGATTTGAGAACCTGTGAAGCCTGTATTGGCAGTGGACAGTAGGCAAGGAATGAAAGATAGCTTTGAGACACCAAGCCTGGATGAATGATCTTCTCTTAGCAGGTATAAAATAGGAGGAACTGGTTTGGGGAAAAAGATAGTGTTTGGCTTTGCATGTATTGACATTTAGGAGAGGCTGCGTAGCAGGCAGGCAGTTGCATCTACTATTTCACTGGGTTTTTGAAGAGGAGATGAGGTTTGAAACATAGATCTAGGTTTCATTTATATAACATTGATTCACCATAGGAGTGACAAAATTTATGAAAATAACAACATCCAAAGTCTTTCCATGACCTGGTAGGCCCTCTGAGATACATATGGTCTCTACTTGTTTCTTGTACAGTGTTTTCCATTGTTCACCATGTTCAAGCTGTACCAGCTTTCCTTCTCTTCCAGTATACCCAGCCAGGTCCTCCTTCAGGGCTTTTGCACTTTGTTTTCTCATCTTGACTCTTCCCTTCCTCTTGGAAGACGGGATAGGAATTCAGAGAGAAAAGTTCAGAAGTTGGTATTTGGAAAGTAGAGAAAATTCCAAGAGATCCTTGCTAAGGCATGAGAGTGTGGAAGAGCATCTGAAGTGGAATGGCTGTGGGAGCCATTGAAATTGAAATCCTGTCAACACAAAGACATGGAGTCCCATGGTGGTCTTAGTATACACCCCAGTACTCAAATCTGTTGACCAGAGATGCTAAATCGACTAGTGGTGTTAGGTTGGTGCAAAAGAAATTGCAGTTTAAAAGGTTAAAAATAATTGCAGAAATGCACACTTTTGCACCAACTTAATAGTTCGTCCATTTGGTAGTCCGGTGGTCTGATGATGGGATGGTACTGATGGTGATGGTCGATCTTTGGAATATAACTTGTCTTGATGATGATTTGACTCATTGCCACCTTGCCACCACTTTGGAAACCTACTCTGCATAGGTGAGAAACTTACTTCAGCGAAAGTTATCAGTCAGTTGTTTCAGAAACTTCTTACTTGAGGAAACAACATGAAAACAGGGAAGTTAATTGCATATGGACTTTGACACATTCTGTTTCCCCGAAAGTAAGACCTAGCCGTACCATCAGCTCTAATGCGTCTTTTGGAGCAAAAATATAAGACCCAGCCTTATATTGTATTGTATTGTATTATATTACATTACATTATATTATAAAGACCAGGTCTTATAGCAAAATAAGACCGGGTCTTATATTAATTTTTGCTCCAAAAGACACATTAGAGCTGATGGTCCGGCTAGGTCTTACTTTCAGGGAAACACAGTTGTTAGGGACTGCCTCTCTTCATGAGCTAGTGTGTTACTCCTTAAGTGGTGGTGATGGTAGTGAATGAGTAATCCACTATACACACAAATCCTTAAAAACAGTTGTGTGTGATTTCAAAATCTACACTGTATTTTTTTCAGTCAAAAGATTTGATTTTTCTGTAATAAAAAAATGGAAAAATAGAAAAAAAAAGAAAAAGTTAAAATTTCATGTTACTTAAAAATAATCTTTTAAAGTAACTACATAGAATTCTATGGTATAGGTGCATCATATTTTATTTGACCAATTCCCTATTAATGAACTTCCTTTTTCTCCAGTTTTTGCTTATAAATTATGCTGTGATGAACATCCTCGTACATAAATTTTTATGTACTTATCACACTGATTCCATAGGATGGATTCCTGAAGTGGAATTGTTGTAAAGGATATGCAGTGTTCTAAATTTTTCCTAATTACTCCTTAAATATTTTTATAGTTGAAAAGAAATGTAAGCAGCATTAAAGGACATTTTAATAAATGGGAGAAAATAAATTTTATTCTCCTACCAGCTGTTTTGTTTTTTAAGTACCTAGTTCTAGGTGTCACTAGACCTACCAAGAGAATTTTGGGGTAGGGAAAGACATATACACAGAACAGTTACAATTCTGGGCATCCTGTGGTAATTATCAGGTAATGGATTCCAAGTAACATTTGTTAACTATCAAGAGAGTGACAATACCGGGCTTGCCAAAAAGATGTATACACATTTTTAAGCGATGTTATCTATGTATTACTTTTTGAAGTTGAATTGAATTATGGTAGCAATGTGTAATTGCAGAAGTCATGCGTGACTTGTATCCATCTTTTATTATCAGTATATATGGAGTATTACAATTTTAATACAGTTTTTTTCCTTTCTTAAAATGTGTATACATTTTTTTGGCACCCTCTGTATGATAGGAATGCAGAGTGAACTGGGTGGTTAGGAAAAACTTTGAGGCAAGGTGGAATTTGACCTGGATCCAGAGGGTAATATTCAGATAAGAAGTAGGAGAACATTCCTGGCTTTCTGAACAAATTTGGGGAAGGCACATGGTTGTATGTATAAGCTGACAAATAGTAGAGTCCAGCTGCTAGACTAATGGGAGAGAAACATTCATGTTGTGGCATAGTGGAGAGGTTTGCAGGGGAGTAAAGTTATAGCCCAGGACTGATTTTATTTTTAGTACACTTGAAGTTGTACAGTATGGATGGATCATGGATCTACGTATAAGATAAAGCAGATACCTAGATATGGCCTAATTTAAGCAAACTAAAAATATTAAAGTTTCTTTTTATAAGAAATGTAGGAGGTTATTTATATAAGTGAATTATTTAAATGATGAACTTCCTGTGGTTCTTACAAGTTCTCTTCACAAGAAAAGTATTTTTTTGTAACTGTGGTGATGGGTGTTAACTAAAGTTATTGTGGTAATCATTTTGCAATATATACGTACATTAAATCGTTATGTTGTACACCTAAAACTAATAGTGTTATATGTCAAATATATCTCAAAATTTTAATAAACTTCCAAATACTGAAATGTTTTTTCTATTATGTAGTTTGACAGACATTTTGCAACTTTTGTGGATATCAGTTTCTTCTATAAAATCAAAGGGGTTAGACAAGATAGTCACTGAAGTGTACTTTCTGGCACTGAGATTGTTACGTAACGTTTCAAGGATACCTTGATTGTTTGAAATAAATTGGCCTACAGTTAGGCTGATACCCACTTCTAGCTCTCCAGGCACAGTAATGCGCCTCCCGATCTGTGGAGTGAAAATCCTCAATTGGATGGTTCTCTCATGGCTTCCGAAGTCTAAATTGATTCACCATTAGAAACTCAGTTGTTCTCATCTTTTATTTTTAAGTGACATTTGGAGATTTTCTTTTGAAAGAATTTTATGGCTAAGATTGAGCCTCAAGAGGATACTGTGATGTTGAGAGGAATTATTATATAATAATAGTCAGTTTTAAATTATCCTTATGTAAATTATCTGTATGAATTCATCTCATGCTGGCTTCCTTTTATTTTTAACTCACTCCCGTGATGTCTTTAATGTATGGCCAGGCTGTGTAAATACATTTATTATTAGTTTAGCCCAGATACAATTTTGGATATAAATCTGTAGGGGAAATTACATAATACGTTACTAAGTAAAATGTTAAGGATTTCTTTTTTACTATCTGTTTTGAATTATTTATACCACTTTTCACCTCCTTTAGTGTGGATAATTGAGAGCTGACTAGTACTTTATGTTAAACTCAGACTTTCCCTTTGAAGTACACAGTCATATTCAAAGCTAGTTAGTGGCGTACTTTAAGTATCTCCCTCCTAGCATCACATTCCTCTCACTATACTATCTTTGACCAAAATGTTGCTTTGTAGAGAGACTGTAAGTTATCATAAGGTGACCAACTAGCTCTACTTACACGCCCTCTCAGGATGCTGCTAACTTGATGGGATCTTCAAGATTCAGGATACATTCCTCAGTTTTGCAAGTAAACTCCGTCTCTTCATTGTCATCAGGGTTGATTGGTCTCATGGAAAAGTGGCTAACCAAGCAACAAGGCGCCGGCAGAGAAAGCAGAATGCCACTTCATTACTGTACAGTGAGGGGTAGTCTGTTTCATGACCTAGAAAACATGTGCCTGCTCAGTCCATTCCCTTCCGAACATCAGGGTATTATTAAAAAACTAATAACAGTAGCTAACGTTTACTGAACACTTACTGTGTGTCAGGTACTGCTCTAAGCATTACATGTATTTAATTTAATCTTCACAATAACCTTATGAAGGAGGTATTCTTATCTGTGTTTTACAGGTGAGGAATCTGAGGCACAGAGAAGCTTTTTGATAACTTGTCCTGAAATCATACAACTAGTAACTACTGTGTTGGATGGACTAAGCAGGATATCACTTGGTTAACATGGAATCTTAGCAAAGGGAAGTAAAAATCCTTGAGGTCCTTTAATCTGGATCATGATATATTCACTCATTAGGTTTTCAAACATTTGTTAAGCACTTACTATTTGCTGGGCACTGCCTAGACACCCAGCTTACCAAGGTGAATATAACACAGCTAAGTGAGAGTCTCTCCTGAGACTCTCAGTCCAGTTGGAAAGACATAATTACAACAGCAACAGGTGTACGCACTAAGAGTGAGGAGGAGGAAGCGTTTAATTCTACTTGGAGAGATTGGAGTAGATGTTTTACAAAGATGCAGGAAAGGCATTCTGGGTAGAGGAAACGTTATATGCAAAGATGCCGTGGCACAAGAACAGCGTACTCTGCAGGAATGAATTAAGAAAGTAGTACATTAATTAAGGTGATATTGCACTTTACTAATGTCCTGAACTAATTAAGCTGATGGTTGGTTGTGGGGATCAAGATAAATAGATGGTTTGGGGATGTATTTCTGCAGTAAAATTGACATGACATAGTGATTGATTAAACTGGTGGTGAGATAGTGAGGGAGGGTGGGGAGTTAAGGCTAACACCTGGGTTTCTAGTTTGAGCACTTGGATGAATGGTAGGGTCACTGGAAAAGAGTTTTTTGGGGAAAGATGAGCTTCCATTTTGGACTTGCTGAGTTTGAGATGCCTATGAAATAGCCACGAGATGTCTCATAGCAGGAAGTTGGTTTCTCATAGCAGGAAGTTGGTTTTTGGCATAAAAGAGATAACGCTTGAACATGGTAACTGATGCCATGGGAATTAAAGAAATGTGAGCGATTGTAGTTTGGATTGGTTAGAAGGCAGGAGTAAAAGTAGAGAGGAGCCAGTATTCCTCTATTTTCATTAAATCCTTATTTAAATTTTTATGTCCCGTTTTATCTGTTTTCACTTGGTAGAAATCTTTTGAAATAAGTGCTTTAGATAACTTATTTATGGTGGTTGTCCTAAAATTTATACATAAACTATTTTGTATTTCGAATGTGGTGATGATTATATGTGAATTTTGTCAAAATTCACGGACTGTATAACTTTATGCAAAAGGTAAATTTTACTGTACATAAAAATTGTTGAAAGAGGGCCGGCCCAGTGGCTCAGGCGGTTGAAGCTCCATGCTCCTAACTCCAAAGGCTGCCGGTTCGATTCCCACATGGGCCAGTGGGCTCAACCACAAGGTTGCCAGTTCAATTCCTCGAGTCCCGCAAGGGATGGTGGGCTCCGCCCCCTGCAACTAGAAATGGCAACTGGACCTGGAGCTGAGCTGCGCCCTCCACAACTAAGACTGAAAGGACAACAACTTGACTTGGAAAAAAGTCCTGGAAGTACACACTGTTCCCCAATAAAGTCCTGTTCCCCTTCCCCAATTAAAAAAAAAATTGTTAAATGAAAAAGAAATGTATTTAGAATTTATCCCAGAGTTCTGTGGGTGCTCTTCTCTTGTACTCTTTTAATAGGATCTGGTTAGAACTTTTTATAATGTCAAAACCTCCTTTTAACAAATTTCTCTTAACTTTCTCACCAATTCCTTGACCAAACTCACAAACGAGAAAATTGGTGGATTTAAATTTATATTCTCCTCCTACTCGGTTATCACTATTTGAAGACAGTCAACAAAGGATCTGAAGAGTCTACAAACTGGATAGTGAGCGCTGTACTGACTCCGGTTGTTTTTTTTTCACCAGTAAATTGTGATTGATTTCACTACAGATTATCTGCAGTATTTTTTAAAAATTTTTAAAATTTCTTTTTAAATAAGTTTTCATTTCCTTCAATTATGGTAGGAATTAAAATAAAATTCATAATTTCTTTCTGGAATAGTGAGGACTATAATGTAAAGATATTTTGAATTAGCTCAATTAACATCAGTTGTGAAAGTCAAAGTTTCTAGACATGTGACATTAATAGGGGTGATTGGGCTAATTATAAATAATGTGTCAGCCTCAAGGACATTGGACATCAGTTTTTGGTAATCTTTATGCAGCAGTAGAAAACTAAGACACCTTCATTCTACTGGACTGTGCCTTGACTACTATGCTTTGTGTAGAGTACATACTCATGAAAGACTCATTCAATGAACAAAAACTACTTACTTTTGGAAGTTATTTGCATTACATGATTTTATTGGATTAACTTTGTGGCAAGTATGGGCAGGAACCAATCAGTACGCACTTTGGTTACCAGACTTAACGGCCAATCATGAACCATTATTTTCTTCTATGTCATAGTAGCTGGCCATTTAACACAGCAACCCAACCAAATATTGGTTTAGTTTGTTCTTGATAGTATCTGCAAGCTCAGTGTTAAATGTCTTTAGATTTGATTTTTGGATTAGTTTCAAGTAATCATATTTTCTCTCCTTGATCCATTCCCACTTAATACCAAGTCCAAGAAACAGACTCTTGTGTGTCTTGGAAACAGTGGATTGTATTGAAGGATGTAATTATTTCATCTCAGTGTGAGGCCTGCTTCTTTAATTATGACTGGAATATTTGTTTTTCTTTGATTTATAATTTTTTATTTGAAAATTATAAATAATCTAAAATTTTTGTCTACAAATGTGTGGAATTCAGTCTGGTAGATAGGACATTGAACTTCACTCGGTAGAATTTGCCAGCAACTAGAAGACTTTAATTTTTCTTTAGCTGCAGTCAATCTTAAAGGGCCTATCCAAATCATATGCCTACAGGTAAGGGTTTCTTTATTAGTGTTACAATTTGGGGACATCCCACATGATATTTTGGTAATATCATGGACAGGACCCTTGCCAAGTAACCCATTTATTTGACTTTGTGTCCCATTGGTTCAACTTCCCCGTCCCTTTCCTAGTTGATGCCTTGTTGGATACCTGGAACTGCGTCCTCTGAGTCCAGTGGCTGGTGTTGAGCACCGCTGATCACTTGTGGTGTAGTCAGAACAAGGGCGGAGAAGACCGCCCTCATTTTGAAAGAGATGCTTCTGGCCATCAGCAAAGGACTTGCTGTGCTTGGTTAGTTTCATTGTAGGTGTTTATAAGGTTGGCCTTGATTCTGAGTGCTTCCAACTGATGTTTAAAATTGTGAGGGATTTTGTTTTCTGTTTGTTTGTTTTGTGTGTGATCCCCTGGTAATAGAAGAAACTCGGGACAGTATTGTTAAGGGATTTAGTGTTACGTGTGGTTGGTTTACTTGGGTGAGGAGAGGACAGAATATGTTGGAAATAATCTCATAGTGGGTGTTCCTAAGTTGTATTTTCCTGCTTTTTTAAATAAAATCAGAGGGAGTTTCTGCTGAAAACAAATATACTGCATTAGATATACTGCATTTCCCTGAATCTAAATGAAAAAAATTTTAAAATCATTTTTTAGTGTAAGACCAAAGTATAGTTTTTCCTTTCCCCCCTAAAATATGATAGCGTACTGCCACTGAAGACATAGTAATAAATACTTAAACAGCTGACCTTCAACAACACAGGAGTTGGGGACACTGACCTTGCAGTTGAAAATCCACATGTACTTAACTGCAGTCATCCCTTAGTACCTGCGGAAGATTGGTTCCAGAAACCCATGGGCACATACCAAAATACGCTAATGCTCAAGTTGTTTATATAAAACGGTGTGGAACAATGCACACATTTGGCTCTCTGCGTCCACGGAGCCTGTGGATGTGAAACCTGGGGATACAGAGGGCTGACTGTATATTTATTGAAAAAAATCTGCTTATAAGTGGACCCATGCAGTTCAAAACCATGCTGTTCAAGGGCCAGCTGTAATAGCAAATTATAGGACAGTAAAATGAGAACTTTTATCTATATGTTGTTTTTAGAAACTTATATGCGCACCCCCCCCCCACCTCAAAGTGGATTGTATGTATAAACTTAATTAAGGTACTTACTGAGTATCTGTTAGGTGCAAAAAGTAATTGTGGTTTTTGCAATTTTTTAACCTTTTAAACCGCAATTACTTTTGCACCCCCTAATACTACATGGTAGGCATTAGCCCAATTATTTAATAAAAACACTTTTAAAATACAGTAAGAGTTACTTCCTGTGTGCTTTATTAACACTTTTATGACCTCTGGAATCATGCATTATCCCAATTAATTTTGGGGTAAAAAACTGAATTAATAGGGACCCCTTGCCAGTGATAAAGATAAGGAACTTAATTGACTTTTTACTATGCTGATAATCGTCTCTGAGTAAAATTGGCCAGATTATATGTGGAAGAATTGAGCCATACACATTACTAAATCCACATCCTGATCTAAGACAGAATTGGGTCTCCTTGGGATTATAGAATCCGTAATATTAATACAAGTTGTTCACCTACTCTCTTTGTGCTTCCCCTCCAAACCCCCCAAATTTATTTTCTGTCGGTATCTTCATTTACAAACATCTGAAGGAAACAGCAACACTTAAATCTTATAAACAAACAAGTACCACATACCATTTTTTGGCTGGAGTTTGTCCACTTAATTCATAAAAGACATTTCTGGCCTTTTTTTTTTTTGGTCTAAGTCTCACTGGCAGTTCTGCTTAAAGGTTTGTTTATGTCTCTGTCTTTGGCCATCATGGATGAATAGTATATCGAGAGGGTAGAGATATTCAAAGGTGCGGGGAACCAGGGAATCATGCAAGGAATAAATATTATATATCGTTGGTACAACACTTTGTAGGACAGTTTGGCAATATCTGTCAAAATAAACAATGCACAAGGCTCTTGGGCTTGTTTTCACCTATGTTCAAATATACCTATTTGCTCGTTTGCAGTAGCAAAATACACATCAGGGTACAATAGAATTCTTTGCAACCTTTAGAAAGAATGATGTATATGTGTGCCTCCAGGGAATATGAGAGAGAGAGAGAGAGAGAGAGAGAGAGAGAGAATATGAATGAATTTATTTGCTGGTATATGCCCCATTTTTTTTGTTTCTGAGGCTACAAAAGAAAACGGTTGTCTTTAGAAGAGGGATTTGGGTATCTGGAAGGAAACTTTCAGTTTTCAATTATAGCTTCTATAACTTTTGGATTATTTATTCTGTAGGTGTATTGCTTTTAGTTTTTAAAAAGAGAAGTAGGTATAATTTTAACAATATTTCCAAAGGGGCATAGAACTGTAGCTCTAGACAGGACCTTAGAGATTCTTGGACAGTTGCCCCCATTTTAAAGATGAGAAAACTCAGATTTAGAAAAATATCTGCAAAGCCTGAACTAGAATTCAGGGCCCAAGGACAGCAAAAGCTTATGAATATATTGACTTGTTCTATTCTTATTCTAACAGTTTATTTAACTGATACCCTTTTCTCGTTGTGAAGAATTGATTTTGGAACACCCAATAAAATGACCTTCAAGACAGTTCTTAAAGTCACTACCTCTGGCAGTAAAGACAAGGTGGTTGTACTAACTCTTACCCACATTTTGTAACTTTGGAGACTCAATCCCCTAGAAATGAATTTATTTGTGAGTTCTATAAGTATTTAATATTTGAAGTGAGTTTGTATCTAGAGTCCAAAGCTTCCCTTTTTTATTTGAATACCTGACTATTCCAGATTTTTTACATTGATTTTACTGAGTTTTTGTCCATCTAATATCCAGGGGTGAAGAGATGGAGAAATAATTTTTGTGACTTCTAAGTGGCTTGCTATTTAAAGGCAAACATGGTAGAAAAATTGTTTAAAGGAAGAAAATTTCTATATTGAGGAGACCCTCTCAGTTCTTGATAATATAAACAGTCCTTTTTTTAAACTGTAAGTTGAATCTTTTCCTGGATCTTCAAGGCCGGCAACATTTTCTCTTTTTTCAAACTAAGCAGTGAAATTGGTAGTGGTGAGGCTGGTAGTTAACATGGGACTGGACGTCTGAATTGCATTCAGTGAATATTTTTTATGGTTGATTGACTTTAGGGCTCAAGCAATAGAAACACATTTATTAACGTTAAGATTAGTTGTTGGGCTTAGGATAAAAATCTATCTTTGCTTGTGATTCTACTACTTGTATAGGTGGGGAATACTAGTCTTCCAAAATTTAAATAATCCATAGACCTTTCTCAAAACGGGCACTTACTTGATAATAATTTGATAAGGCTGATAAGATGAATCTTTGCTTTTTGAAGGAAAGGGTTTTCAGGAAATAAAAGAGCCTTTTCACATCTTGAGGATCAGAGGTAAGTCATGTCTGTGAAGTTTTAATCAATAAAAATATGGTTGAATTGAACGGGAGAAAAGGTTATAGAGGTCCAAGAACAAATAGAGTTGCAAATTTATCTTTGTAACCCCACATCCTTAGGGAGGAATCCAGTTTGTATAGCCACTTGAATTCTATTGTGAATGTAGGCTGAGCAATGGAATTGGGTAGTCTGAAAGTTGACTTCATTTGAAGTTACGTAAGGTAAGACCGGAAAGCTAGGTGGGAGGACGTCAGTGTTTTCTTACTTGTTTCCAGTATCCTTTCTGATAACGGAGAGAAGAATTTGGTTGGTCCATTTGGACACTACGTAATGGGTAACCACAGTGCCTCCTCGAGGTCCTTTTCTGCATTCCAAATCATTATTGAATGCAATTCCCTTAATTACAGTTTGATTGTTTTTCACCAGTGCATTATCTTTCATTTACGCATATTAAAATTCTTGAGCCCCGTATCTGCTTTTTCCAACGTAAATATAGGGAGATAGTAGAATAACTTGCGTTCTGGTCTTAGCTCTGCTCCTGGCCTCCTGTGTACTGTATCACGTTGCACAAACCACTGTGCTGCTCTAGGGTTCAATTTTCTGGTCTATAAAACACAGTCATTTGACTGTGTGTTCATTAAGACCTTTTACATCTCTAGAATTATTTTGCTAATTTCTGTATTCTCCAGATGTCTATGAAGCCACCCCTGTGTGCCAGACAAAATACGGGAGGCTCCGGCCAAGCCCCTTGCCCTCAGAGTAGTCGCCTGGTAGCAAAGAACTCCCTTTATTCAGATCACTGAAGTCTTTTACTCCCGAAGAATTAAGTAGTATTAGCAAGTTTGCTTGATTTTTATCACCCTATAAAACATTTGTTAAAATTGTTGGTATTATTATTATTTCCATCTCCAAAATGCTCTTATCTCTACCTTTTATTTTTCTGTTTGTAAGCCAACATCCCATCTCAGAAAACAGAGCCCAGAGCCCCAGTCCCATGATGATCAATTGTTTAATTGCTAGAAAGTAAACTGTACTGTAGAGCAAGGCTTTAGTGGTCAGAAAAAGGAGTGATTTCTTTAAGGCAAATAAAAAGTAATAACAGAGTCTAGAAACTTGATATTATAATTTGTAAAAAGAAGCCTACGTGGATATAATAAGAATTTTCAAAGATTAATGATGGCTTTGTGTAAAAATTTTATACTCAAAAGAAAAAAGAAAATTTAAGAGAGTTTCTGTTAGATGCTAAAAAGAAAAAGACTGGGGGCTGCTTCTGACCTTGAACTGGGCATCATGGATCAGCAGAGTCCCCCAGCGATGAGGTGCTGGTTTTCAGCTTTGCAGGACCAGCATGTCTGTATTATAAGTGCACTCAGAAGATGGTCAGGCCACAGACTATAGACAGGGCAGGATTAATTCACATAAAACAAATACATAGACGGTGGGGTGGGACTACTACTTTTGACTGTGGTCAGAGAAGGCATTATTTGAAAAAGAGGTGACTTTTGAGCTAAGACTTAAGTAACAAGAAGCAAGCAATGTAAATATCTAGCAGGATCTTTCAGGCTAAGGGGCGACAGTCAAAGGCCCTGAGATGAAAGCAGGCGTGGCTTATTTATATAATAGAAAGAACACCAGTGTGTTTGGAGTGAAGTTGGTGATGCGGAATAGAGGTAGGTGATGAATTTGGTATAATGGGCCAGCCTATAAGGTCAGGTAAAGACACTGAATTTTATCCTGAGTGTGGTTAAGTGGAAGAGTGACACAATCTGATTTACTTTTTAAAAGTTCCTTGTGGCTACTACGTGGAGAATAGATTGTGCTATAGAGGAAGCTGAGAGATCAATTAGAAGCCAGTTAACACTGGTTTGGGTGAGAAAACTGCACAGAAAGGATAAAATTAGACAGAAATGGGTAAATGTGGACTATATTAAGAAGCAGTACAGCTGACCGGGCTTGCTGATAGATGGGCTATGAAGATAGGTTTCAGGGTTGAACAACTGGGTAGAAGATGGTGCCATTTAGTATTCTAGTCATGTTAGACATTTCAAATGAATATAATTAAGAAATGATAGAAATTGTGCTTTTTAATTCTGTAATCTTGTGGCTAATGGGGGAGAGAGATCTGTAGAGGAAAAGACACTGGTTTCTCAGAAACTCAGACTGAAAAATTACTCTGGCATGTTAGAACAGTAGACATTTTATTTAAAAAAATTAATGATGATTAGGTACTAAAGCATGGAAAGTCATTCTAAAAGTATTAGGACATATGATTTGTTCCCATGGTCCAGTCTTAAAAGTAGACATAAGCCTATCAACGATTCGCCCAGGTCTGCATTAATAATGGCGCTTAGAATTTGTTAGAATGAAAGAGCGTACTTTTCAACAGTTGCCACTTGAAAATGAAATCGGAACTGAAAGCTAAGGACACGAATGTGTCTTTTATCAAATATTTTCCCAATTTTTACATGTTCAATAAAAGACCATACCTGGTCTAGAATCACCTAGTCACAAGAATTATAAAGTAGTGGATTAGGAGTTGGAAGACTTGAGTTCGGAATTCAAACCCCTTAATAGCCTGTGACCATGACAGATCGCAACCTCTGTTCCCTTATTTGTAAAATATTTGCCCTGCATGTGTCACATGAGGAGCTGTTAAAAATCCTCAATAAGATGGTGAATGTCGAAGTACTTTGAAGACTGAAGCACTTGATACTGCTACTGTGAGAGAATGCTTCTGTAACATAAAGCACTTAACACAAAGGACTTGGAAATTTTTTTAAAGAAGACCAAGAGGATGGGAGTGAGGGTGCATGGGTTGTACCTCTACTGTGAATCTTGAGGTTATGGTTCTAGTAGGTTGTAGTTCTCAAATGTACAGACCTATTCTAAGTGGCCTGATTATTCTTAACCCAAGTGCCTTGTGACAAGACTCCAGATACATTTAAATGCTATAAAGAGGATAAAATGTACAAGCAAGTTTGGTTTTGCTCTCTCATTTGGTAGTTAGAACTTTATCCCTAGCCATACTGCCAAAATGAAAGGCAACAAAATATGGTTAGTATTTTTTACTTTATTTTTTTCCCCTTATTTGACCTTTGCTCTGTGGGATTTTGTTTGGTTTACTTGGAAATATCTTTTCCTTAAGCAATGAAAAGTATAAACATGCCAGAGGCTTGCTAGCAGTTGAAAAGCAACTGTTGGGTTACCAAGAGAATGGAAGGAAAAAACCGGGATGGAATAAGTAAAGGAAGAGGGAGGGAAAAACGTATTTGAAAGAGAAAAAGCTTATTAAATCATTTCAAAAAGCCTCAAGTTTTTCTTTCTAAAAAAAAGTACTAAATTTTGAGGTACTAAAATTTCAGGTCATTAAAGAAGGAGGGATTGGTCTGAGAGGGGAATGAGTAAGATTAGGGAAAGATGGAGGATGAGTCTTCAAGTTAGAAGGTAGAACAGAACAGAGGTTCTATAGAGGTTAGGTTAGAAAGGATGGAGAAGGTGCTCTGTGGAAACATGGTTCCTTATGAATATTTACAGTTCTTTTTGAAGATCTGCTGGATTACTATGACTATTATTTTTATTTAAAATAATACTTTCTTACTGAAGTATATGAAATCAGTCTATTTACTCCCTCCCTTTTCGAGTAACCCCAGTGCTCTGTAACTCCCATCAACTGGGAAAAATATTTTACCAAAAAATGCTAGATATTCCATTATTGAGAAGATCGGGACTGAATTCATTGGCTGCGGTGGGGGCCGGGGGAACGGTTGACTCAGATTACATTATTGTCTATTTACAAAATTGCTCTGATGCCGCTTTTTTAAAAAGCTTTTCTAATTTAATTTTCCCTCTCAATTCACTGTTTTTGAAAAGTTAAAAAAAAAAAGCCAAACAGAAATTAGAGATTGTCCTCTTTATTGACTTTTTCAGTTCTTTCTTTCTCCCTCACGCCCCAGAGACAACCTGTTACCATGAATTTAGTGTGCATTCTTTCAGTGCAGCGTGTGTGAAATGTACAAATGTGTGTGTATAAATACATACATAAATTCTGTGGGAGTCACTTTTTTCATTTATTCCTATTTTTCAACATCTGTTCATCTGGATACACATAGATCTAGGTCCCTCGTTTTAGCTGTTTTATTTTTATTTCACTGTTTTACAGTTTTGCCAAACCCCTTTGATGGATATGTAAACTGTTTTCATTTTTTTGCCATTACAGCGAAAACTCTAGTGAACAGAAACCTCATACATATACCTCCCTGTGTTTTTCTCCTCCTCCTCCTCCTTTTTCTTGCTTTGGAGGTTTGATTTTGTTCTAAATACCTTACTTGAATTCTCCCACTTGGTCCACCACTTTGGTATTCACAGTTACCATTTGAGGGAGGGGAAGGGATGAGGAAAATCTTCCACATCTTGGAATGCCAGCCTTTTGCTAGAGCCAGAATCTCTGAAAATTTCTTTTCCTATGGATTATCTTTGGAATCTGATAAATTTGGCAGCCTTTGCATTTTAATATTTTGTGTTTTTGTTGTCTCATATCCAATAGCTGTTTTTCATAAATGTCAGTATCTACTCACCTTTTCCCCTTCTCTCTTCTAAGTTCTCTTTTACTACTTTTAAACTCCTAGAATACTCCCTGCCCGCTAAATGAAGGCCTATTTAGTGCTCTCCAGTTCCTGCAATTCTTGTGTTACCTTGTAAGTTCAGCATAATTCAAACATAGCTGATATTTATGAAAGAGTTTCTTGGAGCGTTCTTAGCCAAATTAAGCATTTCAAAAATATAAGCCTTCAATTCACTTTAGAATAAAATTATTACAAATAAATTTTGTTCGGGGACCATATGTTTTAATGATCAGTGGTTTTCATTTATAATTTTTTTCTAGAGTCCTTAATCCACTATACTTTTAGTCATTATCATGAATCTGAGTATATTTAAAATTTTCATATTCCATGTTTTTTTCCTCTGTAAACATGGGTCCTATTCAGAGCTTTTAGCACTTGGAATGCTGAAGTGTTAAAAGTGAAAACTGTTACTCTTCTCTAATAATACACTCTGCCTGCTGCAAGTATTTAAGTAGGAATTCCTTAACTAGTTTGGGCAGCTACCTCATATATGAATATATATTCATGATATATTCACCTCATGAATATATCAACTATCTTAAAAATTTGAGAAGAATTTATGTGTTACGTATTTTAAAAAACAATTGATAAGACCTTAAAATGGAAATCTTAGTAATGAATATAACTGTAGAAAATCAGATGGCTGTGTATATTCTTTCAGATTTATTATATCTTAGGATATAGTTCAGGTTATAAGTGTTGTGGTGGGAAAGTCAGCTTTGGATCTAGGCTTACTCTGACATTAGCTTGGGTAAAGTAATCTGTCAAAAGTATGTTCTGGCTCTGTGCTCAGAAGTCTCTCATGTCACCCGGTAGCTTTGGTTAGTGAACTGTCTTCCTTCTGCTGTTGTAATCACTAAGTTTGAATAGGGTTCATTGCCAGCACTTTATTACATCAGTCCCATATTTTATGCTGTGGAGAAATATTCCTATTTTAAATCTTTTTTTGGAATACAATTGTTTTTTATGTGGAACATTAACACAATGGGGTTTTGTTTTCCCTTGAACTCTGGAAACTGCTATACAAATTTTTAGTTCCCAAGTCAAAAATTATTTTTTTCTAACTCTAGTTACCTTCTTGGGCTATTTTATCTGGATACATAACAGAAGCCTTAATTGTTTCTGTGGGAACAATACAATGTAAAGAAGTTTCTTCTTGAAATTATATTTTGTTTGCATAATTCTTTCTTTAAAACACCTGTTTTTTCTGACTATAAAAATAAAACATGTTCATTTTTTAAAAACTTAAAAATCACGAAAAGTATAGCTAAAGGAAGCAATCGCTCAGTCTTCCTGCTCCGTCTTGTCAAGTAGTTCCCAGAGTGGTCCCGCCAGTGTGCGCTCGAGCAGCAGGACAGGAGACTGCGCTGCCAGCGTTGGTATTAAGACAGGCACTGCACTTTCTGTCAGGGAAAAGAGAATATAGTTTGTATCAACTTTAATTCCTACCTGTGACTCATTAATGTTAATAAGAACATAAACCTGAAATTGTTAGTAAAACAAACTTTGGTAATAAATTGGACATATATACAGAAGGGAAATACTGTTTTTTGAATGTATGGAGTTACTGTCTAATCTTTCAAGGATGGAAGGCCAAAAGAAACAGATTGATTTAATCATTTCTGGCCTTCCATGTGGCAGACACTGGGTACAGCAGCAGAACAGACAGAGTCTGCCTTCTTACATCCAGATACGCACGGTATGGTAGGTGACTTTATGTGCTATAGAAAAAAATAGTGGAGAAGGAGAATAACTGGGGCTGTAGAGGGAGGGAGGGAGAGGACATTTTGAAGGGTGTCAGGGAAGACCTCACAGAGATAGTGACTATTGCAGAAAGACCAAACAATAGTGAGGGAGTGTGCCCAAGAGAATATCTCAGGGAAGAGTTGTCCAGGTAGAGAAAAGGGCAAGTACAGAGCCCTGAGGCAGGAACAAGTCTATTCTGTCTGAGGAACAACAGCAAAGAAGGGCAGTGTGGCTGGAACATAGTGAGCTCAGGAGGATGTAATTGGAGATGAGGCGGGAGAGGTAATGAGGTCCAGCTTGTGCAGGGCCTGTTCAGCCACTGTAAGGACTTCGGTTTCTATACAGAGTTGAGATGGGAAGTCCTCAGAGGCCCCAAAACTAAAATGATAATACCAAAAAGTACTTGTATCCTGGCTTTGCCTTTTCAGAAACTTCTGTTTATTTCTTGTAATAATTCAGGTACTATTAGCTAATGGATCCTGGTGAATATTCATACATAGACTTAAACGTTTGTGTCAGTAGAAAATTTTCATGAGATACAGATTTTAGGTATTGCATATAAATTCAAAAGGAAATATAGTAGGAGAGATTGTCTATAGGTATTCATTCCTGAGTGGCCCTGATCTATTAACCAAGTTTTCATCCTGAATTCTCTTGGGGAAAAAAAATAATCGAGGGCGTATTCTGTGCAAGACATTGTATTTATCCTTAGACATTGGAGGAAATAAATATGTATTATTTATAATAAGTATTCAATAAGTTTTATACATTCATTGTGTATACAATTTATACATACACACACAATTGACTCTTGAACAACACGAGGTTTAGGGGCACTGACCCCCTATGCAATTGAAAATATGCCTATAACTTTTGACTCCCCCAACACTTAATAGCCTACTGTTGACCAGAAGCCTTACCGAGAACATGAACAGTTGATTAACATATTTTACATGTTATATGTATTGCATACTGTATTTTTACAATAAATTGTAAAATTATATAGCTAGAGATAAGAAAATGTTATTAAGAAAATCATAAAATGCATTTACAGTATTTATTGAAAAAAATCCACGTATAAGTGGACCCATGCAGTTCAAACCTGTGTTGTTCTAAGGTCAACACTCTATTTGGTGATTTTAACGTATGTTTGAATATTTTCACTATGAAATTAACAGAAAGACACAAAACATAACTGTATAAAGACTAATTATAAAAAACAAGTACCTATATAACCTCCAATAAGACCTAGAAATATATCATTTCTAACACCCAGAAGAAGCTGTCTAGTTTGACATTTGTGACAGTCATTACCTTAGCTTTCTTTGTGATTTTGCCACCTAGGATTCATTGCAAACCATTATAGTTTAATTTTGTCTGTTTTTGAACTTTATATAAGTGGAATAATACTGTATGTATTCTTTTGTGTCTTCTTTCAGAACCTAACAGTATGTTTGTAATTTTCATCCATGACCTTATGTAGAACTTGTTTAATTTCATGGCCGTAGAGCATCCCATTCATTATATGAATATCCCGCAATGTATGTAGCCATTCTGCTATTGATGATGTTGTTGGCTGTGGATGAACAATGCTGCTATGAACATTTTTATGTGTGCGGATGGAAATGTGCAGGAGGAGTTTCTCTGAGCCACATTGGGGAGTGGATCTTTAGTTTTATGAGATAATAAACTGTTTTTCCAAAGTGGTTGTACTCATTTGTCCTCCTACCAACAGCATGAGAATATCCCTGTTCCTCCCAGTCCTTCCCAGTATTGTCAGACTCTTCAAATTTTCCTAATCCTTTGGCCCTAAAAATGTTCATTCTAGCAAATTAACTGAGAAACCAAAATCTTAAATTTGATAAACAATATTAGAGAGTAAAGGACTATAGGTATTGGTTTCTGCTTTAAGAATTACAGTTTTCAGAGCATTTTCATTTGTTAGAGTTCTTTGATATCTTCTGCCACAGGAGTGGTTACTTATGAAGCCTTAAAGGCATTTATCTGTCTCTACCCTTAGAGGGTCCAGGAACCCTGTCTGGTGTTTTTTGTTTGTTTGTTGTTGTTGTTTTTTTTAACTATGTCTCAAAGAATGCGTTGCACAGTTGGTGTTCAGTAAATGTTTGTTAAACGAATTCAACCTGACTTAAATCTGATGAAAACTGTCCTGTTTTAATGTCAGTCGTTTAGGACAGTTTTTGGTGAGGGCTCATCCCATTGCTGATACCGTGTTTCCCCGAAAATAAGACCTAGCCAGACAGTCAGCTCTAATGCATCTTTTGGAGCAAAAATTAATATAAGACCTGGTATTATATTATATTATATTATATTATATTATATTATATCCCAGTCTTATATTAATTTTTGCTCCAAAAGACGCATTAGAGCTGATTGTCCAGCTAGGTCTTATTTTCGGGGAAACATGGTAGTAACCACACTTCATTTACCAAACTAAGAGGAGCATATTTGTACTAGTGTACCCGTTAAAAATAGTGTTTACATTTTCAGGAAAAGATTCTTTTTTTTAAACAATTACCCAGGATGTATCCAGTACTTCATTTTCCCACAAATGGACAGATAACACCAGAATTTTCGCCTGCGTTAGACTCTTAGCAGCCTTGCACCCACTCTTATCCCTGTTTCTGGTTTGAGTCACTTTGTAGGATCTGGTAGTAGATTAATAGGATGGTGGTGGTGGTGGTGTTTAGCCAAGATATCTCACCAGGCTTCAACAGGAACCTCAGTGTGGCAGCTGTCAAAACCATAGGAAACGTGGCTTTGTTTGAATGCATTGCTTTGGTGTAGCTGACCCACAGAGCACTTTTTGAAAAGGGTATTTTTGCATAAAAACTTCATAGTAATTCTTTCAAGATTTTGGGAGGTAACTGGCAAAAGTGATCATTCCCCTCTTGTTGACATGGGGTAAGCCACTTATTTCATTTTTGCTGCACTCATAGGCGAATTAGTTTGGATTTTGCTGATTTTAATTACTAAATATCTTTTTGAGGATGACTGAAAAATAAAGCATTCAAGACCTGCAGTATAAGAACGGTAATTTTGACTTGTAAATCCTAGCAAATGTATCACCTGCTTTTGTAAGATTTCACCTTTTCAGAATAGCCAATGTATGAGATTCAGAATCTAGTTAAGTCTGATTCTTCATCTCTATTTCCAACAGAGATTTCCTGTTAGACAAGACAAATTAGAGCCTTCCTACTGACTTGACTTGGTGAGTTTTTACATAGTTTTATTTTAAACATAGTTTAAGATAATGAGGGAAAAGGCAGAATGAAATGCATAGAACTATTTACCATGACTTTAAAAATGCGCATCTTGAGTGCAATCTACTGTTTCATTTCAGTGCAAATGGTATGTAAAGTTGAAAGTCATGTAAGGTAAGCATGTAAAGTGGTTTTTTTATTTTAAATAATGAGCATTACAAACTGTGAAAGAAACACTTTTCGTAAATTCCTTCAAAAGTTTTATTCTCAGTATTCTTCCCTGGAGTAAACCAGAGTTACTTATTCCGATCTTCTCTGGTGACTACTGTGTGTAGGATTAGGCTTTATACTGACGATGGAGGGGAGAAAAGATGTTCAGATTTAAATTTTTAATCAACAGTTGATAATATATGATTTTGAGACCTTCGAGTAAGGTTATTTTTCTCTCTAGAAAAGAACTTCAGGGAAATTCAAATAGCAGTTTATACAAGAAGACACGTTAAAGCAAGTCATGGGCTTCATTTTACTCTATAAAAGGAGTTTGATTTTGAACAGATTGCCTTTGTGTATGTAGCTTAGAGCCCATCTTGCTAGGGGTAACTTAAAAAAAAATCTTTCTACCATTCTGGCTAGCATCTTAAAACTTTTACTTTGTGGTATGAGGTTCTTGCCTCAAATGCGTGTGTGTGTTTTTACAGTGTTTTATTGGGTAAAATAGGTGTTACTGCATTTTAATCTTATAAATTCTGACAAATCATTGGGAGCCAGGAAATTCTGTTAAGACATTCTGTCTAAATTTCCCCTGTTTTGTCTGCCTGTGTGGTTTTACTTTTTCCTTGCATCATGAATTTTGGAATGAACATTTAAACAGAACTTCCTGCCCATCCTTTGTTCCATTTAGTTTAGTTAGAACCTTAACATTAACATATTATAAAAATTGGCTTATTTTTAATAACTTTAGAAGAAAATTTATTTTCTGCAAATATTTGCTGGGCAAGGAGCATGGGTCCATGTAAACAGTCATCAGATTTCTTCAGTTAAGACTATAAAGGAGAAGATTAAACTAACGTATACTTCGATCTCTCATAGTTAGAGAGAGGTCTAGGTGTCTCTTAAAGAAAAGTGTCTCCTGAAAAAACTGAATTCTATATTTTAAAAACGTTTTTTTTTAAGCTAGACGGTATTACAGTAGTTAATGCTGCAGAGAATTGGTTGCCTATGTAGAATACCAAGTCCTCTGGAGCAGGTGGTCCTTTTCAGCTTCTAAAAGTTAATGAACTTATTCCAAATTGTATACCTTAAGACCAATTTAGACTTTCTTCTTTGACATGTATTCCTTGGGCCCTTTTTGTAGCCAAATTGTGTTAGCAAGAAATATTTTTAAATGCCTTGACTAAAGTATAGCTGACCAAAGAGAACTGCATGTTGATTTTGGCTTCTGTTCAGGCCAGAGGACCCTGTGGGGTTATGCAACCTCTCCCTATTTGTTTCATAAAATGACTGTTCTGTTTTTCAATTCCTTGCAGATTGGACACGCTTAAATTGTATTACGGCCAAGCCTTTCATCTGTTTACTATTCAGATTTTATAAGGTTCTTCATAGTTCTAGTGGAAGGGAGAGGGTGAAAAACTATAACCTCTCAAACAGCTTTGGGAACATAATTATATATAAATAGAATCTTCTTAGCCATAAGTCAGTTTTTCCCTCTTCTCACTCCTTTTCTCTCCCTCCTCTCTTCCTCCCCCTCTTTTCCTCCTCCTTTTTCTTTTTTAAAATTCTGTTCCAGCTCTTGTTTTACAATAAAATTTTTTAACCTAAGAGAAATCTTTGATAACACGTGGGATGTGTTAAAATCTTCATCTTTTTTAAGTTTGCTCTTTGTGGCCTTAGAGATTTTTCGCTATGCCTTTCAGTGGAATCAATACATTATTATAATTTGTGAAGAGAGAAGTTGCTGATTATTTGGTTCTGCCTATCTAAGTTCATCTCTGAAGGTGTTTTTCCTTTGGAACTGAGATCCACTTTGAAGTGAAATAGCCCCTTTGTAATCAGGTTTGTTTGCTTGTTTGGATCCATGTGGCTCCATTTCAGACATCTCCCAAATGATGGATTTTGAAAGTGATGTGTGGAGAAGCTTAATCTGATGAACCCTATCTGCCTTTTCTTTTCATTTTTTTTTAAAGCAGTTGGAGGAGTTTCTCTTTTCCCCAGCAGGTGTTCTATAATTAACAAGAGCAGCACGTCCCTTGATGGTGTTGACCCGGGCCTTGTGCAACCTGTGCTTTTTGCAACCGTGGTTTATTCTGCTGTAGCCTCCATACAAGTGGAGATGGACTTTTTCCTCCGATGTTGTTTTGTACATGTGTTTAGTTCAGTAGTCATTTGTGCCTAAATTAAAATGCAAAACCAAAACTCAAAGTTTTTTTAAGGTCTAAGGAGGTGTAATCCTACAAGGCCGTTGAGTGGCATCTGCCCCTTTCCAGGATAGGCCTCTGCATTCGGGGCAGAGCATCCATTACATTCTCCCTGGACATATTTTTTGGGTAGGGAATTACGCTAATAGGTCTATGTCAACAACTCTTACATAATGGATAATTTTCAATGGAAGGGAATGATTGCCCAGCCCTTAACTTAAATTGGCAATAAATTTTTCTGCTCTTTGATGTCTTCTACCTGGAAAAGTTGTACATCCAAAGGGAGAATTATTCTATATTTTTGAGCCGGCTGCTAAGGTCTCCTTGGGGACAAGGACACTTTGTAGTTATTTATAACCCGTAGAAAAGGGCAGTAAGGCGGTAAACAGCCAGCAAACAGTCAGGTTTGGGAGTCAGGAGCAGTTTGTTGGTTATCCCACTGCTTTCTGTGACTTGAGATTCTTTCATGCACCTTCTTGTTCATCTTCATCTTGGCTTTGTCTGGCTGAGCCTTACTAGCCAAGCTAGTCTATAAACCTATCTTATAACACTTTGAGGAGAAGGAAAAATAGCTATTTGTATGTAGGAAAGCATAGCTAATCCTCACAATCAGAGTCCATGCTTGCCTAGGAGGTATCTGTAAACGGGAAAAATCTTAAAGGTATTGACATGCATACATAATACTGTACTCATTTCTGAGTTTTCCTGTATACTACAGTTGTAAGAACAGTTCAGCTCTTAATTAGATAATTATTTGGCTGTGGCAGAAAATAAATTCTACATCTTAGCCTGGTATACAAAAAACTTAGTTATGTATCTAGACAGATTTTAAAGGGGTGTGTGTGTGTGTATTCTCAAACATATATACACACACACGCACATATATATACACACACGTGTATGTGTATATTTAATGTTATTTATCTTTTTTCTGCATGTTAATTTTAAGGGAATCAAACCCTGTGTCACATATGAAAATTGTAGGTCAAACCTAAGTAAATGCTGTGGATCTGCCTCATTTTATCATTATATTTTATTACATAAAAGTTAACTTGAAAAACTGTGCTTGTATTACTGTTGTCTGTGGGTTCAGGACCTTTCCATTTAGCCCTGTAGGCTTCCCTTTTCTCTCAAATTTTCTTGGATTTTTTTTTTTTTTTTTTTTAATCAACGAAGAGTGTAGTTTTGGAATGTATTGAATGAATTCTTTAAAATTGGAGTGAGATGAACTGATTGTTTGGTGTCTGTTTGTTTTTTAACCTATTGTTTTAAAAGTATGCCTGGGTTCCTAGAGCTGTTGTTCATTCAGCAACTCCCAATAACATTTTAACTAGAGCTCATTAAGGAAAAATATGACAGTGAGTCTAGTTATTCAACAACAATTTCATTGAACAAATTATTTGTTGAGTGCCTGCTGTACCATTAGGCACAGGGGGATGCTCTTCTGTTATTGAGCTTAACTTCCAGTGGGGAAGACAATCGACAAGTAAAATCAAAACAAGATAATTTCAGATGATGGTAATAAGAAAAAAAATAAAATAGGGTACTGTGGTGAAAAGGACAGGCTAGAATTTGAGGCTGCTTCAGATCGGGTGGTCAGGGAAGACCTCTATGAGGATATTACACTTGATAGGACATCTAAATGACAAGAAGGAGCCAGCTATGAAAAGATTCGAGGGAAGAAAGAGCTCTCCAGGTGGAGGCAAGAGCCTGGTGTGTTCACCAAATAGAAGTACAGGCCTGAGTGACTGAGCATGGTGATTGGAAAGGGTAAGTGTTAGACGAGGTCAGGGAGGTGCGCTGGGGCTTGGCGGGCCTGACAGGAGGTGGATTTTATGTGGGTAGCACTGGAAGCCACGGAAGAGTTCTGTCGTTTCTCATAAGGGGCTGATTTACAAGCCATCTCATAACTTCGAAAAATTAATTGTAAATGCTACTAATTCCTTTTAAAATTTTTGAATTTATTGTTTGAAAAGGTAATATAGTTACATAGTTCAAAATTCAGAAAGTACAAAAGGGAATACAATGGAAATTCTTCCCGACCAAGTACCCAGTTTTTTTCCTTGGAAGTAACCACTGTCCCTAGAGTCTCGTATAGTTTTTCAGATGAATAGATAGATGCATAGATGCAATAGATTAGATAGACAGATTTTGAAACAAGTATTTTTGCCGCTTTAAATAGAGCTTCTTCATTTTTTTTAACAGATGCTTATTGCATTGTCTATCTGTATTATAATTTATTTAATCAATCTGTTGATGGACTTTTGGGTTATTTCCATTCTTTTGTGATTACAAATAATGTCATAGTGAGAAACCTATTATATTTGTTGTATTAAATATATCAGTAGGGTAAATTTCTAGAAGTGGAATTGCTGGAACAAATGGTATATGCATTTCTTATTCATTCTGTTCTTCTTACCCTGGGTAAGTATTTTCAAACATTTTGATCTTTGCCAATTCACTGAGTGAATCAATGTGCAGTTTAATTTGCATTTATCTTATTATGAATGAGAATTGAATGTATTTTCATATATTTAGGAACCATTGGTATTTACATTTCTGTAAACTGTTGGCTGTTCATTGCCCATTTTTCTGTTAGGCTGTTGACTTTTTCCTTCTTGATCTTTAGAATCACTTAATACTAACTCCTCTTAAAGAATTAAAAAAAAAACCAAATACAATGTTATATGTCAGATTATATCTCAATTAAAAAGCAGTCGTCTTTAAATTGTAAATTTTATAAAGCATGAACCTGATAAAAGGCAGAAGAAAAACTCAATCTTTCCTTTGCTGATTGAGGTCTCTCTTTGATTGTTCTTAGTTTCATTTTCAGAAGTATTTCTAAATTTTAAAAAAGTGCATTTAATATTTTGTTAGACTAGATTGTACTGCAAAAGTTTACCCATAACAAATATTCAAGTCATTCAAACTTTGCACCAGAGTAAGTCAGTATGACCTATAATAATCTATCCTTGGGGTAATTAGAAAGACGTTAGGACCTCCTGGGCTGTCTGTGATTGAGGTCACTGTAACAGAAGAAACGCAAACGCTCTTTTTAGGTCACATCAGTTTCTTAAAAATGAGTATTCCCAAGTCTTTCTGTAGTTTCTTCCTCAACCTCTCTTAATTGTCAGCAATCTTTTTGGCATCTTCTGTTTTGGAAAATGCAAACGTCTCTCAGGTTTAAAATAGTTATGACATTGAGATTTTTTTCCTTACTTGGAAACTGTACAAGGCTTTAAACCAAAAGAAGAAAAAAGTGATAGGCTTTTAAAAAGTCCCTAGCAAACCATCCTTTGGCAAGAAGCTATGTTTCTAGCTATCTAGTTTGTGCATGTTTTGTGTATTGTATTGAACCACGTGAAATTGCCGATATTTGACTGCTTTTGGCCTACAGAACAATTACATCATTCAATCTGTTATCTCCACAATGTTTATTCCTGTAATCTTAAGGCTGGTTGATATTAGGCTAATTCATATGTGATATGCTTGTGTTGTTGGTTTTTTTAAAAAAATTCTCTGGATGACTGAATTAGATTGAAATGGAAGAATGCTTATAGAGAATAAAAGAAAGATAAAAAATAACTCTATAAACTATTAGTGTAGCACTTTTCAGAATGTTCTAGCCTAGCTCTGCATATATTGCAGGTTAAACTTTTGCGACATTTCCCTCTGTTGTACAGGGAATTCATCTTCTATCCTGAAAGAATTCTAATTATGTAAGAGTTTAGTTCAGATTACTGATTTGTGTTGTCAAAATGGAAGAAATTATAACCAGTCTTTTTCCCCATGTAGAATGAAGATATATACTTGATATTGGTAGAAAAACTTACTTTTACTAGGGCTGATACTTGAGAGTGCCAGGCTAGGAGTTTTTGGCTTTGTGTGTATTCATCCAAAAGAACAAATTAATGATTTCATTACATTGCAAATCTAATATACTCAGCACTGTTCAAAGGGCTTTTTTAGAAATATGTGAAAGAAACAAACCAGAAAGTTAATAAACTTGAATGTAGCTGGATAAATGTTTCAGTCATCAAAGTATTTTTGCCAAATGTTTTGTTCCAGGCAGGCTGTAGCTAGGTGGTACAGGGGATACAAACAAGAGTAGTTGCAAGTTCCTTTTAAGGAACAAAAGTGTCCATAAGTGTAAAAGAAGGCAGAAAAGAAATACACTGTGTAGGTTTGATCGAAGGCATTATATGTGCATCATAATACCTGCTAGGAAACATTCTGTTAGAGATTGTTGTTAGTTGCTAACTGACGTTACCTTCATTGGAATTTGAGCAGTATTACAATCAACAGAGATATTTTAAAGTACATTTCTTGGTGTGACTCAGAAGAGATGTAACCTCACAGGTCAGGATTTAATAGAGTGAGCAGGAAAATAAATGGTGGTATATGACAGATATGTTCACCCTCAGAGTTGTCAGCGTACGTGGAAGTTTGCTAAGCTTTGGAGAATAAATTTCTCATTAGAGAACTTGAACAGTCTTGTCGTAACTTGTTTGAAGCCAGGAACAATATGGTTTGGTGCTAGTTGTCTCCTATAAAGATTCTCAAACCATGACGTTTCAGATCCTCAAATAGACGTCTTTTCTGACATTGTTTTCCCGCTGGGTATCTGCAGCAGTTGGCATGAAGCGCTGAAGAGTTCATGTAACACCAGGCTACTTTGCGGATGAACACTTTGTCCACGGTACCTGCTATGAGTGAAATTAATTAGACTTGTGCTGTCCTAGTCAATTTCCCGCTCAGCAGGTTGTGTGGTTAGAGCCCTCAGAGTTTAAGGCTTATTCTCCAGTCCTCGGAGCTGCTGGGTTGTACATTTAAAAAAAAAAAAAAATGCAAGAAAGGTGATATTATTTAAAGGAAAAAAAAGGACTTGGCTAAAAAATAAGTGAGAAGCAAAAAAGAAAAAAGATGGCCAAGACCAAAGTAGTATTTTTTTTTTCTGGGTGTAATAATGGACCATGGGTTCAGTAGCAACAATTAAGCCATTAAAATAAACTGTTTTTTTAATTTGTCTTTTTCTTAGACTTAGAGAATTCTTAAATTGTTGTTAAATAAATTTGAAGTATTTTTTTAACTGCAAAATAAATTCAAACCAGTATTTTATGATTGTTAAGTGTAGAGCTGAGCCTGTACTCCACACCTCCAGAGCCAAATTTTATGTTCTTAGCTAATGTGTAAAATTCACATCTTTTTTGCCAACCTGCCCATAAAGTAGGAATTTTGAAATTTCATTCTGGCCCCTGTGGTAACTGGGATTTGTAAAACTGTCTGAGGTGCGTTTATTCATTACTAGACAAATAAACGGTTCTGTGAGAATGTGTTTTCCATCAAATGTAAGCCTCCTTTGATCATAGGTGATCAAGTGTAACGTTTGGTCTCTCTTCTTGATGTTATGGAATCATGAATTGCATGAACCAGGGAGGCTCAAATGCCACTGCAGTGCTTCGTTTGCTAGCTAAGTGAAATAGCACATCATGTGTTAACTCCATCTGTGATTACATGGGATGCTTTAGTTGTAAATGTCTGTAGAATAGTGTTTGAAACCAATGGGGACTCTGGTAATACCAGTGGTATTATTACTCTGTGAAGGTGCAACTATATCTTATTAATCCCCCTGCATGATTATTACTTATAGTCAGTGAATGTGTGCAAGTTGAGTGATTTTTTTAAAAATATTCATTTGCACCTCTTTCTAAAATGATTTGAGGCAGTTTCTAAAACTGCTTAACATATAAAAGAGTAATCAGTTGAGGGAATTATAGCAAAGGGAATAACAACATTAAGTAATAAAACTATTATAGAAAGAGCATATGTACCTATATAGACTAAGCATATAAGGCTATAGTTTCAAGAGATGGATCACAAATTTGTCTCAGGGCTTCCTAGTAGCCAAGCAAACAGGGCAACATGATAAGATTCATATTGTCTGTCCATAGCTGAAAACAAACCAGGTATGCAGGAAAAGAAATTTCTCCCTTGGAAATTATAAATCAGACAATGTGTGATATAATGGAACATATCCTTAACATTTTTCCTACAATTAATATATTTAAAAAAATAAAGCAAAACTGTACAAAGAATAATATACACTCAAGTAATTATCATCCCAAACTAACAGACGTTTGTATTGTCATATTTGCCTCAGATCATCCTTATTTTAAAGAAATATGGGAGATCAACTTGAAATGTCTTATATTCTTTTCCCAGTCTCATTCTTCTCCCTTGCTCTCCCATCTTGAATCTGATACATAGCTTGTCAGTGTTCTTTTTTACTTATGCATGCATATGTCTGTAAATATTATATAATTTTAAATTTGCATAAAGTACTACACGTGACATCCCCAAACTTGCTTTTCTGCATTAGCATTGTGTTTGATCTCATCTGCATGGTGCTATAGATCTAGTTAGTTTATTAATTTTAAATCCTGAAATACAGTTTTTCATGATATGCAAATAACCCAGTTTAGTTACTTCTCCTCCTTAACAGATACTCGGTTTGTTTCTAGTTTTTCACTGTTATAAACAGTGCCACATTGTGAACACCACATGCAGTTTCTCTAGGACAAAGGTTCTCAAAATGTGGTTCCCAGGATCTCCTGGGAACTTGTTAGAAATGCAAACTCTCAGGCCCATTCCAAACCTGCCAATCAGAAACTCTGAGGGTGGGGCCAGCAATCTGTTTCTCAGGTGATTCTGATGCTCTCTCAAGTCTGACAACCACTAGCTGGCACAATACTATAGTTAAACGTAGAATTACTAAGTCTTAGTGTACACGGATATTCAACTTCACTAGATATGGCCAAATTCCTATCCAAAATATACTTTTTACTAACTGAGACTGTAAATTAGTATAAATTTACAGCTTCACCAGCGGTGTATGAGAGTTCCCATATCCTCATACATGGTTTGATTCATTTTTTTTTCTTGCTGGTCTGTTAGGTGTAAGATGTTTTAGAGCAATTTTATTTTCTTTTTTGTAAACAATATTTTTATGGGGTAGTTAGCCTTTTTGATTTTGTAGAAACAATTTATATATCAATACATATATTAATAAAATTATTCCTTTGTCATGTGTTGCAAGCTTTTTTTTCAGTTTGTCTTTTGGCTTTGTTTATGGTATTTAAAAATTGAGACCAAATTCACCAATTTTTTGAATGGCTTTTGTGTTTAGAAAGGCCTTGGAGGGGAGAATTTTGAGTTGGATTTGATTTGCTACTGCATCACCTGCTGAGATGTATAGCAGCTATTTGAAAATGGTCGGAGCCTTACGAGAGAGGTCAAAGTTAAAGAGATTTGGGAAATATTTGTATAAAGGCAGAAATTTGACACTGTTGGGATGGATAAAATTGTCATGAAAGAGAATGTAGATTGAAAAAAAAAATGAGGGGAGCAACAGTGGAGGAAGAGAATCCAACAAAAAGTGATTAAAGAATGATCAGGAAACAGGGCAAGAGCAAAGAGAAGATTCTGGAAAACTGAATAGCGATGGCGAGATCTCTAATGCTGCAGAGAAAGGAACACATCTAAGAAAGGGGTAAATGTTGCTGTTCAAGAGAGCAGCTAATAATTGGTTGAGGAATAGAAGCCTACTCTTCATTAGTTTGCACTAGTGTAGGAGAAGATGAGACAGCAGTTAGAGAGGTAGCAAGGTCATTGTCCTTCAGGAGGAGAGTATTTGTGCCCCAAGTGAAGGAGCCAGTGGCAAAGTTGTGTGTGGCATTCACTTCTGCCGTCTCTCTTCAGGCAGCCTTTCCCTGGGTGTACTTTACATGCCCTTTGAGTACATTCATTTGGTAAGGTAACGTAAATATTGTGCAGAGGATTAAAATAGGGTGATATAATTATGAGTAGGAGACTAGATTAGATTAGGTGATCCTCTCTGAGGTTAACATATAAATTTGGGATTGGAATGCTATGGAGCCATTTGAATGATACAGGTAGAGAATTCTAGGCAGGAGACAAAATTTCTAGTCTCTGGAAGGTCAAACAGAAATAGGATGGTATGCCATAAATCTGACAATTAATCTGAAACACACTCTTGCTTCTTGGATCAACCAGGGTGAAGAGAGAATAGCAGTCTTTGTCCCCTGACTTTGGAAATCTCGTGTAACCTTCAAACTGGCGATGTCAAGGGTTCCAAGTCCTCCACCTCCGGCAGAAATGTCGAGTGGCCCTGTAGCTGAGAGCTGGTGCTACACGCAGGTAAGTTCATGTTTGTACCCTGTAAAGCTTGCATCTTTACAGGATTTGGTGGGTGAAAGGAATAAGATTTCTTTCTACATTGGGTTTCCTGCTTTTTCTGGAATGTAACTACCAAATAGCAAATAGATGAGGTACTTGTCAGCTTTCCATTCCTTGGTTCTCCAAGTAGAATCTGAACACCCTAGGCCGGAGTTTTTCTCTGGAGGTTGAAAAGGGGAAATCTTTGAAAGTAGATCAGCATACATCCTTCTTGATGGAAATGGGTTCCTCTGTTGGGCAACTCAAAGGGAAACTAGGTTTGAGATTTACTACCCCAGGTAGTGGCGTCAGCATCTCCATTGTCAAACACAGCTCTGAGCCGCTCATTTTAGGTATGGCTTTATCATCTGCTTTCCAAACCCTGTCCATGTTTTTCTCACTTTCCATTCAGTGTTTCTCAGAAGCTGAGAAAAGTTATGAAAGCAGTTGGTCACTGTGATATTTCTTAAAGTGTGATGAAGGACCAAAGGCGAGAAAAAGCTGAGCCTCCATGCTGGCCAAATGGTGCTGTCTTCTTTGGGGTGTGTGGGGGGTCATGTAGCGAGAGGGAGGGGAAACGATGATCTGAACTTCAGCCTATTTTTCAGGTTGCCCTCGTCCTTTGTAATTACTTCCTGGTTTTCTATCAACAGATCAAGGTAGTGAAATTCTCCTACATGTGGACCATCAATAACTTTAGCTTTTGCCGGGAGGAAATGGGTGAAGTCATTAAAAGTTCAACCTTTTCATCAGGAGCCAATGATAAACTGAAATGGTGAGGAAGAATACATCTAGCTATAAAAATTTTTCTAACAGTCGCCTGTTTTGCTTGGTTTTATGGGAGATTGCCTGGAATGTAAGATCCTCGGAGTCAGGGACTTTGCTTTCTTTTGAATGTATTCCCCAGTGCCTACAACAGTGCCTGGTACACACGGGTGCTCACTGGGTATTGTTGAATTCAGTTAATGAGTATACCAGGGCCCATAAACGCAGGTGTAAATGAGTCAAGAGGGCCAGTGTAAATGATACCCGTGTCTGGTGTACGTGCTGACCTCTTGGCAAACTAGTGAGTGTCTTTCTCCTCAGCTCTAGCTGACTATCGCGGTTTGTGAATAAGGACTGACCATTGCCAGATCTTCTGATTGTTCAAAAAAGCAAGAAATCTAGATTTTAACATACAATCTCTTGACTTTCAAATTGCCTGTTTTTAAACAATAAAGATTTCTTTGCTTGTGTAACTGGAATGTAGGGTGTAGGATGGTTTTCAAGCTTAGTTTGACCCAGCAGCCCAGTGGTTAGATTAAGGACTCCATCTCTCTGCTCCGCCCCGCTCTCCACACTGTTGGACATCTGAAGTCTAATGCCTCTTGTGGTTGAAGGATGATTGCCACTAGTAATGGGGAACCCACTACCACCCAACAGAAGTCTTTGAGCTTGCTCTGAATTAACTGTGTGGCCCAGAATATGTTACCATGTTTCCCCGAAAATAAGACCTGGCCAGACCATCAGTTCTAATGCGTCTTTTGGAGCAAAAATTAATATGCTGACTGGTTAAGGTCTGGGTTTCCTCAGTTAATCCCTGTGGCAAGAGGAATACGATCTGGGAGTGGGGGTCAGTCCCATGCAAACCATGAGTTCTCCTGAGGAGGAGCAGGCAGCTAAGGATACAACCATGTGCTCACTGCAGAGACTAGAACACACGTCTGTGAACCACCAGTTTTGACTTCTGATAACCCCCTGAAGAGTTAAACAGTTTCCATTTAGCATTTATTGGCTGTGTGCATTAGGCATCACACTACTAGGTGCTGAGAGAATGCCTATTCTTAGGCATTGTATTTAAATCCACATCTTTAGCACAATGTTTAGTGATGTAAGTGGCATATGCGCTCCCTAGAGAGGCACTGGATTGGGCCACCTGTTTGAAAGAGGTGCTGTAACACTGGCAAGGCCTAAGGCTACATATGGCCTATGTATCGTATATGGTAGAAGCAATGTCTGAACCACACGCAGTTCAACTAATGACATTTACAACTTAACTCAGTTGAACCTATTCAGTCTGAATTTCGTTTTGATTCATTGGTAATTCTGCATTTCTGAGATTGGCATTTCTGACTATTTAGAAGCCTAGCTTGGAGTTCTACCCAGGGTAATGGGAGTTACCCATTTATCTATGCTTCCTCTATACTGCCTCCTTTACTTTAATCTTAGAATATTATTGCCAGATTAATAAAATATCTGTAAAAGAATAGATACTATTTACATATTTCTCTAGAATACTTCTTCTCTCCCAAGATGATATTATAGAACTCACTGACATTTTTTTTCATGGTTTCGCCAGAGTCCCCACAAAATTAGGGTCTGCCTTTCCTGAAATTGAGGATTAGAATAGACAACTAGGCTGACTTTTAAAATGATTTTAGGGGGAGAAAAGAGTGACTTGGGAGATTATGAGAAAAAAGGCAGAGATATAAGGGGTATGTTGCCAGATTCTAAAATGTTTCTTTGTTTTTCTTATTTACTTTTTAAAAGGTGACTCCGGCTGCTCTAGAAAAGTGATTGCCTCGTACTTATTCTACTGAATCAGAATCTCTTGGTATAGGGCCTGGGTTTGTTTGTTTTTTAAACATCTCCCTCTCTTGCTTCTGATGTTCTAGTTCCCTTGTATTACTTCACGAGCCTATAAACATGGATGCTTTCTACGTATTTGTTTTTTCCTATGTGTTTTGGGCAGGTGTTTGCGAGTAAACCCAAAAGGGCTAGATGAAGAAAGCAAAGATTACCTGTCACTTTACCTGTTACTGGTCAGCTGTCCAAAGAGTGAAGTTCGGGCAAAATTCAAATTCTCCATCCTGAATGCCAAGGGAGAAGAAACCAAAGCTATGGGTAAATGTTCTCTTCTTCGTTTGAGTCTTCATTTGCACCTCCAGCAACTTCTGACAAGCTGTGGATCTGAGCTGGTTTCTTGAGTAACCCTAAATATGGCTTTGTTTTTCTCCCAGAGAGTCAGCGGGCATATAGGTTTGTGCAAGGCAAAGACTGGGGATTCAAAAAATTCATCCGCAGAGATTTTCTCCTGGATGAGGCCAACGGGCTTCTCCCCGATGACAAGCTTACACTCTTCTGTGAGGTGAGTCCTTCTACCCCGCTGTGAGGCGAGCACTGCCCTGGCCTGATGGGTAGTGCTGGACTTAAACGCATA